>NW_027149894.1:0-359120 GCF_031143425.1 Pleurodeles waltl
ATCCTGGAATCTTACCCTACTTGGAGCTCCGTAGCCCTGGGTAGAAGGAGTGACTTTGCCCCCTTGGAGCTGAAACACTCATAATGTGTAAAATAGCTGCCTGGAGGTTTCAAATGGGCCCAGGGACATTGCAGGCCCAGTGCTGACACTGTGAGGGTGCTTGTGTACCTCTTTGAAGCACGTAAAGTGTTCTTTTTTTTCCACTTCCATCCAGGGGGAAAACCTGGAATCTTACCCTACTTGGAGCTCCGTAGCCCTGGGTAGAAGGAGTGACTTTGCCCCCTTGGAGCTGAAACACTCATAATGTGTAAAATAGCTGCCTGGAAGGTTGCAAATGGCCCAGGGACATTGCAGGCCCAGTGCTGACACAGTGAGGGTGCTTGTGTACAGTTTTGAAGCACGTAACATGTTCTTTTTTTTCCACTTCCATCAAGGGGGAAAACCTGGAATCTTACCCTACTTGGAGCTCCGCAGCCCTGGGTAGAAGGAGTGACTTTTCCCCCTTGGAGCTGAAACACCCATAATGTGTAAAATAGCTGCCTGGAAGGTTGCAAATGGCCCAGGGACATTGCAGGCCCAGTGCTGACACTGTGATGGTGCTTGTGTACAGTTTTGAAGCACGAAAAATGATCTTTTTTTCCACTTCCATCTAGGGGGAAAACCTGGAATCTTACCCTACTTGGAGCTCCGTAGCCCTGGGTAGAAGGAGTGACTTTGCCCCCTTGGAGCTGAAACACTCATAATGTGTAAAATAGCTGCCTGGAAGGTTGCAAATGGCCCAGGGACATTGCAGGCCCAGTGCTGACACAGTGAGGGTGCTTGTGTACAGTTTTGAAGCACGTAACATGTTCTTTTTTTTCCACTTCCATCAAGGGGGAAAACCTGGAATCTTACCCTACTTGGAGCTCCGCAGCCCTGGGTAGAAGGAGTGACTTTTCCCCCTTGGAGCTGAAACACCCATAATGTGTAAAATAGCTGCCTGGAAGGTTGCAAATGGCCCAGGGACATTGCAGGCCCAGTGCTGACACTGTGATGGTGCTTGTGTACAGTTTTGAAGCACGAAAAATGATCTTTTTTTCCACTTCCATCTAGGGGGAAAACCTGGAATCTTACCCTACTTGGAGCTCCGTAGCCCTGGGTAGAAGGAGTGACTTTTCCCCCTTGGAGCCTAATGTCGAAAACAGCTGCCTGGAGGTTGCAAATGGGCCAGGGACATTGCAGGCCCAGTGCTGACACTGTGAGGGTGCTTGTGTACAGTTTTGAAGCACGTAAAGTGTTCTTTTTTCTCCACTTCCATCCAGGGGGAAAACCTGGAATCTTACCCTACTTGGAGCTCCGTAGCCCTGGGTAGAAGGAGTGACTTTGCCCCCTGGGAGCTGAAACACCCATAATGTGTAAAATAGCTGCCTGGAAGGTTGCAAATGGGCCAGGGACATTGCAGGCTCACTGCTGGCACTGTGAGGGTGCTTGTGTGCGGTTTTAAAGCACTTAGGCCCGTATTTATACTTTTTTTAGCGCCGCATTTGCGTCGTTTTTTGACGCAAAAACGGCGCAAACTTGCAAAATACCATTGTATTTTGTAGGTTTGCGCCGTTAGCCGTCAAAAAGCGGCGCAAATGCGGCGCTAAAAAAAGTATAAATACGGGCTTAAAGTGTTCTTTTTTTTCCACTTCCATCCAGGGGCAAAACCTGGAATCTTACCCTACTTGGAGCTCCGTAGCCCTGGGTAGAAGGAGTGACTTTGCCCCCTTGGAGCTGAAACACCCATAATGTGTAAAATAGCTGCCTGGAAGGTAGCAAATGGCCCAGGGACATTGCAGGCCCAGTGCTGACACTGTGAGGGTGCTTGTGTACAGTTTTGAAGCACGTAAAGTGTTCTTTTTTTTTTCAATTCCATCCAGGGGGAACACCTGGAATCTTACCCTACTTGGAGCTCCGCAGCCCTGGGTAGAAGGAGTGACTTTGCCCCCTTGGAGCTGAAACACTCATAATGTGTAAAATAGCTGCCTGGAAGGTTGCAAATGGCCCAGGGACATTGCAGGCCCAGTGCTGACACTGTGAGGGTGCTTGTGTACAGTTTTGAAGCACGTAACATGTTCTTTTTTTTCCACTTCCATCAAGGGGGAAAACCTGGAATCTTACCCTACTTGGAGCTCCGCAGCCCTGGGTAGAAGGAGTGACTTTTCCCCCTTGGAGCTGAAACACCCATAATGTGTAAAATAGCTGCCTGGAAGGTTGCAAATGGCCCAGGGACATTGCAGGCCCAGTGCTGACACTGTGATGGTGCTTGTGTACAGTTTTGAAGCACGAAAAATGATCTTTTTTTCCACTTCCATCTAGGGGGAAAACCTGGAATCTTACCCTACTTGGAGCTCCGTAGCCCTGGGTAGAAGGAGTGACTTTTCCCCCTTGGAGCCTAATGTCGAAAACAGCTGCCTGGAGGTTGCAAATGGGACAGGGACATTGCAGGCCCAGTGCTTGCACTGTGAGGGTGCTTGTGTGCGGTTTTAAAGCACGTAAAGTGTTCTTTTTTTTCCCCACTTCCATCCAGGGGGAAAACCTGGAATCTTACCCTACTTGGAGCTCCGTAGCCCTGGGTAGAAGGAGTGACTTTGCCCCCTTGGAGCCTAATGTCGAAAACAGCTGCCTGGAGGTTGCAAATGGGCCAGGGACATTGCAGGCCCAGTGCTGGCACTGTGAGGGTGCTTGTGTACAGTTTTGAAGCACGTAAAGTGTTCTTTTTTTTCCACTTCCATCCAGGGGGAAAACCTGGAATCTTACCCTACTTGGAGCTCCGCAGCCCTGGGTAGAAGGAGTGACTTTGCCCCCTTGGAGCTGAAACACTCATAATGTGTAAAATAGCTGCCTGGAAGGTTGCAAATGGCCCAGGGACATTGCAGGCCCAGTGCTGACACTGTGATGGTGCTTGTGTACAGTTTTGAAGCACGTAAAGTGTTCTTTTTTTTTCCACTTCCATCCAGGGGGAAAACCTGGAATCTTACCCTACTTGGAGCTCCGCAGCCCTGGGTAGAAGGAGTGACTTTGCCCCCTTGGAGCTGAAACACTCATAATGTGTAAATTAGCTGCCTGGATGGTTACAAATGAACCAGGGACATTGCAGGCCCAGTGCTGACACTGTGAGGGTGCTTGTGTTCAGTTTTGAAGCACGTAACATGTTCTTTTTTTTCCACTTCCATCAAGGGGGAAAACCTGGAATCGTACCCTACTTGGAGCTCCGCAGCCCTGGGTAGAAGGAGTGACTTTGCCCCCTTGGAGTCTAATGTCGAAAACAGCTGCCTGGAGGTTGCAAATGGGCCAGGGACATTGCAGGCCCAGTGCTGACACTGTGAGGGTGCTTGTGTACGGTTTTGAAGCACGTAAAATGTTCTTTTTTTTTCCCCACTTCCATCCAGGGGGAAAACCTTGAATCTTACCCTACTTGGAGCTCCGCAGCCCTGGGTAGAAGGAGTGACTTTGCCCCCTTGGAGCTGAAACACCCATAATGTGTAAAATAGCTGCCTGGAAGGTTGCAAATGGCCCAGGGACATTGCAGGCCCAGTGCTGACACTGTGAGGGTGCTTGTGTACAGTTTTGAAGCACGTAAAGTGTTCTTTTTTCTCCACTTCCATCCAGGGGGAAAACCTGGAATCTTACCCTACTTGGAGCTCCGTAGCCCTGGGTAGAAGGAGTGACTTTGCCCCCTTGGAGCTGAAACACTCATAATGTGTAAAATAGCTGCCTGGAAGGTTGCAAATGGCCCAGGGACATTGCAGGCCCAGTGCTGACACTGTGAGGGTGCTTGTGTACAGTTTTGAAGCACGTAACATGTTCTTTTTTTTCCCCTTCCATCAAGGGGGAAAACCTGGAATCTTACCCAACTTGGAGCTCCGCAGCCCTGGGTAGAAGGAGTGACTTTTCCCCCTTGGAGCTGAAACACCCATAATGTGTAAAATAGCTGCCTGGAAGGTTGCAAATGGCCCAGGGACATTGCAGGCCCAGTGCTGACACTGTGATGGTGCTTGTGTACAGTTTTGAAGCACGAAAAATGATCTTTTTTTCCACTTCCATCTAGGGGGAAAACCTGGAATCTTACCCTACTTGGAGCTCCGTAGCCCTGGGTAGAAGGAGTGACTTTTCCCCCTTGGAGCCTAATGTCGAAAACAGCTGCCTGGAGGTTGCAAATGGGCCAGGGACATTGCAGGCCCAGTGCTTGCACTGTGAGGGTGCTTGTGTGCGGTTTAAAAGCACGTAAAGTGTTCTTTTTTTTTCCCACTTCCATCCAGGGGGAAAACCTGGAATCTTACCCTACTTGGAGCTCCGTAGCCCTGGGTAGAAGGAGTGACTTTGCCCCCTTGGAGCCTAATGTCGAAAACAGCTGCCTGGAGGTTGCAAATGGGCCAGGGACATTGCAGGCCCAGTGATGACACTGTGAGGGTGCTTGTGTACAGTTTTGAAGCACGTAAAGTGTTCTTTTTTTTCCACTTCCATCCAGGGGGAAAACCTGGAATCTAACCCTACTTGGAGCTCCGTAGCCCTGGGTAGAAGGAGTGACTTTGCCCCCCTTGGAGCTGAAACACCCATAATGTGTAAAATAGCTGCCTGGAAGGTTGCAAATGACCCAGGGACATTGCAGGCCCAGTGCTGACACTGTGAGGGTGCTTGTGTACAGTTTTGAAGCACGTAAAGTGTTCTTTTTTCTCCACTTCCATCCAGGGGGAAAACCTGGAATCTTACCCTACTTGGAGCTCCGTAGCCCTGGGTAGAAGGAGTGACTTTGCCCCCTTGGAGCTGAAACACCCATAATGTGTAAAATAGCTGCCTGGAAGGTTGCAAATGGCCCAGGGACATTGCAGGCCCAGTGCTGGCACTGTGAGGGTGCTTGTGTGCGGTTTTAAAGCACGTAAAGTGTTCTTTTTTTCCCCACTTCCATCCAGGGGGAAAACCTGGAATCTTACCCTACTTGGAGCTCCGTAGCCCTGGGTAGAAGGAGTGACTTTGCCCCCTTGGAGCTGAAACACTCACAATGTCGAAACCAGCTGCCTGGAGGTTACAAATGGGCCAGGGACATTGCAGGCCCAGTGCTGACACTGTGAGCGTGCTTGTGTACAGTTTTGAAGCACGTAAAGTGTTCTTTTTTTTCCCACTTCCATCCACGGGGAAAACCTGGAATCTTACCCTACTTGGAGCTCCGTAGCCCTGGGTAGAAGGAGTGACTTTGCCCCCTTGGAGCTGAAACACCCATAATGTGTAAAATAGCTGCCTGGAAGGTTTCAAATGGCCCAGAGACATTGCAGGCCCAGTGCTGACACTGTGATGGTGCTTGTGTACAGTTTTGAAGCACGTAAAGTGTTCTTTTTTCTCCACTTCCATCCAGGGGGAAAACCTGGAATCTTACCCTACTTGGAGCTCCGTAGCCCTGGGTAGAAGGAGTGACTTTGCCCCCTTGGAGCCTAATGTCGAAAACAGCTGCCTGGAGGTTGCAAATGGGCCAGGGACATTGCAGGCTCACTGCTGCCACTGTGAGGGTGCTTGTGTACCGTTTTGAAGCACGTAAAGTGTTCTTTTTTCTCCACTTCCATCCAGGGGGAAAACCTGGAATCTTACCCTACTTGGAGCTCCGTAGCCCTGGGTAGAAGGAGTGACTTTGCCCCCTTGGAGCTGAAACACTCACAATGTCGAAACCAGCTGCCTGGAGGTTACAAATGGGCCAGGGACATTGCAGGCCCAGTGCTGACACTGTGAGCGTGCTTGTGTACAGTTTTGAAGCACGTAAAGTGGCCTTTTTTTTTCCCACTTCCATCCAGGGGGAAAACCTGGAATCTTACCCTACTTGGAGCTCCGTAGCCCTGGGTAGAAGGAGTGACTTTGCCCCCTTGGAGCCTAATGTCGAAAACAGCTGCCTGGAGGTTGCAAATGGGCCAGGGACATTGCAGGCCCAGTGCTGGCACTGTGAGGGTGCTTGTGTGCGGTTTTAAAGCACGTAAAGTGTTCTTTTTTTTCCCCACTTCCATCCAGGGGGAAAACCTGGAATCTTACCCTACTTGGAGCTCCGTAGCCCTGGGTAGAAGGAGAGACTTTGCCCCCTTGGAGCCTAATGTCGAAAACTGCTGCCTGGAGGTTGCAAATGGGCCAGGGACATTGCAGGCCCAGTGCTGGCACTGTGAGGGTGCTTGTGTGCGGTTTTAAAGCACGTAAAGTGTTCTTTTTTTTCCCACTTCCATCCAGGGGGAAAACCTGGAATCTTACCCTACTTGGAGCTCCGTAGCCCTGGGTAGAAGGAGTGACTTTGCCCCCTTGGAGCCTAATGTCGAAAACAGCTGCCTGGAAGTTACAAATGGGCCAGGGACATTGCAGGCCCAGTGCTGACACTGTGAGCGTGCTTGTGTACAGTTTTGAAGCACGTAAAGTGTTCTTTTTTCTCCACTTCCATCCAGGGGGAAAACCTGGAATCTTACCCTACTTGGAGCTCCGTAGCCCTGGGTAGAAGGAGTGACTTTGCCCCCTTGGAGCTGAAACACCCATAATGTGTAAAATACCTGCCTGGAAGGTTGCAAATGGCCCAGGGACATTGCAGGCCCAGTGCTGACACTGTGAGGGTGCTTGTGTACGGTTTTGAAGCACGTAAAGTGTTCTTTTTTCTCCACTTCCATCCAGGGGGAAAACCTGGAATCTTACCCTACTTGGAGCTCCGTAGCCCTGGGTAGAAGGAGTGACTTTGCCCCCTTGGAGCTGAAACACTCATAATGTGTAAAATAGCAGCCTGGAAGGTTGCAAATGGGCCAGGGACATTGCAGGCTCAGTGCTGGCACTGTGAGGGTGCTTGTGTGCGGTTTTAAAGCACGTAAAGTGTTCTTTTTTTCCCACTTCCATCCAGGGGGGAAAACCTGGAATCTTACCCTACTTGGAGCTCCGTAGCCCTGGGTAGAAGGAGTGACTTTGCCCCCTTGGAGCCTTATGTCGAAAACAGCTGCCTGGAGGTTGCAAATGGGCCAGGGACATTGCAGGCCCAGTGCTGACGCTGTGAGGGTGCTTGTGTACCGTTTTGAAGCACGTAAAGTGTTCTTTTTTTCCCACTTCCATCCAGGGGGGAAACCTGGAATCTTACCCTACTTGGAGCTCCGTAGCCCTGGGTAGAAGGAGTGACTTTGCCCCCTTGGAGCTGAAACACTCGTAATGCGTAAAATAGCTGCCTGGAAGGTTGCAAATGGCCCAGGGACATTGCAGGCCCAGTGCTGACACTGTGAGGGTGCTTGTGTACGGTTTTGAAGCACGTAAAGTGTTCTTTTTTTTCCACTTCCATCCAGGGGTAAAACCTGGAATCGTACCCTACTTGGAGCTCCGCAGCCCTGGGTAGAAGGAGTGACTTTGCCCCCTTGGAGCCTAATGTCGAAAACAGCTGCCTAGAGGTTGCAAATGGGCCAGGGACATTGCAGGCCCAGTGCTGGCACTGTGAGGGTGCTAGTGTGCGGTTTTAAAGCACTTAAAGTGTTCTTTTTTTTCCCACTTCCATCCAGGGGGAAAACCTGGAATCTTACCCTACTTGGAGCTCCGTAGCCCTGGGTAGAAGAAGTGACTTTGCCCCCTTGGAGCTGAAACACTCATAATGTGTAAAACAGCTGCCTGGAGGTTGCAAATGGGCCAGGGACATTGCAGGCCCAGTGCTTGCACTGTGAGGGTGCTTGTGTGCGGTTTTAAAGCACGTAAAGTGTTCTTTTTTTTTTTCCACTTCCATCCAGGGGGAAAACCTGGAATCTTACCCTACTTGGAGCTCCGTAGCCCTGGGTAGAAGGAGTGACTTTTCCCCCTTGGAGCCTAATGTCGAAAACAGCTGCCTGGAGGTTGCAAATGGGCCAGGGACATTGCAGGCCCAGTGCTGACACTGTGAGGGTGCTTGTGTACAGTGTTGAAGCACGTAAAGTGTTCTTTTATTTTTCCACTTCCATCCAGGGGTAAAACCTGGAATCTTACCCTACTTGGAGCTCCGCAGCCCTGGGTAGAAGGAGTGACTTTGCCCCCTTGGAGCTGAAACACTCATAATGTGTAAATTAGCTGCCTGGAAGGTTACAAATGGACCAGGGACATTGCAGGCCCAGTGCTGACACTGTGAGGGTGCTTGTGTACAGTTTTGAAGCACGTAACATGTTCTTTTTTCTCCACTTCCATCCAGGGGGAAAACCTGGAATCTTACCCTACTTGGAGCTCCGTAGCCCTGGGTAGAAGGAGTGACTTTGCCCCCTTGGAGCTGAAACACCCATAATGTGTAAAATAGCTGCCTGAAAGGTATCAAATGGCCCAGGGACATTGCAGGCCCAGTGCTGACACTGTGAGGGTGCTTGTGTACAGTTTTGAAGCACGTAAAGTGTTCTTTTTTCTCCACTTCCATCCAGGGGGAAAACCTGGAATCTTACCCTACTTGGAGCTCCGTAGCCCTGGGTAGAAGGAGTGACTTTGCCCCCTTGGAGCCTAATGTCGAAAACAACTGCAAGGAGGTTGCAAATGGGCGAGGGACATTGCAGGCCCAGTGCTGACACTGTGAGGGTGCTTGTGTACAGTTTAAAAGCACGTAAAGTATTCTTTTTTTTCCCACTTCCATCCAGGGGGAAAACCTGGAATCTTACCCTACTTGGAGCTCCGTAGCCCTGGGTAGAAGGAGTGACTTTTCCCCCTTGGAGCCTAATGTCGAAAACAGCTGCCTGGAGCTTGCAAATGGGCCAGGGACATTGCAGGCCCAGTGATGACACTGTGAGGGTGCTTGTGTACCGTTTTGAAGCACGTAAAGTGTTCTTTTTTTTCCACTTCCATCCAGGGGGAAAACCTGGAATCTTACCCTACTTGGAGCTCCGTAGCCCTGGGTAGAAGGAGTGACTTTGCCCCCTTGGAGCCTAATGTCGAAAACAGCTGCCTGGAGGTTGCAAATGGGCCAGGGACATTGCAGGCCCAGTGCTGACACTGTGAGGGTGCTTGTGTACAGTTTTGAAGCACGTAAATTGTTCTTTTTTCTCCACTTCCATCCAGGGGGAAAACCTGGAATCTTACCCTACTTGGAGCTCCGTAGCCCTGGGTAGAAGGAGTGACTTTTCCCCCTTGGAGCCTAATGTCGAAAACAGCTGCCTGGAGCTTGCAAATGGGCCAGGGACATTGCAGGCCCAGTGCTGACACTGTGAGGGTGCTTGTGTGCGGTTTTAAAGCACGTAAAGTGTTCTTTTTTTTCCCACTTCCATCCAGGGGGGAAAACCTGGAATCTTACCCTACTTGGAGCTCCGTAGCCCTGGGTAGAAGGAGTGACTTTGCCCCCTTGGAGCCTTATGTCGAAAACAGCTGCCTGGAGGTTGCAAATGGGCCAGGGACATTGCAGGCCCAGTGCTGACGCTGTGAGGGTGCTTGTGTACCGTTTTGAAGCACGTAAAGTGTTCTTTTTTTCCCACTTCCATCCAGGGGG
This sequence comes from Pleurodeles waltl, assembly GCF_031143425.1. Classification (NCBI taxonomy): domain Eukaryota; kingdom Metazoa; phylum Chordata; class Amphibia; order Caudata; family Salamandridae; genus Pleurodeles; species Pleurodeles waltl. The sequence continues at coordinate 9,440 of NW_027149894.1, forward strand.
GAAACCTGGAATCTTACCCTACTTGGAGCTCCGTAGCCCTGGGTAGAAGGAGTGACTTTGCCCCCTTGGAGCTGAAACACTCATAATGTGTAAAATAGCTGCCTGGAAGGTTGCAAATGGCCCAGGGACATTGCAGGCCCAGTGCTGACACTGTGATGGTGCTTGTGTACAGTTTTGAAGCACGTAAAGTGTTCTTTTTTTTTTTTCCACTTCCATCCAAGGGGAAAACCTGGAATCTTACCCTACTTGGAGCTCCGTAGCCCTGGGTAGAAGGAGTGACTTTGCCCCCTTGGAGCTGAAACACTCATAATGTGTAAAATAGCTGCCTGGAGGTTACAAATGGGCCCAGGGACATTGCAGGCCCAGTGCTGACACTGTGAGGGTGCTTGTGTACCTCTTTGAAGCACGTAAAGTGTTCTTTTTTTTTCCACTTCCATCCAGGGGGAAAACCTGGAATCTTACCCTACTTGGAGCTCCGTAGCCCTGGGTAGAAGGAGTGACTTTGCCCCCTTGGAGCTGAAACACCCATAATGTGTAAAATAGCTGCCTGGAAGGTAGCAAATGGCCCAGGGACATTGCAGGCCCAGTGCTGACACTGTGAGGGTGCTTGTGTACGGTTTTGAAGCACGTAAAGTGTTCTTTTTTTTCCACTTCCATCCAGGGGTAAAACCTGGAATCTTACCCTACTTGGAGCTCCGCAGCCCTGGGTAGAAGGAGTGACTTTGCCCCCTTGGAGCTGAAACACTCATAATGTGTAAAATAGCTGCCTGGAAGGTTGCAAATGGCCCAGGGACATTGCAGGCCCAGTGCTGACACTGTGATGGTGCTTGTGTACAGTTTTGAAGCACGTAAAGTGTTCTTTTTTTCCCACTTCCATCCAGGGGGGGAAACCTGGAATCTTACCCTACTTGGAGCTCCGCAGCCCTGGGTAGAAGGAGTGACTTTTCCCCCTTGGAGCCTAATGTCGAAAACAGCTGCCTGGAGCTTGCAAATGGGCCAGGGACATTGCAGGCCCAGTGCTGACACTGTGAGGGTGCTTGAGTGCGGTTTTAAAGCACGTAAAGTGTTCTTTTTTTCCCACTTCCATCCAGGGGGAAAACCTGGAATCTTACCCTACTTGGAGCTCCGTAGCCCTGGGTAGAAGGAGTGACTTTGCCCCCTTGGAGCTGAAACACTCATAATGTGTAAAATAGCTGCCTGGAAGGTTGCAAATGGGCCAGGGACATTGCAGGCCCAGTGCTGACACTGCGAGGGTGCTTGTGTACAGTTTTGAAGCACGTAAAGTGTTCTTTTTTTTCCACTTCCATCCAGGGGGAAAACCTGGAATCTTACCCTACTTGGAGCTCCGTAGCCCTGGGTAGAAGGAGTGACTTTGCCCCCTTGGAGCCTAATGTCGAAAACAGCTGCCTGGAGGTTGCAAATGGGCCAGGGACATTGCAGGCCCAGTGCTTGCACTGTGAGGGTGCTTATGTGCGGTTTTAAAGCACGTAAAGTGTTCTTTTTTTTCCCCACTTCCATCCAGGGGGAAAACCTGGAATCTTACCCTACTTGGAGCTCCGTAGCCCTGGGTAGAAGGAGTGACTTTTCCCCCTTGGAGCCTAATGTCGAAAACAGCTGCCTGGAGCTTGCAAATGGGCCAGGGACATTGCAGGCCCAGTGCTGACACTGTGAGGGTGCTTGTGTACCGTTTTGAAGCACGTAAAGTGTTCTTTTTTTTCCACTTCCATCCAGGGGGAAAACCTGGAATCTTACCCTACTTGGAGCTCCGTAGCCCTGGGTAGAAGGAGTGACTTTTCCCCCTTGGAGCTGAAACACCCATAATGTGTAAAATAGCTGCCTGGAAGGTTGCAAATGGCCCAGGGACATTGCAGGCCCAGTGCTGACACTGTGATGGTGCTTGTGTACAGTTTTGAAGCACGAAAAATGATCTTTTTTTCCACTTCCATCTAGGGGGAAAACCTGGAATCTTACCCTACTTGGAGCTCCGTAGCCCTGGGTAGAAGGAGTGACTTTTCCCCCTTGGAGCCTAATGTCGAAAACAGCTGCCTGGAGGTTGCAAATGGGCCAGGGACATTGCAGGCCCAGTGCTGACACTGTGAGGGTGCTTGTGTACAGTTTTGAAGCACGTAAAGTGTTCTTTTTTCTCCACTTCCATCCAGGGGGAAAACCTGGAATCTTACCCTACTTGGAGCTCCGTAGCCCTGGGTAGAAGGAGTGACTTTGCCCCCTGGGAGCTGAAACACCCATAATGTGTAAAATAGCTGCCTGGAAGGTTGCAAATGGGCCAGGGACATTGCAGGCTCACTGCTGGCACTGTGAGGGTGCTTGTGTGCGGTTTTAAAGCACTTAGGCCCGTATTTATACTTTTTTTAGCGCCGCATTTGCGTCGTTTTTTGACGCAAAAACGGCGCAAACTTGCAAAATACCATTGTATTTTGTAGGTTTGCGCCGTTAGCCGTCAAAAAGCGGCGCAAATGCGGCGCTAAAAAAAGTATAAATACGGGCTTAAAGTGTTCTTTTTTTTCCACTTCCATCCAGGGGCAAAACCTGGAATCTTACCCTACTTGGAGCTCCGTAGCCCTGGGTAGAAGGAGTGACTTTGCCCCCTTGGAGCTGAAACACCCATAATGTGTAAAATAGCTGCCTGGAAGGTAGCAAATGGCCCAGGGACATTGCAGGCCCAGTGCTGACACTGTGAGGGTGCTTGTGTACAGTTTTGAAGCACGTAAAGTGTTCTTTTTTTTTTCAATTCCATCCAGGGGGAACACCTGGAATCTTACCCTACTTGGAGCTCCGCAGCCCTGGGTAGAAGGAGTGACTTTGCCCCCTTGGAGCTGAAACACTCATAATGTGTAAAATAGCTGCCTGGAAGGTTGCAAATGGCCCAGGGACATTGCAGGCCCAGTGCTGACACTGTGAGGGTGCTTGTGTACAGTTTTGAAGCACGTAACATGTTCTTTTTTTTCCACTTCCATCAAGGGGGAAAACCTGGAATCTTACCCTACTTGGAGCTCCGCAGCCCTGGGTAGAAGGAGTGACTTTTCCCCCTTGGAGCTGAAACACCCATAATGTGTAAAATAGCTGCCTGGAAGGTTGCAAATGGCCCAGGGACATTGCAGGCCCAGTGCTGACACTGTGATGGTGCTTGTGTACAGTTTTGAAGCACGAAAAATGATCTTTTTTTCCACTTCCATCTAGGGGGAAAACCTGGAATCTTACCCTACTTGGAGCTCCGTAGCCCTGGGTAGAAGGAGTGACTTTTCCCCCTTGGAGCCTAATGTCGAAAACAGCTGCCTGGAGGTTGCAAATGGGACAGGGACATTGCAGGCCCAGTGCTTGCACTGTGAGGGTGCTTGTGTGCGGTTTTAAAGCACGTAAAGTGTTCTTTTTTTTCCCCACTTCCATCCAGGGGGAAAACCTGGAATCTTACCCTACTTGGAGCTCCGTAGCCCTGGGTAGAAGGAGTGACTTTGCCCCCTTGGAGCCTAATGTCGAAAACAGCTGCCTGGAGGTTGCAAATGGGCCAGGGACATTGCAGGCCCAGTGCTGGCACTGTGAGGGTGCTTGTGTACAGTTTTGAAGCACGTAAAGTGTTCTTTTTTTTCCACTTCCATCCAGGGGGAAAACCTGGAATCTTACCCTACTTGGAGCTCCGCAGCCCTGGGTAGAAGGAGTGACTTTGCCCCCTTGGAGCTGAAACACTCATAATGTGTAAAATAGCTGCCTGGAAGGTTGCAAATGGCCCAGGGACATTGCAGGCCCAGTGCTGACACTGTGATGGTGCTTGTGTACAGTTTTGAAGCACGTAAAGTGTTCTTTTTTTTTCCACTTCCATCCAGGGGGAAAACCTGGAATCTTACCCTACTTGGAGCTCCGCAGCCCTGGGTAGAAGGAGTGACTTTGCCCCCTTGGAGCTGAAACACTCATAATGTGTAAATTAGCTGCCTGGATGGTTACAAATGAACCAGGGACATTGCAGGCCCAGTGCTGACACTGTGAGGGTGCTTGTGTTCAGTTTTGAAGCACGTAACATGTTCTTTTTTTTCCACTTCCATCAAGGGGGAAAACCTGGAATCGTACCCTACTTGGAGCTCCGCAGCCCTGGGTAGAAGGAGTGACTTTGCCCCCTTGGAGTCTAATGTCGAAAACAGCTGCCTGGAGGTTGCAAATGGGCCAGGGACATTGCAGGCCCAGTGCTGACACTGTGAGGGTGCTTGTGTACGGTTTTGAAGCACGTAAAATGTTCTTTTTTTTTCCCCACTTCCATCCAGGGGGAAAACCTTGAATCTTACCCTACTTGGAGCTCCGCAGCCCTGGGTAGAAGGAGTGACTTTGCCCCCTTGGAGCTGAAACACCCATAATGTGTAAAATAGCTGCCTGGAAGGTTGCAAATGGCCCAGGGACATTGCAGGCCCAGTGCTGACACTGTGAGGGTGCTTGTGTACAGTTTTGAAGCACGTAAAGTGTTCTTTTTTCTCCACTTCCATCCAGGGGGAAAACCTGGAATCTTACCCTACTTGGAGCTCCGTAGCCCTGGGTAGAAGGAGTGACTTTGCCCCCTTGGAGCTGAAACACTCATAATGTGTAAAATAGCTGCCTGGAAGGTTGCAAATGGCCCAGGGACATTGCAGGCCCAGTGCTGACACTGTGAGGGTGCTTGTGTACAGTTTTGAAGCACGTAACATGTTCTTTTTTTTCCCCTTCCATCAAGGGGGAAAACCTGGAATCTTACCCAACTTGGAGCTCCGCAGCCCTGGGTAGAAGGAGTGACTTTTCCCCCTTGGAGCTGAAACACCCATAATGTGTAAAATAGCTGCCTGGAAGGTTGCAAATGGCCCAGGGACATTGCAGGCCCAGTGCTGACACTGTGATGGTGCTTGTGTACAGTTTTGAAGCACGAAAAATGATCTTTTTTTCCACTTCCATCTAGGGGGAAAACCTGGAATCTTACCCTACTTGGAGCTCCGTAGCCCTGGGTAGAAGGAGTGACTTTTCCCCCTTGGAGCCTAATGTCGAAAACAGCTGCCTGGAGGTTGCAAATGGGCCAGGGACATTGCAGGCCCAGTGCTTGCACTGTGAGGGTGCTTGTGTGCGGTTTAAAAGCACGTAAAGTGTTCTTTTTTTTTCCCACTTCCATCCAGGGGGAAAACCTGGAATCTTACCCTACTTGGAGCTCCGTAGCCCTGGGTAGAAGGAGTGACTTTGCCCCCTTGGAGCCTAATGTCGAAAACAGCTGCCTGGAGGTTGCAAATGGGCCAGGGACATTGCAGGCCCAGTGATGACACTGTGAGGGTGCTTGTGTACAGTTTTGAAGCACGTAAAGTGTTCTTTTTTTTCCACTTCCATCCAGGGGGAAAACCTGGAATCTAACCCTACTTGGAGCTCCGTAGCCCTGGGTAGAAGGAGTGACTTTGCCCCCCTTGGAGCTGAAACACCCATAATGTGTAAAATAGCTGCCTGGAAGGTTGCAAATGACCCAGGGACATTGCAGGCCCAGTGCTGACACTGTGAGGGTGCTTGTGTACAGTTTTGAAGCACGTAAAGTGTTCTTTTTTCTCCACTTCCATCCAGGGGGAAAACCTGGAATCTTACCCTACTTGGAGCTCCGTAGCCCTGGGTAGAAGGAGTGACTTTGCCCCCTTGGAGCTGAAACACCCATAATGTGTAAAATAGCTGCCTGGAAGGTTGCAAATGGCCCAGGGACATTGCAGGCCCAGTGCTGGCACTGTGAGGGTGCTTGTGTGCGGTTTTAAAGCACGTAAAGTGTTCTTTTTTTCCCCACTTCCATCCAGGGGGAAAACCTGGAATCTTACCCTACTTGGAGCTCCGTAGCCCTGGGTAGAAGGAGTGACTTTGCCCCCTTGGAGCTGAAACACTCACAATGTCGAAACCAGCTGCCTGGAGGTTACAAATGGGCCAGGGACATTGCAGGCCCAGTGCTGACACTGTGAGCGTGCTTGTGTACAGTTTTGAAGCACGTAAAGTGTTCTTTTTTTTCCCACTTCCATCCACGGGGAAAACCTGGAATCTTACCCTACTTGGAGCTCCGTAGCCCTGGGTAGAAGGAGTGACTTTGCCCCCTTGGAGCTGAAACACCCATAATGTGTAAAATAGCTGCCTGGAAGGTTTCAAATGGCCCAGAGACATTGCAGGCCCAGTGCTGACACTGTGATGGTGCTTGTGTACAGTTTTGAAGCACGTAAAGTGTTCTTTTTTCTCCACTTCCATCCAGGGGGAAAACCTGGAATCTTACCCTACTTGGAGCTCCGTAGCCCTGGGTAGAAGGAGTGACTTTGCCCCCTTGGAGCCTAATGTCGAAAACAGCTGCCTGGAGGTTGCAAATGGGCCAGGGACATTGCAGGCTCACTGCTGCCACTGTGAGGGTGCTTGTGTACCGTTTTGAAGCACGTAAAGTGTTCTTTTTTCTCCACTTCCATCCAGGGGGAAAACCTGGAATCTTACCCTACTTGGAGCTCCGTAGCCCTGGGTAGAAGGAGTGACTTTGCCCCCTTGGAGCTGAAACACTCACAATGTCGAAACCAGCTGCCTGGAGGTTACAAATGGGCCAGGGACATTGCAGGCCCAGTGCTGACACTGTGAGCGTGCTTGTGTACAGTTTTGAAGCACGTAAAGTGGCCTTTTTTTTTCCCACTTCCATCCAGGGGGAAAACCTGGAATCTTACCCTACTTGGAGCTCCGTAGCCCTGGGTAGAAGGAGTGACTTTGCCCCCTTGGAGCCTAATGTCGAAAACAGCTGCCTGGAGGTTGCAAATGGGCCAGGGACATTGCAGGCCCAGTGCTGGCACTGTGAGGGTGCTTGTGTGCGGTTTTAAAGCACGTAAAGTGTTCTTTTTTTTCCCCACTTCCATCCAGGGGGAAAACCTGGAATCTTACCCTACTTGGAGCTCCGTAGCCCTGGGTAGAAGGAGAGACTTTGCCCCCTTGGAGCCTAATGTCGAAAACTGCTGCCTGGAGGTTGCAAATGGGCCAGGGACATTGCAGGCCCAGTGCTGGCACTGTGAGGGTGCTTGTGTGCGGTTTTAAAGCACGTAAAGTGTTCTTTTTTTTCCCACTTCCATCCAGGGGGAAAACCTGGAATCTTACCCTACTTGGAGCTCCGTAGCCCTGGGTAGAAGGAGTGACTTTGCCCCCTTGGAGCCTAATGTCGAAAACAGCTGCCTGGAAGTTACAAATGGGCCAGGGACATTGCAGGCCCAGTGCTGACACTGTGAGCGTGCTTGTGTACAGTTTTGAAGCACGTAAAGTGTTCTTTTTTCTCCACTTCCATCCAGGGGGAAAACCTGGAATCTTACCCTACTTGGAGCTCCGTAGCCCTGGGTAGAAGGAGTGACTTTGCCCCCTTGGAGCTGAAACACCCATAATGTGTAAAATACCTGCCTGGAAGGTTGCAAATGGCCCAGGGACATTGCAGGCCCAGTGCTGACACTGTGAGGGTGCTTGTGTACGGTTTTGAAGCACGTAAAGTGTTCTTTTTTCTCCACTTCCATCCAGGGGGAAAACCTGGAATCTTACCCTACTTGGAGCTCCGTAGCCCTGGGTAGAAGGAGTGACTTTGCCCCCTTGGAGCTGAAACACTCATAATGTGTAAAATAGCAGCCTGGAAGGTTGCAAATGGGCCAGGGACATTGCAGGCTCAGTGCTGGCACTGTGAGGGTGCTTGTGTGCGGTTTTAAAGCACGTAAAGTGTTCTTTTTTTCCCACTTCCATCCAGGGGGGAAAACCTGGAATCTTACCCTACTTGGAGCTCCGTAGCCCTGGGTAGAAGGAGTGACTTTGCCCCCTTGGAGCCTTATGTCGAAAACAGCTGCCTGGAGGTTGCAAATGGGCCAGGGACATTGCAGGCCCAGTGCTGACGCTGTGAGGGTGCTTGTGTACCGTTTTGAAGCACGTAAAGTGTTCTTTTTTTCCCACTTCCATCCAGGGGGGAAACCTGGAATCTTACCCTACTTGGAGCTCCGTAGCCCTGGGTAGAAGGAGTGACTTTGCCCCCTTGGAGCTGAAACACTCGTAATGCGTAAAATAGCTGCCTGGAAGGTTGCAAATGGCCCAGGGACATTGCAGGCCCAGTGCTGACACTGTGAGGGTGCTTGTGTACGGTTTTGAAGCACGTAAAGTGTTCTTTTTTTTCCACTTCCATCCAGGGGTAAAACCTGGAATCGTACCCTACTTGGAGCTCCGCAGCCCTGGGTAGAAGGAGTGACTTTGCCCCCTTGGAGCCTAATGTCGAAAACAGCTGCCTAGAGGTTGCAAATGGGCCAGGGACATTGCAGGCCCAGTGCTGGCACTGTGAGGGTGCTAGTGTGCGGTTTTAAAGCACTTAAAGTGTTCTTTTTTTTCCCACTTCCATCCAGGGGGAAAACCTGGAATCTTACCCTACTTGGAGCTCCGTAGCCCTGGGTAGAAGAAGTGACTTTGCCCCCTTGGAGCTGAAACACTCATAATGTGTAAAACAGCTGCCTGGAGGTTGCAAATGGGCCAGGGACATTGCAGGCCCAGTGCTTGCACTGTGAGGGTGCTTGTGTGCGGTTTTAAAGCACGTAAAGTGTTCTTTTTTTTTTTCCACTTCCATCCAGGGGGAAAACCTGGAATCTTACCCTACTTGGAGCTCCGTAGCCCTGGGTAGAAGGAGTGACTTTTCCCCCTTGGAGCCTAATGTCGAAAACAGCTGCCTGGAGGTTGCAAATGGGCCAGGGACATTGCAGGCCCAGTGCTGACACTGTGAGGGTGCTTGTGTACAGTGTTGAAGCACGTAAAGTGTTCTTTTATTTTTCCACTTCCATCCAGGGGTAAAACCTGGAATCTTACCCTACTTGGAGCTCCGCAGCCCTGGGTAGAAGGAGTGACTTTGCCCCCTTGGAGCTGAAACACTCATAATGTGTAAATTAGCTGCCTGGAAGGTTACAAATGGACCAGGGACATTGCAGGCCCAGTGCTGACACTGTGAGGGTGCTTGTGTACAGTTTTGAAGCACGTAACATGTTCTTTTTTCTCCACTTCCATCCAGGGGGAAAACCTGGAATCTTACCCTACTTGGAGCTCCGTAGCCCTGGGTAGAAGGAGTGACTTTGCCCCCTTGGAGCTGAAACACCCATAATGTGTAAAATAGCTGCCTGAAAGGTATCAAATGGCCCAGGGACATTGCAGGCCCAGTGCTGACACTGTGAGGGTGCTTGTGTACAGTTTTGAAGCACGTAAAGTGTTCTTTTTTCTCCACTTCCATCCAGGGGGAAAACCTGGAATCTTACCCTACTTGGAGCTCCGTAGCCCTGGGTAGAAGGAGTGACTTTGCCCCCTTGGAGCCTAATGTCGAAAACAACTGCAAGGAGGTTGCAAATGGGCGAGGGACATTGCAGGCCCAGTGCTGACACTGTGAGGGTGCTTGTGTACAGTTTAAAAGCACGTAAAGTATTCTTTTTTTTCCCACTTCCATCCAGGGGGAAAACCTGGAATCTTACCCTACTTGGAGCTCCGTAGCCCTGGGTAGAAGGAGTGACTTTTCCCCCTTGGAGCCTAATGTCGAAAACAGCTGCCTGGAGCTTGCAAATGGGCCAGGGACATTGCAGGCCCAGTGATGACACTGTGAGGGTGCTTGTGTACCGTTTTGAAGCACGTAAAGTGTTCTTTTTTTTCCACTTCCATCCAGGGGGAAAACCTGGAATCTTACCCTACTTGGAGCTCCGTAGCCCTGGGTAGAAGGAGTGACTTTGCCCCCTTGGAGCCTAATGTCGAAAACAGCTGCCTGGAGGTTGCAAATGGGCCAGGGACATTGCAGGCCCAGTGCTGACACTGTGAGGGTGCTTGTGTACAGTTTTGAAGCACGTAAATTGTTCTTTTTTCTCCACTTCCATCCAGGGGGAAAACCTGGAATCTTACCCTACTTGGAGCTCCGTAGCCCTGGGTAGAAGGAGTGACTTTTCCCCCTTGGAGCCTAATGTCGAAAACAGCTGCCTGGAGCTTGCAAATGGGCCAGGGACATTGCAGGCCCAGTGCTGACACTGTGAGGGTGCTTGTGTGCGGTTTTAAAGCACGTAAAGTGTTCTTTTTTTTCCCACTTCCATCCAGGGGGGAAAACCTGGAATCTTACCCTACTTGGAGCTCCGTAGCCCTGGGTAGAAGGAGTGACTTTGCCCCCTTGGAGCCTTATGTCGAAAACAGCTGCCTGGAGGTTGCAAATGGGCCAGGGACATTGCAGGCCCAGTGCTGACGCTGTGAGGGTGCTTGTGTACCGTTTTGAAGCACGTAAAGTGTTCTTTTTTTCCCACTTCCATCCAGGGGGGAAACCTGGAATCTTACCCTACTTGGAGCTCCGTAGCCCTGGGTAGAAGGAGTGACTTTGCCCCCTTGGAGCTGAAACACTCATAATGTGTAAAATAGCTGCCTGGAAGGTTGCAAATGGCCCAGGGACATTGCAGGCCCAGTGCTGACACTGTGATGGTGCTTGTGTACAGTTTTGAAGCACGTAAAGTGTTCTTTTTTTTTTTTCCACTTCCATCCAAGGGGAAAACCTGGAATCTTACCCTACTTGGAGCTCCGTAGCCCTGGGTAGAAGGAGTGACTTTGCCCCCTTGGAGCTGAAACACTCATAATGTGTAAAATAGCTGCCTGGAGGTTACAAATGGGCCCAGGGACATTGCAGGCCCAGTGCTGACACTGTGAGGGTGCTTGTGTACCTCTTTGAAGCACGTAAAGTGTTCTTTTTTTTTCCACTTCCATCCAGGGGGAAAACCTGGAATCTTACCCTACTTGGAGCTCCGCAGCCCTGGGTAGAAGGAGTGACTTTGCCCCCTTGGAGCTGAAACACTCATAATGAGTAAAATAGCAGCCTGGAAGGTTGCAAATGGGCCAGGGACATTGCAGGCTCAGTGCTGGCACTGTGAGGGTGCTTGTGTACAGTTTTGAAGCACGTAAAGTGTTCTTTTTTTTCCACTTCCATCCAGGGGGAAAACCTGGAATCTTACCCTACTTGGAGCTCCGCAGCCCTGGGTAGAAGGAGTGACTTTGCCCCCTTGGAGCTGAAACACTCATAATGTGTAAAATAGCTGCCTGGAAGGTTGCAAATGGCCCAGGGACATTGCAGGCCCAGTGCTGACACTGTGATGGTGCTTGTGTACAGTTTTGAAGCACGTAAAGTGTTCTTTTTTTTCCACTTCCATCCAGGGGGAAAACCTGGAATCTTACCCTACTTGGAGCTCCGCAGCCCTGGGTAGAAGGAGTGACTTTGCCCCCTTGGAGCTGAAACACTCATAATGTGTAAATTAGCTGCCTGGATGGTTACAAATGAACCAGGGACATTGCAGGCCCAGTGCTGACACTGTGAGGGTGCTTGTGTTCAGTTTTGAAGCACGTAACATGTTCTTTTTTTTTCCACTTCCATCAAGGGGGAAAACCTGGAATCGTACCCTACTTGGAGCTCCGCAGCCCTGGGTAGAAGGAGTGACTTTGCCCCCTTGGAGTCTAATGTCGAAAACAGCTGCCTGGAGGTTGCAAATGGGCCAGGGACATTGCAGGCCCAGTGCTGACACTGTGAGGGTGCTTGTGTACGGTTTTGAAGCACGTAAAATGTTCTTTTTTTTTCCCCACTTCCATCCAGGGGGAAAACCTTGAATCTTACCCTACTTGGAGCTCCGCAGCCCTGGGTAGAAGGAGTGACTTTGCCCCCTTGGAGCTGAAAAAGGAAACATGTACACATATTCTCGACTATTAAGCCCCCACAGGGTGGGGGCTTACAAAAGCGTGTGAGGAACAAAAAGTCGAGTTATCCCGGCCGGCTGGCACTCCGGCCATCTGGTCGGCCACGTGTGCAACCAGATGGCTCAGCGTGATGTGCGACCAGATGGCCGGAGTGCCAGCCGGCCGGGATAACTCGACTTTTTGTTCTTTACCCGCATTTGTAAGCCCCCACCCTGTGGGGGCTTAATAGTCGAAAATACGGGAAGGTGTAAAGAAATTGGGTATGGGCCTGGAGAGCAGCCCAACCCGGCAGGGAAAATGTAATAAAATGGTGTCGTATACACACAGCTCTGTTATGATCCAGTGGGCGGCCCTCAGAAGGGCCTTTAGGTTGTTTTTTTGTGCGTTCTCGGCGAGTGGTGTTTAACCGCCAAATCCGTAGAGAGTACGTCCCTGGCGCTTCAGGGCGTACACCACATCCATGGCGGTGACGGTCTTTCTCTTGGCGTGCTCGGTATAGGTGACGGCGTCCCGGATGACGTTCTCCAGGAAAACCTTCAGCACACCGCGGGTCTCCTCGTAGATGAGGCCGGAGATGCGCTTGACACCGCCGCGGCGAGCCAGGCGGCGAATGGCGGGCTTGGTGATGCCCTGGATGTTGTCGCGGAGCACCTTCCTGTGCCTCTTGGCACCGCCTTTGCCGAGCCCCTTTCCTCCTTTGCCGCGTCCAGACATGCTCTCTTCTCGGTCGAAGCAGAAATACGAGCAGCAGCCCGAGAACGGCTGCTTATATGGAGCAGCTGCGGACCGGCGAGGGAGCCTCTGACGTGTGAGACCGAGAGGCGGGAGAGCCGCTGCCCGGCCCGCCCTCTGCAGAGAGCGGGCCCCGAGCGGCCGCTGCCGTTTGAAAAAGCGCGGGCTCCCAGCGCCCCTTTGTCCTGGGCTCGCCTGCGGGCGGGCGGGCTCCGCAGCTTCTGCTCTTCCCTCCTCACACGCCACCGGCGTTCAGGCCACGCAAACGGAACGGTGCAAAGCACCCCAGCCCCTCGCTGGTTGTTCCGGCCTGAAGCAACCCTAACCCTGGGTCCCCCTCCGACCGCTCTCAAATGTCTCAATGGGCTCAGCGCACCGAAGCCCTCCCCGGCGCCACCGCGCTGCGTGCGTGCAGCCACAACATGCACACGTTCACACCCCGCGCCCGGTAGCGGCGTGCCCGCAAACTGAAAAATATATATGTATAAACATGAATAAAAAGTATGGACCGCAAGGTAGCCTTAGCGGCTGTGTTAACATTATTCACGTGCATCGCCGGAGGGTCGGACACGCCGCCCGGTGAGGCGAAGGTGCGAGCGCTGAATTTAAAGAAGCCGGCAAAAGTGAGACTTAGAAGGGATAAGCTCTTTGATGGAATCTGTGTGCGGCCCTGAAAAGAGCCCTTGTGTTTATAATGTATTTATACGGTGGTTCGTCAGTGAGGCTGCGGCGCTTCACTTGCTTGCTTTGCCCCCAGCCTTGTGGCTCTCGGTTTTCTTGGGCAGCAGCACGGCCTGGATGTTTGGCAGGACGCCTCCCTGGGCGATGGTGACTCTGCCCAGCAGCTTGTTGAGCTCCTCGTCGTTGCGGATGGCGAGCTGGAGGTGCCTGGGGATGATGCGGGTCTTCTTGTTGTCCCGGGCCGCGTTGCCGGCCAGCTCGAGGATCTCGGCCGTCAGGTACTCCAGGACTGCAGCCAGATAGACGGGGGCACCGGCGCCGACCCGCTCGGCGTAGCTTCCCTTTCGGAGCAGCCTGTGCACACGGCCCACAGGGAACTGCAGTCCGGCTCTGGAAGAGCGTGTCTTGGCCTTAGCGCGGGCCTTGCCTCCTTGCTTTCCGCGTCCAGACATGGCGAGCAGCTGCTGTAGGTTCTCGGGCTAAGAAGACAGAGAGACTATCCCTGCGTGCTCCGGACCCCGGTCATATAAAGACTTCGGGTCGTCTCTGATTGGTTGCCCGCTAAGCTCTGAGGCCCACATTGGAGGAAGGAATAACCTACTCCACCAATCAGAATTACAGAAGTGAAAGGCGCGTATTAAGATGAGGACGGAGGGGGTGCCGGTTGTGCCTACCAATGGGAACGGAGAATGGAACAAGCAGCTGCTTTACACGCCCAGCCTATAAGTACAGCAGCCCGGGCGCAGCTTCCGCATTTCTCCTGATTGCACAGCGAGCGCCTGCCCAGTGTCGATCATGCCTGAACCAGCCAAGTCCGCGCCGGCTCCCAAGAAGGGCTCCAAGAAAGCGCTGTCCAAGCCGCCCAAGAAGGACGGCAAGAAGCGCAAGAGGACCAGGAAGGAGAGCTACGCTATCTACATTTACAAAGTGATGAAGCAGGTGCACCCCGACACCGGCATCTCCTCCAAGGCCATGGGCATCATGAACTCCTTCGTCAACGACATCTTTGAGCGCATCGCCGGGGAGGCTTCCCGCCTGGCTCACTACAACCAGCGGCGCACCATCACCTCCCGGGAGATCCAGACCGCCGTGCGCCTGCTGCTCCCCGGAGAGCTGGCCAAGCACGCCGTGTCCGAGGGCACCAAGGCCGTCACCAAGTACACTAGCGCCAAGTAAGGCTTCGAGGCACATCTCCAATTAACACAAGGGCTCTTTTAAGGGCCAACACTTTTTCCTCTAAGAGCTGCTGTGCGGATATTATCGGTGAAGAGGTACCCTTAGCGTGTCTTATGAATGAAGCGTAGTGTGGTGCGCATTAGGTCCCGCTCTGACGGGGCCTGCAGCAGAGCGAGGGACGGTAGAGCAGAGCGCCCTTCCTAATAAAACGTCTATGTGAACAGGCTTTGTTGGGGATAAAGTGTCACTAAGCGCTGTAATGTAATAGCGTTTGACCCGCACGGACGGTCCCGCTATTGCTTTCCACGTTAGGGGAGAAGTGTGTAAAGTTTGCACGGGGCACGTTCCGTTCGTACTTAAAAACCAAGGGAGACGAGAGCGGCTACAAGTCGCCCCCGAGCAGGCGCTCCCTCTGCTGAAGCCGGACAAGATTACCGGGGGTTTAAAAGTAGCACAGACACCACACAGCCCCGGCTTGCGAGGTGCCGGTCGCTGCACAACCCGTCTGCCAAACAAAGCACTTTATCATATGAAAAGGAGGCGCTCTGCTTTCCGAGTGCCGGTATGAGTTAATGAGTACCGGTGCCTACCAACACCTTCCTTTCGCCCCCGCCTCCCCCCGTGTACAACACACGGATATGAACAGCTCCTACGTGACAAGGTGGTGGCTCTTAGAAGAGCCCTTGTGGTATATGTGGTGTCGGTTAGGGTCGGTCCTTAGGCCCTCTCGCCGCGGATACGACGGGCCAGCTGAATGTCCTTGGGCATGATGGTGACCCTCTTGGCGTGGATGGCGCACAAGTTGGTGTCCTCAAAGAGCCCGACCAGGTAGGCCTCGCTGGCCTCCTGCAGGGCCATGACGGCCGAGCTCTGGAAGCGCAGGTCGGTCTTGAAGTCCTGCGCGATCTCCCGCACCAGGCGCTGGAAGGGCAGCTTGCGGATGAGCAGCTCGGTGGACTTCTGGTAGCGGCGGATCTCGCGGAGAGCCACGGTCCCGGGCCTGTAGCGGTGAGGCTTCTTGACTCCTCCGGTGGCAGGCGCGCTCTTGCGGGCAGCCTTGGTGGCCAGCTGCTTGCGAGGCGCCTTCCCTCCGGTGGACTTGCGGGCGGTCTGCTTGGTGCGGGCCATGGCGAAGACGGAGCTTTCTCTGCGCGGCGTGCGAGAAGGAATGGGGCCTGCCTCGCACAGAGGCCTATTTATGCCCTGGGAGACGGAGGGCTGCTCTGATTGGTTGAAACCACGGGCCCAAGTTTGGAAATAGCAAGGATTGGTTACTCACTGAAGAGGCGGCTCGTGGCTGTCTGTAGCCAATGAAATGTGGTCAAAATGGAAAGCAGCCCCCCGATTGGTTGATGTACCCCGAGCCGAAAAAGCCCGCGTTTTGGGCAGGTCTTCTCCCCCTTGCCCCCCCGGCTAGCTGCCGCCCCACCAGTCACCCCCTCCCCGTCTCGGTCACCTGCGGGGGACAAGCCCACGGTGTTATAGCCCCTTTGGTCACCCTGGCACACGCCGTTACCTCCTACGGATTTAAGGCGCACACTCGTCTGCTTCAAGCAGACACTATTCCCAGTCCGCCTCGGACATAGTGTTTGCGGCTAAGCACACACGTAATCACCCGAATGTGTCATCCACCGAGGTCTAGTACCTCCCACACGTATAGTTAGCCTTAAAACTATCAAGGAGTTATAATAACCTCCGTGCGAGCATCCGCCCAAGATCACACGCGGCGCTCGAGCGCTGTAGAGGCGCGCCGGGATTTCACGGTGCCGTTTATGGCTGGGGAGCGGGGCACGGCGTGCGCGGGGCTGGGGGGTGAACAGGCTCTCTTCTAGACCGGGTGGGTGGCTCTTAAAAGAGCCCTTGTGTTCGCAGTGTCTGGCAGGAGCCCTTACTTCTTCTTGGGCGCTGCCTTTTTGGGCTTGGCTGCTTTGGGTTTGGCCGCCTTGGGTTTCACCACCTTGGCGGGGCTTTTCTTGGCTGCCTTGGGCTTGGCCGCCTTTGCTTTCGCGGGACTCTTGGCAGCCTTCTTGGCCGGGGCAGCTTTGGGCTTCTTGGGGCTCTTGGCCGCCGCCGGCTTCTTGGCCTTCTTCGGGCTCTTCTTCACCCCCGCGGGGGCCTTCTTGGGCTTCTTGGCGGCCGGGGCGGCTTTCTTGGCCGCTGGTTTCTTGGCCGCTGGTTTCTTGGCCGCCTTCTTGCCCTCCAGCTGCTTCTTGTTCACCTTGAAGGAGCCGGAGGCGCCGGTGCCCTTCAGCTGGGCCAGGGCGCCCTTGCTGACCAGGCCCTTGAGGGCGGCCTTGACGCGGCTCTTGTTCTTGTCCACATCGTAGCCGTCGGCGCTCAGCACCTTCTTCAGCGCCGCCAGGGAGACCCCCTTCCTCTCGGCAGAGGCGGTGACCGCTTTCAGGATGAGCTCGGCGACGCTGGGTCCCGCGGGCTTCTTGGCCTTAGACGGCCCCGCCGCCTTCTTCGCCTTCTTCTTGGGGGCTACTTCAGCGGGAGGGGCCGCGGCAGCTGGAGCGGTTTCAGCCATGGTACAGAGAGTCGAGGCGCTAGCACAGATGAGAAATGTCCCTCCCGCCGGAGCTCCGCGCATATATAGGGAGGAGCCACCTCCTGATTGGTCCCCAGGAGGGGAGGCTGTTCGCGGCACACTCGGCTCTCTGCTCCGAGCTGGCTTTTGTGTTTCCTCTCATCAGATTATCTATGTTTTAAAACAGTAAACGTTAGAACTGGGCTTTCATTTATACATCAAAAGAAGCCCAACTTCATCCCTTTCCTATGCGTGCTCTCCTCTCGTTTCAGCGCGCTGCCACCGGCTTTTAGTCAGCTGGTAGACTCCACACTCCTCCGATGGCTGATGCCTTTGTGTCAGAAAACTTTGTCCACGAGCCCATTTTCACCTACACAGTCTTAACGTTTGTGGTCAGAAAAGATAGCATATCAATCGTAGCGTGCTTCTGTACCGAATGACTCGTGGGGCACCACAATGGGGTTCTTGGCACCCGTGAAACAACGTTTTATAAACTGCAGAAATAACACAAGCCTTCGTGTGCCCAGCGAGAGGGGAAACAGGAGCCAGGAGGATAGAAACGGGCCAAACTCACTGAATGCACACCGCTGATACAGTGAAGGTGCCTGCCTACCTTATTTAACCATGTAAACTATTATTTTGTTCACCTGCATACAAGGGAGAAAACCTGGAATCTTACCCGACTTGGAGCTCCGTAGCCCTGGGTAGAAGGAGTGATGTTGCCCCCTCGGAGCTGAAACACACATAATGTGTAAAATAGCTGCCTGGAGGTTACAAATGAGCCCAGGGACATTGCAGGCCCAGTACTGACATTGTGAGGGTGCTTGTGTACCTTTTGGAATCATGTAAAGTGTTGTTTTTTTTCCACTTCCATCCAGGGGGAAAACCTGGAATCTTACCCTACTTGGAGCTCCGTAGCCCTGGGTAGAAGGAGTGACTTTGCCCCCTTGGAGCTGAAACACCCATAATGTGTAAAATAGCTGCCTGGAAGGTTGCAAATGGCCCAGGGACATTGCAGGCCCAGTGCTGACACTGTGAGGGTGCTTGTGTACAGTTTTGAAGGACGTAAAGTGTTCTTTTTTCTCCACTTCCATCCAGGGGGAAAACCTGGAATCTTACCCTACTTGGAGCTCCGTAGCCCTGGGTAGAAGGAGTGACTTTGCCCCCTTGGAGCCTAATGTCGAAAACAGCTGCCTGGAGGTTGCAAATGGGCCAGGGACACTGCAGGCCCAGTGCTGACACTGTGAGGGTGCTTGTGTACCTCTTTGAAGCACGTAAAGTGTTCTTTTTTTCCCACTTCCATCCAGGGGGAAAACCTGGAATCTTACCCTGCTTGGAGCTCCGCAGCCCTGGGTAGAAGGAGTGACTTTGCCCCCTTGGAGCTGAAACTCTCATAATGTGTAAAATAGCAGCCTGGAAGGTCGCAAATGGGCCAGCGACATTGCAGGCTCAGTGCTGGCACTGTGAGGGTGCTTGTGTGCGGTTTTAAAGCACGTAAAGTGTTCTTTTTTTTTTCCACTTCCATTCAAGGGGAAAACCTGGAATCTAACCCTACTTGGAGCTCCGTAGCCCTGGGTAGAAGGAGTGACTTTGCCCCCTTGGAGCTGAAACACTCATAATGTGTAAAATAGCAGCCTGGAAGGTTGCAAATGGGCCAGGGACATTGCAGGCTCACTGCTGGCACTGTGAGGGTGCTTGTGTACAGTTTAAAAGCACGTAAAGTGTTCTTTTTTCTCCACTTCCATCCAGGGGGAAAACCTGGAATCTTACCCTACTTGGAGCTCCGTAGCCCTGGGTAGAAGTAGTGACTTTGCCCCCTTGGAGCCTAATGTCGAAAACAGCTGCCTGGAGGTTGCAAATGGGCCAGGGACATTGCAGGCCCAGTGCTGACACTGTGAGGGTGCTTGTGTACCTCTTTGAAGCACGTAAAGTGTTCTTTTTTTTCCACTTCCATCCAGGGGGAAAACCTGGAATCTTACCCTACTTGGAGCTCCGTAGCCCTGGGTAGAAGTAGTGACTTTGCCCCCTTGGAGCCTAATGTCGAAAACAGCTGCCTGGAGGTTGCAAATGGGCCAGGGACATTGCAGGCCCAGTGCTTGCACTGTGAGGGTGCTTGTGTGCGGTTTTAAAGCACGTAAAGTGTTCTTTTTTTTTTTCCACTTCCATCCAGGGGGAAAACCTGGAATCTTACCCTACTTGGAGCTCCGTAGCCCTGGGTAGAAGGAGTGACTTTTCCCCCTTGGAGCCTAATGTCGAAAACAGCTGCCTGGAGGTTGCAAATGGGCCAGGGACATTGCAGGCCCAGTGCTGACACTGTGAGGGTGCTTGTGTACAGTTTTGAAGCACGTAAAGTGTTCTTTTATTTTTCCACTTCCATCCAGGGGTAAAACCTGGAATCTTACCCTACTTGGAGCACCGCAGCCCTGGGTAGAAGGAGTGACTTTGCCCCCTTGGAGCTGAAACACTCATAATGTGTAAATTAGCTGCCTGGAAGGTTACAAATGGACCAGGGACATTGCAGGCCCAGTGCTGACACTGTGAGGGTGCTTGTGTACAGTTTTGAAGCACGTAACAAGTTCTTTTTTCTCCACTTCCATCCAGGGGGAAAACCTGGAATCTAACCCTACTTGGAGCTCCGTAGCCCTGGGTAGAAGGAGTGACCTTGCCCCCTTGGAGCTGAAACACTCATAATGTGTAAAATAGCTGCCTGGAAGGTTGCAAATGGCCCAGGGACATTGCAGGCCCAGTGCTGACACTGTGAGGGTGCTTGTGTACAGTTTTGAAGCACGTAACATGTTCTTTTTTTTCCACTTCCATCAAGGGGGAAAACCTGGAATCTTACCCTACTTGGAGCTCCGCAGCCCTGGGTAGAAGGAGTGACTTTTCCCCCTTGGAGCTGAAACACCCATAATGTGTAAAATAGCTGCCTGGAAGGTTGCAAATGGCCCAGGGACATTGCAGGCCCAGTGCTGACACTGTGATGGTGCTTGTGTACAGTTTTGAAGCACGAAAAATGATATTTTTTTCCACTTCCATCTAGGGGGAAAACCTGGAATCTTACCCTACTTGGAGCTCCGTAGCCCTGGGTAGAAGGAGTGACTTTGTCCCCTTGGAGCTGAAACACTCATAATGTGTAAAATAGCAGCCTGGAAGGTTACAAATGGGCCAGGGACATTGCAGGCCCAGTGCTGACACTGTGAGGGTGCTTGTGTACAGTTTTGAAGCACGTAAAGTGTTATTTTTTTTCCACTTCCATCCAGGGGGAAAACCTGGAATCTTACCCTACTTGGAGCTCCGTAGCCCTGGGTAGAAGGAGTGACTTTGCCCCCTTGGAGCCTAATGTCGAAAACAGCTGCCTGGAGCTTGCAAATGGGCCAGGGACATTGCAGGCCCAGTGCTGACGCTGTGAGGGTGCTTGTGTACCGTTTTGAAGCACGTAAAGTGTTCTTTTTTTCCAACTTCCATCCAGGGGGAAATCCTGGAATCTTACCCTACTTGGAGCTCCGTAGCCCTGGGTAGAAGGAGTGACTTTGCCCCCTTGGAGCTGAAACACCCATAATGTGTAAAATAGCTGCCTGGAAGGTTGCAAATGGCCCAGGGACATTGCAGGCCCAGCGCTGACACTGTGAGGGTGCTTGTGTAACATTTTGAAGCATGTAAAGTGTTCTTTTTTTTTCCACTTCCATCCAGGGGGAAAACCTGGAATATTACCCTACTTGGAGCTCCGTAGCCCTGGGTAGAAGGAGTGACTTTGCCCCCTTGGAGCCTAATGTCGAAAACAGCTGCCTGGAGGTTGCAAATGGGCCAGGGACATTGCAGGCCCAGTGCTTGCACTGTGAGGGTGCTTGTGTGCGGTTTTAAAGCACGTAAAGTGTTCTTTTTTTTCCCCACTTCCATCCAGGGGGAAAACCTGGAATCTTACCCTACTTGGAGCTCCGTAGCCCTGGGTAGAAGGAGTGACTTTTCCCCCTTGGAGCCTAATGTCGAAAACAGCTGCCTGGAGCTTGCAAATGGGCCAGGGACATTGCAGGCCCAGTGCTGACACTGTGAGGGTGCTTGTGTACCGTTTTGAAGCACGTAAAGTGTTCTTTTTTTTCCACTTCCATCCAGGGGGAAAACCTGGAATCTTACCCTACTTGGAGCTCCGTAGCCCTGGGTAGAAGGAGTGACTTTTCCCTCTTGGAGCTGAAACACCCATAATGTGTAAAATAGCTGCCTGGAAGGTTGCAAATGGCCCAGGGACATTGCAGGCCCAGTGCTGACACTGTGATGGTGCTTGTGTACAGTTTTGAAGCACGAAAAATGATCTTTTTTTCCACTTCCATCTAGGGGGAAAACCTGGAATCTTACCCTACTTGGAGCTCCGTAGCCCTGGGTAGAAGGAGTGACTTTTCCCCCTTGGAGCCTAATGTCGAAAACAGCTGCCTGGAGGTTGCAAATGGGCCAGGGACATTGCAGGCCCAGTGCTGACACTGTGAGGGTGCTTGTGTACAGTTTTGAAGCACGTAAAGTGTTCTTTTTTCTCCACTTCCATCCAGGGGGAAAACCTGGAATCTTACCCTACTTGGAGCTCCGTAGCCCTGGGTAGAAGGAGTGACTTTGCCCCCTGGGAGCTGAAACACCCATAATGTGTAAAATAGCTGCCTGGAAGGTTGCAAATGGGCCAGGGACATTGCAGGCTCACTGCTGGCACTGTGAGGGTGCTTGTGTGCGGTTTTAAAGCACTTAAGGCCCGTATTTATACTTTTTTTAGCGCCGCATTTGCGTCGTTTTTTGACGCAAAAACGGCGCAAACTTGCAAAATACCATTGTATTTTGTAGGTTTGCGCCGTTAGCCGTCAAAAAGCGGCGCAAATGCGGCGCTAAAAAAAGTATAAATACGGGCCTTAAAGTGTTCTTTTTTTTCCACTTCCATCCAGGGGCAAAACCTGGAATCTTACCCTACTTGGAGCTCCGTAGCCCTGGGTAGAAGGAGTGACTTTTCCCCCTTGGAGCTGAAACACCCATAATGTGTAAAATAGCTGCCTGGAAGGTTGCAAATGGGCCAGGGACATTGCAGGCCCAGTGCTGGCACTGTGAGGGTGCTTGTGTGCTGTTTTAAAGCACGTAAAGTGTTCTTTTTTTTCCCCACTTCCATCCAGGGGGAAAACCTGGAATCTTACCCGACTTGGAGCTCCGTAGCCCTGGGTAGAAGGAGTGACTTTGCCCCCTTGGAGCTGAAACACTCATAATGTGTAAAATAGCAGCCTGGAAGGTTGCAAATGGGCCAGGGACATTGCAGGCTCACTGCTGGCACTGTGAGGGTGCTTGTGTACAGTTTAAAAGCACGTAAAGTGTTCTTTTTTCTCCACTTCCATCCAGGGGGAAAACCTGGAATCTTACCCTACTTGGAGCTCCGTAGCCCTGGGTAGAAGGAGTGACTTTGCCCCCTTGGAGCTGAAACACTCATAATGTGTAAAATAGCAGCCTGGAAGGTTGCAAATGGGCCAGGGACATTGCAGGCTCACTGCTGGCACTGTGAGGGTGCTTGTGTACAGTTTAAAAGCACGTAAAGTGTTCTTTTTTCTCCACTTCCATCCAGGGGGAAAACCTGGAATCTTACCCTGCTTGGAGCTCCGTAGCCCTGGGTAGAAGGAGTGACTTTGCCCCCTTGGAGCTGAAACACCCATAATGTGTAAAATAGCAGCCTGGAAGGTTGCAAAAGGGCCAGGGACATTGCAGGCCCAGTGCTGGCACTGTGAGGGTGCTTGTGTGCGGTTTTAAAGCACGTAAAGTGTTCTTTTTTATCCCACTTCCATCCAGGGGGAAAACCTGGAATCTTACCCTACTTGGAGCTCCGTAGCCCTGGGTAGAAGGAGTGACTTTGCCCCCTTGGAGCTGAAACACCCATAATGTGTAAAATAGCTGCCTGGAAGGTTGCAAATGGCCCAGGGACATTGCAGGCCCAGCGCTGACACTGTGAGGGTGCTTGTGTAACATTTTGAAGCACGTAAAGTGTTCTTTTTTTTTCCACTTCCATCCAGGGGGAAAACCTGGAATATTACCCTACTTGGAGCTCCGTAGCCCTGGGTAGAAGGAGTGACTTTGCCCCCTTGGAGCCTAATGTCGAAAACAGCTGCCTGGAGGTTGCAAATGGGCCAGGGACATTGCAGGCCCAGTGCTGACGCTGTGAGGGTGCTTGTGTACCGTTTTGAAGCACGTAAAGTGTTCTTTTTACTCCACTTCCATCCAGGGGGAAAACCTGGAATCTTACCCTACTTGGAGCTCCGCAGCCCTGGGTAGAAGGAGTGACTTTTCCCCCTTGGAGCTGAAACACCCATAATGTGTAAAATAGCTGCCTGGAAGGTTGCAAATGGGCCAGGGACATTGCAGGCCCAGTGCTGGCACTGTGAGGGTGCTTGTGTGCTGTTTTAAAGCACGTAAAGTGTTCTTTTTTTTCCCCACTTCCATCCAGGGGGAAAACCTGGAATCTTACCCGACTTGGAGCTCCGTAGCCCTGGGTAGAAGGAGTGACTTTGCCCCCTTGGAGCTGAAACACTCATAATGTGTAAAATAGCAGCCTGGAAGGTTGCAAATGGGCCAGGGACATTGCAGGCTCACTGCTGGCACTGTGAGGGTGCTTGTGTACAGTTTAAAAGCACGTAAAGTGTTCTTTTTTCTCCACTTCCATCCAGGGGGAAAACCTGGAATCTTACCCTACTTGGAGCTCCGTAGCCCTGGGTAGAAGGAGTGACTTTGCCCCCTTGGAGCTGAAACACCCATAATGTGTAAAATAGCTGCCTGGAAGGTTGCAAATGGCCCAGGGACATTGCAGGCCCAGCGCTGACACTGTGAGGGTGCTTGTGTAACATTTTGAAGCACGTAAAGTGTTCTTTTTTTTTCCACTTCCATCCAGGGGGAAAACCTGGAATATTACCCTACTTGGAGCTCCGTAGCCCTGGGTAGAAGGAGTGACTTTGCCCCCTTGGAGCCTAATGTCGAAAACAGCTGCCTGGAGGTTGCAAATGGGCCAGGGACATTGCAGGCCCAGTGCTGACGCTGTGAGGGTGCTTGTGTACCGTTTTGAAGCACGTAAAGTGTTCTTTTTACTCCACTTCCATCCAGGGGGAAAACCTGGAATCTTACCCTACTTGGAGCTCCGCAGCCCTGGGTAGAAGGAGTGACTTTTCCCCCTTGGAGCTGAAACACCCATAATGTGTAAAATAGCTGCCTGGAAGGTTGCAAATGGCCCAGGGACATTGCAGGCCCAGTGCTGACACTGTGATGGTGCTTGTGTACAGTTTTGAAGCACGAAAAATGATCTTTTTTTCCACTTCCATCTAGGGGGAAAACCTGGAATCTTACCCTACTTGGAGCTCCGTAGCCCTGGGTAGAAGGAGTGACTTTTCCCCCTTGGAGCCTAATGTCGAAAACAGCTGCCTGGAGGTTGCAAATGGGCCAGGGACATTGCAGGCCCAGTGCTGACACTGTGAGGGTGCTTGTGTACCGTTTTGAAGCACGTAAAGTGTTCTTTTTTTTCCACTTCCATCCAGGGGGAAAAACTGGAATCTTACCCTACTTGGAGCTCCGTAGCCCTGGGTAGAAGGAGTGACTTTGCCCCCTTGGAGCTGAAACACTCATAATGTGTAAAATAGCTGCCTGGAAGGGTGCAAATGGCCCAGGGACATTGCAGGCCCAGTGATGACACTGTGAGGGTGCTTGTGTACAGTTTAAAAGCACGTAAAGTGTTCTTTTTTTTCCACTTCCATCCAGGGGGAAAAACTGGAATCTTACCCTACTTGGAGCTCCGTAGCCCTGGGTAGAAGGAGTGACTTTGTCCCCTTGGAGCTGAAACACTCATAATGTGTAAAATAGCAGCCTGGAAGGTTACAAATGGGCCAGGGACATTGCAGGCCCAGTGCTGACACTGTGAGGGTGCTTGTGTACAGTTTTGAAGCACGTAAAGTGTTATTTTTTTTCCACTTCCATCCAGGGGGAAAACCTGGAATCTTACCCTACTTGGAGCTCCGTAGCCCTGGGTAGAAGGAGTGACTTTGCCCCCTTGGAGCCTAATGTCGAAAACAGCTGCCTGGAGCTTGCAAATGGGCCAGGGACATTGCAGGCCCAGTGCTGACGCTGTGAGGGTGCTTGTGTACCGTTTTGAAGCACGTAAAGTGTTCTTTTTTTCCAACTTCCATCCAGGGGGAAATCCTGGAATCTTACCCTACTTGGAGCTCCGTAGCCCTGGGTAGAAGGAGTGACTTTGCCCCCTTGGAGCTGAAACACCCATAATGTGTAAAATAGCTGCCTGGAAGGTTGCAAATGGCCCAGGGACATTGCAGGCCCAGCGCTGACACTGTGAGGGTGCTTGTGTAACATTTTGAAGCACGTAAAGTGTTCTTTTTTTTTCCACTTCCATCCAGGGGGAAAACCTGGAATATTACCCTACTTGGAGCTCCGTAGCCCTGGGTAGAAGGAGTGACTTTGCCCCCTTGGAGCCTAATGTCGAAAACAGCTGCCTGGAGGTTGCAAATGGGCCAGGGACATTGCAGGCCCAGTGCTTGCACTGTGAGGGTGCTTGTGTGCGGTTTTAAAGCACGTAAAGTGTTCTTTTTTTTCCCCACTTCCATCCAGGGGGAAAACCTGGAATCTTACCCTACTTGGAGCTCCGTAGCCCTGGGTAGAAGGAGTGACTTTTCCCCCTTGGAGCCTAATGTCGAAAACAGCTGCCTGGAGCTTGCAAATGGGCCAGGGACATTGCAGGCCCAGTGCTGACACTGTGAGGGTGCTTGTGTACCGTTTTGAAGCACGTAAAGTGTTCTTTTTTTTCCACTTCCATCCAGGGGGAAAACCTGGAATCTTACCCTACTTGGAGCTCCGTAGCCCTGGGTAGAAGGAGTGACTTTTCCCTCTTGGAGCTGAAACACCCATAATGTGTAAAATAGCTGCCTGGAAGGTTGCAAATGGCCCAGGGACATTGCAGGCCCAGTGCTGACACTGTGATGGTGCTTGTGTACAGTTTTGAAGCACGAAAAATGATCTTTTTTTCCACTTCCATCTAGGGGGAAAACCTGGAATCTTACCCTACTTGGAGCTCCGTAGCCCTGGGTAGAAGGAGTGACTTTTCCCCCTTGGAGCCTAATGTCGAAAACAGCTGCCTGGAGGTTGCAAATGGGCCAGGGACATTGCAGGCCCAGTGCTGACACTGTGAGGGTGCTTGTGTACAGTTTTGAAGCACGTAAAGTGTTCTTTTTTCTCCACTTCCATCCAGGGGGAAAACCTGGAATCTTACCCTACTTGGAGCTCCGTAGCCCTGGGTAGAAGGAGTGACTTTGCCCCCTGGGAGCTGAAACACCCATAATGTGTAAAATAGCTGCCTGGAAGGTTGCAAATGGGCCAGGGACATTGCAGGCTCACTGCTGGCACTGTGAGGGTGCTTGTGTGCGGTTTTAAAGCACTTAGGCCCGTATTTATACTTTTTTTAGCGCCGCATTTGCGTCGTTTTTTGACGCAAAAACGGCGCAAACTTGCAAAATACCATTGTATTTTGTAGGTTTGCGCCGTTAGCCGTCAAAAAGCGGCGCAAATGCGGCGCTAAAAAAAGTATAAATACGGGCCTTAAAGTGTTCTTTTTTTTCCACTTCCATCCAGGGGCAAAACCTGGAATCTTACCCTACTTGGAGCTCCGTAGCCCTGGGTAGAAGGAGTGACTTTGCCCCCTTGGAGCTGAAACACCCATAATGTGTAAAATAGCTGCCTGGAAGGTAGCAAATGGCCCAGGGACATTGCAGGCCCAGTGCTGACACTGTGAGGGTGCTTGTGTACAGTTTTGAAGCACGTAACATGTTCTTTTTTTTCCACTTCCATCAAGGGGGAAAACCTGGAATCTTACCCTACTTGGAGCTCCGCAGCCCTGGGTAGAAGGAGTGACTTTTCCCCCTTGGAGCTGAAACACCCATAATGTGTAAAATAGCTGCCTGGAAGGTTGCAAATGGCCCAGGGACACTGCAGGCCCAGTGCTGACACTGTGATGGTGCTTGTGTACAGTTTTGAAGCACGAAAAATGATCTTTTTTTCCACTTCCATCTAGGGGGAAAACCTGGAATCTTACCCTACTTGGAGCTCCGTAGCCCTGGGTAGAAGGAGTGACTTTGCCCCCTTGGAGCCTAATGTCGAAAACAGCTGCCTGGAGGTTGCAAATGGGCCAGGGACATTGCAGGCCCAGTGCTGACACTGTGAGGGTGCTTGTGTACAGTTTTGAAGCACGTAAAGTGTTCTTTTTTTTCCACTTCCATCCAGGGGGAAAACCTGGAATCTAACCCTACTTGGAGCTCCGTAGCCCTGGGTAGAAGGAGTGACTTTGCCCCCTTGGAGCTGAAACACCCATAATGTGTAAAATAGCTGCCTGGAAGGTTGCAAATGGCCCAGGGACATTGCAGGCCCAGTGCTGACACTGTGATGGTGCTTGTGTACAGTTTTGAAGCACGAAAAATGATCTTTTTTTCCACTTCCATCTAGGGGGAAAACCTGGAATCTTACCCTACTTGGAGCTCCGTAGCCCTGGGTAGAAGGAGTGACTTTTCCCCCTTGGAGCCTAATGTCGAAAACAGCTGCCTGGAGGTTGCAAATGGGCCAGGGACATTGCAGGCCCAGTGCTGACACTGTGAGGGTGCTTGTGTACCGTTTTGAAGCTCGTAAAGTGTTCTTTTTTTTCCACTTCCATCCAGGGGGAAAAACTGGAATCTTACCCTACTTGGAGCTCCGTAGCCCTGGGTAGAAGGAGTGACTTTGCCCCCTTGGAGCTGAAACACTCATAATGTGTAAAATAGCTGCCTGGAAGGGTGCAAATGGCCCAGGGACATTGCAGGCCCAGTGATGACACTGTGAGGGTGCTTGTGTACAGTTTAAAAGCACGTAAAGTGTTCTTTTTTTTCCACTTCCATCCAGGGGGAAAAACTGGAATCTTACCCTACTTGGAGCTCCGTAGCCCTGGGTAGAAGGAGTGACTTTGTCCCCTTGGAGCTGAAACACTCATAATGTGTAAAATAGCAGCCTGGAAGGTTACAAATGGGCCAGGGACATTGCAGGCCCAGTGCTGACACTGTGAGGGTGCTTGTGTACAGTTTTGAAGCACGTAAAGTGTTATTTTTTTTCCACTTCCATCCAGGGGGAAAACCTGGAATCTTACCCTACTTGGAGCTCCGTAGCCCTGGGTAGAAGGAGTGACTTTGCCCCCTTGGAGCCTAATGTCGAAAACAGCTGCCTGGAGCTTGCAAATGGGCCAGGGACATTGCAGGCCCAGTGCTGACGCTGTGAGGGTGCTTGTGTACCGTTTTGAAGCACGTAAAGTGTTCTTTTTTTCCAACTTCCATCCAGGGGGAAATCCTGGAATCTTACCCTACTTGGAGCTCCGTAGCCCTGGGTAGAAGGAGTGACTTTGCCCCCTTGGAGCTGAAACACCCATAATGTGTAAAATAGCTGCCTGGAAGGTTGCAAATGGCCCAGGGACATTGCAGGCCCAGCGCTGACACTGTGAGGGTGCTTGTGTAACATTTTGAAGCACGTAAAGTGTTCTTTTTTTTTCCACTTCCATCCAGGGGGAAAACCTGGAATCTTACCCTACTTGGAGCTCCGTAGCCCTGGGTAGAAGGAGTGACTTTGCCCCCTTGGAACTGAAACACCCATAATGTGTAAAATAGCTTCCTGGAAGGTTGCAAATGGGCCAGGGACATTGCAGGCCCAGTGCTGACACTGTGAGGGTGCTTGTGCACAGTTTTGAAGCACGTAAAGTGTTCTTTTTTCTCCACTTCCATCCAGGGGGAAAACCTGGAATCTTACCCTACTTGGTGCTCCGTAGCCCTGGGTAGAAGGAGTGACTTTGCCCCCTTGGAGCTGAAACACCCATAATGTGTAAAATAGCTGCCTGGAAGGTTGCAAATGGCCGAGGGACATTGCAGGCCCAGTGCTGACACTGTGAGGGTGCTTGTGTACAGTTTTGAAGCACGTAAAGTGTTCTTTTTTCTCCACTTCCATCCAGGGGGAAAACCTGGAATCTTACCCAACTTGGAGCTCCGTAGCCCTGGGTAGAAGGAGTGACTTTGCCCCCTTGGAGCCTAATGTCGAAAACAGCTGCCTGGAGGTTGCAAATGGCCAGGGACATTGCAGGCCCAGTGCTGACACTGTGAGGGTGCTTGTGTACAGTTTTGAAGCACGTAAAGTGTTCTTTTTTTTCCACTTCCATCCAGGGGGAAAACCTGGAATCTAACCCTACTTGGAGCTCCGTAGCCCTGTGTAGAAGGAGTGACTTTGCCCCCTTGAAGCTGAAACACTCATAATGTGTAAAATAGCTGCCTGGAAGGTTGCAAATGGCCCAGGGACATTGCAGGCCCAGTGCTGACACGGTGGGGGTGCTTGTGTACAGTTTTGAAGCACGTAAAGTGTTCTTTTTTCTCCACTTCCATCCAGGGGGAAAACCTGGAATCTTACCATACTTGGAGCTCCGTAGCCCTGGGTAGAAGGAGTGACTTTGCCCCCTTGGAGCTGAAACACTCATAATGAGTAAAATAGCAGCCTGGAAGGTTGCAAATGGGCCAGGGACATTGCAGGCTCACTGCTGGCACTGTGAGGGTGCTTGTGTACAGTTTAAAAGCACGTAAAGTGTTCTTTTTTCTCCACTTCCATCCAGGGGGAAAACCTGGAATCTTACCTTACTTGGAGCTCCGTAGCCCTGGGTAGAAGTAGTGACTTTGCCCCCTTGGAGCCTAATGTCGAAAACAGCTGCCTGGAGGTTGCAAATGGGCCAGGGACATTGCAGGCCCAGTGCTTGCACTGTGAGGGTGCTTATGTGCGGTTTTAAAGCACGTAAAGTGTTCTTTTTTTTCCCCACTTCCATCCAGGGGAAAAACCTGGAATCTTACCCTACTTGGAGCTCCGTAGCCCTGGGTAGAAGGAGTGACTTTTCCCCCTTGGAGCCTAATGTCGAAAACAGCTGCCTGGAGCTTGCAAATGGGCCAGGGACATTGCAGGCCCAGTGCTGACACTGTGAGGGTGCTTGTGTACCGTTTTGAAGCACGTAAAGTGTTCTTTTTTTTCCACTTCCATCCAGGGGGAAAACCTGGAATCTTACACTACTTGGAGCTCCGTAGCCCTGGGTAGAAGGAGTGACTTTGCCCCCTTGGAGCTGAAACACCCATAATGTGTAAAATAGCTGCCTGGAAGGTAGCAAATGGCCCAGGGACATTGCAGGCCCAGTGCTGACACTGTGAGGGTGCTTGTGTACAGTTTTGAAGCACGTAAAGAGTTCTTTTTTCTCCACTTCCATCCAGGGGGAAAACCTGGAATCTTACCCTACTTGGAGCTCCGTAGCCCTGGGTAGAAGGAGTGACTTTGCCCCCTTGGAGCTGAAACACCCATAATGTGAAATATAGCTGCCTGGAAGGTTGCAAATGGGCCAGGGACATTGCAGGCCCAGTGCTGACGCTGTGAGGGTGCTTGTGTACCGTTTTAAAGCACGTAAAGTGTTCTTTTTTTTCCCACTTCCATCCAGGGGGAAAACCTGGAATCTTACCCTACTTGGAGCTCCGTAGCCCTGGGTAGAAGGAGTGACTTTGCCCCCTTGGAGCCTAATGTCGAAAACCGCTGCCTGGAGGTTGCAAATGGGCCAGGGACATTGCAGGCCCAGTGCTGACACTGTGAGGGTGCTTGTGTACCGTTTTGAATCATGTAAAGTGTTCTTTTATTTTTCACTTCCATCCCGGGGTTAAACCTGGAATCTTACCCTACTTGGAGCTCCGTAGCCCCGTGTAGAAGGAGTGACTTTGCCCCCTTGGAGCTGAAACACTCATAATGTGTAAAATAGCTGCCTGGAAGGTTGCAAATGGCCCAGGGACATTGCAGGCCCAGTGCTGACACTGTGAGGGTGCTTGTGTACAGTTTTGAAGCACGTAAAGTGTTCTTTTTTCTCCACTTCCATCCAGGGGGAAAACCTGGAATCTTACCCTACTTGGAGCTCCGTAGCCCTGGGTAGAAGGAGTGACTTTGCCCCCTTGGAGCTGAAACACTCATAATGTGTAAAATAGCAGCCTGGAAGGTCGCAAATGGGACAGGGACATTGCAGGCTCAGTGCTGGCACTGTGAAGGTGCTTGTGTGCGGTTTTAAAGCACGTAAAGTGTTCTTTTTTTTCCCACTTCCATCCAGGGGGAAAACCTGGAATCTTACCCTACTTGGAGCTCCGTAGCCCTGGGTAGAAGGAGTGACTTTGCCCCCTTGGAACTGAAACACCCATAATGTGTAAAATAGCTTCCTGGAAGGTTGCAAATGGGCCAGGGACATTGCAGGCCCAGTGCTGACACTGTGAGGGTGCTTGTGCACAGTTTTGAAGCACGTAAAGTGTTCTTTTTTCTCCACTTCCATCCAGGGGGAAAACCTGGAATCTTACCCTACTTGGTGCTCCGTAGCCCTGGGTAGAAGGAGTGACTTTGCCCCCTTGGAGCTGAAACACCCATAATGTGTAAAATAACAGCCTGGAAGGTTGCAAATGGGCCAGGGACATTGCAGGCTCACTGCTGGCACTGTGAGGGTGCTTGTGTGCGGTTTTAAAGCACGTAAAGTGTTCTTTTTTTCCCCACTTCCATCCAGTGGGAAAACCTGGAATCTTACCCTACTTGGAGCTCCGTAGCCCTGGGTAGAAGGAGTGACTTTGCCCCCTTGAAGCTGAAACACCCATAATGTGTAAAATAGCTCCCTGGAAGGTAGCAAATGGCCCAGGGACATTGCAGGCCCAGTGCTGACACTGTGTGGGTGCTTGTGTACAGTTTTGAAGCACGTAAAGTGTTCTTTTTTCTCCACTTCCATCCAGGGGGAAAACCTGGAATCTTACCCTACTTGGAGCTCCGTAGCCCTGGGTAGAAGGAGTGACTTTGCCCCCTTGGAGCCTAATGTCGAAAACAGCTGCCTGGAGGTTGCAAATGGGCCAGGGACATTGCAGGCCCAGTGCTGACACTGTGAGGGTGCTTGTGTACCGTTTTGAATCATGTAAAGTGTTCTTTTATTTTTCACTTCCATCCCGGGGTTAAACCTGGAATCTTACCCTACTTGGAGCTCCGTAGCCCTGGGTAGAAGGAGTGACTTTGCCCCCTTGGAGCTGAAACACTCATAATGTGTAAAATAGCTGCCTGGAAGGTTACAAATGGGCCCAGGGACACTGCAGGCCCAGTGCTGACACTGTGAGGGTGCTTGTGTACCTCTTTGAAGCACGTAAAGTGTTCTTTTTTTCCCACTTCCATCCAGGGGGAAAACCTGGAATCTTACCCGACTTGGAGCTCCGTAGCCCTGGGTAGAAGGAGTGACTTTACCCCCGTGGAGCTGAAACACTCATAATGTGTAAAACGAGGTTAAAAAAGGGCCAGGGACATTGTAGGCCCAGCGCTGACACTGTGAGGGTGCTTGTGTACCTCTTTGAAGCACGTAAAGTGTTCTCTTTTTTTCCACTTCCATCCAGGGGTAAAACCTGGAATCTTACCCTACTTGGAGCTCCGTAGCCCTGGGTAGAAGGAGTGACTTTGCCCCCTTGGAGCCTAATGTCGAAAACAGCTGCCTGGAGCTTGCAAATGGGCCAGGGACATTGCAGGCCCAGTGCTTGCACTGTGAGGGTGCTTGTGTGCGGTTTTAAAGCACGTAAAGTGTTCTTTTTTTTCCCACTTCCATCCAGGGGGAAAACCTGGAATCTTACCCTACTTGGAGCTCCGTAGCCCTGGGTAGAAGGAGTGACTTTGCCCCCTTGGAGCTGAAACACCCATAATGTGTAAAATAACAGCCTGGAAGGTTGCAAATGGGCCAGGGACATTGCAGGCTCACTGCTGGCACTGTGAGGGTGCTTGTGTACAGTTTAAAAGCACGTAAAGTGTTCTTTTTTCTCCACTTCCATCCAGGGGGAAAACCTGGAATCTTACCCTGCTTGGAGCTCCGTAGCCCTGGGTAGAAGGAGTGACTTTGCCCCCTTGGAGCTGAAACACCCATAATGTGTAAAATAGCAGCCTGGAAGGTTGCAAAAGGGCCAGGGACATTGCAGGCCCAGTGCTGGCACTGTGAGGGTGCTTGTGTGCGGTTTTAAAGCACGTAAAGTGTTCTTTTTTATCCCACTTCCATCCAGGGGGAAAACCTGGAATCTTACCCTACTTGGAGCTCCGTAGCCCTGGGTAGAAGGAGTGACTTTGCCCCCTTGGAGCTGAAACACCCATAATGTGTAAAATAGCTGCCTGGAAGGTTGCAAATGGCCCAGGGACATTGCAGGCCCAGCGCTGACACTGTGAGGGTGCTTGTGTAACATTTTGAAGCACGTAAAGTGTTCTTTTTTTTTCCACTTCCATCCAGGGGGAAAACCTGGAATATTACCCTACTTGGAGCTCCGTAGCCCTGGGTAGAAGGAGTGACTTTGCCCCCTTGGAGCCTAATGTCGAAAACAGCTGCCTGGAGGTTGCAAATGGGCCAGGGACATTGCAGGCCCAGTGCTGACGCTGTGAGGGTGCTTGTGTACCGTTTTGAAGCACGTAAAGTGTTCTTTTTACTCCACTTCCATCCAGGGGGAAAACCTGGAATCTTACCCTACTTGGAGCTCCGCAGCCCTGGGTAGAAGGAGTGACTTTTCCCCCTTGGAGCTGAAACACCCATAATGTGTAAAATAGCTGCCTGGAAGGTTGCAAATGGGCCAGGGACATTGCAGGCCCAGTGCTGGCACTGTGAGGGTGCTTGTGTGCTGTTTTAAAGCACGTAAAGTGTTCTTTTTTTTCCCCACTTCCATCCAGGGGGAAAACCTGGAATCTTACCCGACTTGGAGCTCCGTAGCCCTGGGTAGAAGGAGTGACTTTGCCCCCTTGGAGCTGAAACACTCATAATGTGTAAAATAGCAGCCTGGAAGGTTGCAAATGGGCCAGGGACATTGCAGGCTCACTGCTGGCACTGTGAGGGTGCTTGTGTACAGTTTAAAAGCACGTAAAGTGTTCTTTTTTCTCCACTTCCATCCAGGGGGAAAACCTGGAATCTTACCCTACTTGGAGCTCCGTAGCCCTGGGTAGAAGGAGTGACTTTGCCCCCTTGGAGCTGAAACACCCATAATGTGTAAAATAGCTGCCTGGAAGGTTGCAAATGGCCCAGGGACATTGCAGGCCCAGCGCTGACACTGTGAGGGTGCTTGTGTAACATTTTGAAGCACGTAAAGTGTTCTTTTTTTTTCCACTTCCATCCAGGGGGAAAACCTGGAATATTACCCTACTTGGAGCTCCGTAGCCCTGGGTAGAAGGAGTGACTTTGCCCCCTTGGAGCCTAATGTCGAAAACAGCTGCCTGGAGGTTGCAAATGGGCCAGGGACATTGCAGGCCCAGTGCTGACGCTGTGAGGGTGCTTGTGTACCGTTTTGAAGCACGTAAAGTGTTCTTTTTACTCCACTTCCATCCAGGGGGAAAACCTGGAATCTTACCCTACTTGGAGCTCCGCAGCCCTGGGTAGAAGGAGTGACTTTTCCCCCTTGGAGCTGAAACACCCATAATGTGTAAAATAGCTGCCTGGAAGGTTGCAAATGGCCCAGGGACATTGCAGGCCCAGTGCTGACACTGTGATGGTGCTTGTGTACAGTTTTGAAGCACGAAAAATGATCTTTTTTTCCACTTCCATCTAGGGGGAAAACCTGGAATCTTACCCTACTTGGAGCTCCGTAGCCCTGGGTAGAAGGAGTGACTTTTCCCCCTTGGAGCCTAATGTCGAAAACAGCTGCCTGGAGGTTGCAAATGGGCCAGGGACATTGCAGGCCCAGTGCTGACACTGTGAGGGTGCTTGTGTACCGTTTTGAAGCACGTAAAGTGTTCTTTTTTTTCCACTTCCATCCAGGGGGAAAAACTGGAATCTTACCCTACTTGGAGCTCCGTAGCCCTGGGTAGAAGGAGTGACTTTGCCCCCTTGGAGCTGAAACACTCATAATGTGTAAAATAGCTGCCTGGAAGGGTGCAAATGGCCCAGGGACATTGCAGGCCCAGTGATGACACTGTGAGGGTGCTTGTGTACAGTTTAAAAGCACGTAAAGTGTTCTTTTTTTTCCACTTCCATCCAGGGGGAAAAACTGGAATCTTACCCTACTTGGAGCTCCGTAGCCCTGGGTAGAAGGAGTGACTTTGTCCCCTTGGAGCTGAAACACTCATAATGTGTAAAATAGCAGCCTGGAAGGTTACAAATGGGCCAGGGACATTGCAGGCCCAGTGCTGACACTGTGAGGGTGCTTGTGTACAGTTTTGAAGCACGTAAAGTGTTATTTTTTTTCCACTTCCATCCAGGGGGAAAACCTGGAATCTTACCCTACTTGGAGCTCCGTAGCCCTGGGTAGAAGGAGTGACTTTGCCCCCTTGGAGCCTAATGTCGAAAACAGCTGCCTGGAGCTTGCAAATGGGCCAGGGACATTGCAGGCCCAGTGCTGACGCTGTGAGGGTGCTTGTGTACCGTTTTGAAGCACGTAAAGTGTTCTTTTTTTCCAACTTCCATCCAGGGGGAAATCCTGGAATCTTACCCTACTTGGAGCTCCGTAGCCCTGGGTAGAAGGAGTGACTTTGCCCCCTTGGAGCTGAAACACCCATAATGTGTAAAATAGCTGCCTGGAAGGTTGCAAATGGCCCAGGGACATTGCAGGCCCAGCGCTGACACTGTGAGGGTGCTTGTGTAACATTTTGAAGCACGTAAAGTGTTCTTTTTTTTTCCACTTCCATCCAGGGGGAAAACCTGGAATATTACCCTACTTGGAGCTCCGTAGCCCTGGGTAGAAGGAGTGACTTTGCCCCCTTGGAGCCTAATGTCGAAAACAGCTGCCTGGAGGTTGCAAATGGGCCAGGGACATTGCAGGCCCAGTGCTTGCACTGTGAGGGTGCTTGTGTGCGGTTTTAAAGCACGTAAAGTGTTCTTTTTTTTCCCCACTTCCATCCAGGGGGAAAACCTGGAATCTTACCCTACTTGGAGCTCCGTAGCCCTGGGTAGAAGGAGTGACTTTTCCCCCTTGGAGCCTAATGTCGAAAACAGCTGCCTGGAGCTTGCAAATGGGCCAGGGACATTGCAGGCCCAGTGCTGACACTGTGAGGGTGCTTGTGTACCGTTTTGAAGCACGTAAAGTGTTCTTTTTTTTCCACTTCCATCCAGGGGGAAAACCTGGAATCTTACCCTACTTGGAGCTCCGTAGCCCTGGGTAGAAGGAGTGACTTTTCCCTCTTGGAGCTGAAACACCCATAATGTGTAAAATAGCTGCCTGGAAGGTTGCAAATGGCCCAGGGACATTGCAGGCCCAGTGCTGACACTGTGATGGTGCTTGTGTACAGTTTTGAAGCACGAAAAATGATCTTTTTTTCCACTTCCATCTAGGGGGAAAACCTGGAATCTTACCCTACTTGGAGCTCCGTAGCCCTGGGTAGAAGGAGTGACTTTTCCCCCTTGGAGCCTAATGTCGAAAACAGCTGCCTGGAGGTTGCAAATGGGCCAGGGACATTGCAGGCCCAGTGCTGACACTGTGAGGGTGCTTGTGTACAGTTTTGAAGCACGTAAAGTGTTCTTTTTTCTCCACTTCCATCCAGGGGGAAAACCTGGAATCTTACCCTACTTGGAGCTCCGTAGCCCTGGGTAGAAGGAGTGACTTTGCCCCCTGGGAGCTGAAACACCCATAATGTGTAAAATAGCTGCCTGGAAGGTTGCAAATGGGCCAGGGACATTGCAGGCTCACTGCTGGCACTGTGAGGGTGCTTGTGTGCGGTTTTAAAGCACTTAAGGCCCGTATTTATACTTTTTTTAGCGCCGCATTTGCGTCGTTTTTTGACGCAAAAACGGCGCAAACTTGCAAAATACCATTGTATTTTGTAGGTTTGCGCCGTTAGCCGTCAAAAAGCGGCGCAAATGCGGCGCTAAAAAAAGTATAAATACGGGCCTTAAAGTGTTCTTTTTTTTCCACTTCCATCCAGGGGCAAAACCTGGAATCTTACCCTACTTGGAGCTCCGTAGCCCTGGGTAGAAGGAGTGACTTTTCCCCCTTGGAGCTGAAACACCCATAATGTGTAAAATAGCTGCCTGGAAGGTTGCAAATGGGCCAGGGACATTGCAGGCCCAGTGCTGGCACTGTGAGGGTGCTTGTGTGCTGTTTTAAAGCACGTAAAGTGTTCTTTTTTTTCCCCACTTCCATCCAGGGGGAAAACCTGGAATCTTACCCGACTTGGAGCTCCGTAGCCCTGGGTAGAAGGAGTGACTTTGCCCCCTTGGAGCTGAAACACTCATAATGTGTAAAATAGCAGCCTGGAAGGTTGCAAATGGGCCAGGGACATTGCAGGCTCACTGCTGGCACTGTGAGGGTGCTTGTGTACAGTTTAAAAGCACGTAAAGTGTTCTTTTTTCTCCACTTCCATCCAGGGGGAAAACCTGGAATCTTACCCTACTTGGAGCTCCGTAGCCCTGGGTAGAAGGAGTGACTTTGCCCCCTTGGAGCTGAAACACTCATAATGTGTAAAATAGCAGCCTGGAAGGTTGCAAATGGGCCAGGGACATTGCAGGCTCACTGCTGGCACTGTGAGGGTGCTTGTGTACAGTTTAAAAGCACGTAAAGTGTTCTTTTTTCTCCACTTCCATCCAGGGGGAAAACCTGGAATCTTACCCTGCTTGGAGCTCCGTAGCCCTGGGTAGAAGGAGTGACTTTGCCCCCTTGGAGCTGAAACACCCATAATGTGTAAAATAGCAGCCTGGAAGGTTGCAAAAGGGCCAGGGACATTGCAGGCCCAGTGCTGGCACTGTGAGGGTGCTTGTGTGCGGTTTTAAAGCACGTAAAGTGTTCTTTTTTATCCCACTTCCATCCAGGGGGAAAACCTGGAATCTTACCCTACTTGGAGCTCCGTAGCCCTGGGTAGAAGGAGTGACTTTGCCCCCTTGGAGCTGAAACACCCATAATGTGTAAAATAGCTGCCTGGAAGGTTGCAAATGGCCCAGGGACATTGCAGGCCCAGCGCTGACACTGTGAGGGTGCTTGTGTAACATTTTGAAGCACGTAAAGTGTTCTTTTTTTTTCCACTTCCATCCAGGGGGAAAACCTGGAATATTACCCTACTTGGAGCTCCGTAGCCCTGGGTAGAAGGAGT
The DNA here is from genome assembly GCF_031143425.1 of Pleurodeles waltl. Lineage (NCBI taxonomy): Eukaryota > Metazoa > Chordata > Amphibia > Caudata > Salamandridae > Pleurodeles > Pleurodeles waltl. Next base: position 47,391 of record NW_027149894.1, read on the forward strand.
GACTTTGCCCCCTTGGAGCCTAATGTCGAAAACAGCTGCCTGGAGGTTGCAAATGGGCCAGGGACATTGCAGGCCCAGTGCTGACGCTGTGAGGGTGCTTGTGTACCGTTTTGAAGCACGTAAAGTGTTCTTTTTACTCCACTTCCATCCAGGGGGAAAACCTGGAATCTTACCCTACTTGGAGCTCCGCAGCCCTGGGTAGAAGGAGTGACTTTTCCCCCTTGGAGCTGAAACACCCATAATGTGTAAAATAGCTGCCTGGAAGGTTGCAAATGGGCCAGGGACATTGCAGGCCCAGTGCTGGCACTGTGAGGGTGCTTGTGTGCTGTTTTAAAGCACGTAAAGTGTTCTTTTTTTTCCCCACTTCCATCCAGGGGGAAAACCTGGAATCTTACCCGACTTGGAGCTCCGTAGCCCTGGGTAGAAGGAGTGACTTTGCCCCCTTGGAGCTGAAACACTCATAATGTGTAAAATAGCAGCCTGGAAGGTTGCAAATGGGCCAGGGACATTGCAGGCTCACTGCTGGCACTGTGAGGGTGCTTGTGTACAGTTTAAAAGCACGTAAAGTGTTCTTTTTTCTCCACTTCCATCCAGGGGGAAAACCTGGAATCTTACCCTACTTGGAGCTCCGTAGCCCTGGGTAGAAGGAGTGACTTTGCCCCCTTGGAGCTGAAACACCCATAATGTGTAAAATAGCTGCCTGGAAGGTTGCAAATGGCCCAGGGACATTGCAGGCCCAGCGCTGACACTGTGAGGGTGCTTGTGTAACATTTTGAAGCACGTAAAGTGTTCTTTTTTTTTCCACTTCCATCCAGGGGGAAAACCTGGAATATTACCCTACTTGGAGCTCCGTAGCCCTGGGTAGAAGGAGTGACTTTGCCCCCTTGGAGCCTAATGTCGAAAACAGCTGCCTGGAGGTTGCAAATGGGCCAGGGACATTGCAGGCCCAGTGCTGACGCTGTGAGGGTGCTTGTGTACCGTTTTGAAGCACGTAAAGTGTTCTTTTTACTCCACTTCCATCCAGGGGGAAAACCTGGAATCTTACCCTACTTGGAGCTCCGCAGCCCTGGGTAGAAGGAGTGACTTTTCCCCCTTGGAGCTGAAACACCCATAATGTGTAAAATAGCTGCCTGGAAGGTTGCAAATGGCCCAGGGACATTGCAGGCCCAGTGCTGACACTGTGATGGTGCTTGTGTACAGTTTTGAAGCACGAAAAATGATCTTTTTTTCCACTTCCATCTAGGGGGAAAACCTGGAATCTTACCCTACTTGGAGCTCCGTAGCCCTGGGTAGAAGGAGTGACTTTTCCCCCTTGGAGCCTAATGTCGAAAACAGCTGCCTGGAGGTTGCAAATGGGCCAGGGACATTGCAGGCCCAGTGCTGACACTGTGAGGGTGCTTGTGTACCGTTTTGAAGCACGTAAAGTGTTCTTTTTTTTCCACTTCCATCCAGGGGGAAAAACTGGAATCTTACCCTACTTGGAGCTCCGTAGCCCTGGGTAGAAGGAGTGACTTTGCCCCCTTGGAGCTGAAACACTCATAATGTGTAAAATAGCTGCCTGGAAGGGTGCAAATGGCCCAGGGACATTGCAGGCCCAGTGATGACACTGTGAGGGTGCTTGTGTACAGTTTAAAAGCACGTAAAGTGTTCTTTTTTTTCCACTTCCATCCAGGGGGAAAAACTGGAATCTTACCCTACTTGGAGCTCCGTAGCCCTGGGTAGAAGGAGTGACTTTGTCCCCTTGGAGCTGAAACACTCATAATGTGTAAAATAGCAGCCTGGAAGGTTACAAATGGGCCAGGGACATTGCAGGCCCAGTGCTGACACTGTGAGGGTGCTTGTGTACAGTTTTGAAGCACGTAAAGTGTTATTTTTTTTCCACTTCCATCCAGGGGGAAAACCTGGAATCTTACCCTACTTGGAGCTCCGTAGCCCTGGGTAGAAGGAGTGACTTTGCCCCCTTGGAGCCTAATGTCGAAAACAGCTGCCTGGAGCTTGCAAATGGGCCAGGGACATTGCAGGCCCAGTGCTGACGCTGTGAGGGTGCTTGTGTACCGTTTTGAAGCACGTAAAGTGTTCTTTTTTTCCAACTTCCATCCAGGGGGAAATCCTGGAATCTTACCCTACTTGGAGCTCCGTAGCCCTGGGTAGAAGGAGTGACTTTGCCCCCTTGGAGCTGAAACACCCATAATGTGTAAAATAGCTGCCTGGAAGGTTGCAAATGGCCCAGGGACATTGCAGGCCCAGCGCTGACACTGTGAGGGTGCTTGTGTAACATTTTGAAGCACGTAAAGTGTTCTTTTTTTTTCCACTTCCATCCAGGGGGAAAACCTGGAATATTACCCTACTTGGAGCTCCGTAGCCCTGGGTAGAAGGAGTGACTTTGCCCCCTTGGAGCCTAATGTCGAAAACAGCTGCCTGGAGGTTGCAAATGGGCCAGGGACATTGCAGGCCCAGTGCTTGCACTGTGAGGGTGCTTGTGTGCGGTTTTAAAGCACGTAAAGTGTTCTTTTTTTTCCCCACTTCCATCCAGGGGGAAAACCTGGAATCTTACCCTACTTGGAGCTCCGTAGCCCTGTGTAGAAGGAGTGACTTTTCCCCCTTGGAGCCTAATGTCGAAAACAGCTGCCTGGAGCTTGCAAATGGGCCAGGGACATTGCAGGCCCAGTGCTGACACTGTGAGGGTGCTTGTGTACCGTTTTGAAGCACGTAAAGTGTTCTTTTTTTTCCACTTCCATCCAGGGGGAAAACCTGGAATCTTACCCTACTTGGAGCTCCGTAGCCCTGGGTAGAAGGAGTGACTTTTCCCTCTTGGAGCTGAAACACCCATAATGTGTAAAATAGCTGCCTGGAAGGTTGCAAATGGCCCAGGGACATTGCAGGCCCAGTGCTGACACTGTGATGGTGCTTGTGTACAGTTTTGAAGCACGAAAAATGATCTTTTTTTCCACTTCCATCTAGGGGGAAAACCTGGAATCTTACCCTACTTGGAGCTCCGTAGCCCTGGGTAGAAGGAGTGACTTTTCCCCCTTGGAGCCTAATGTCGAAAACAGCTGCCTGGAGGTTGCAAATGGGCCAGGGACATTGCAGGCCCAGTGCTGACACTGTGAGGGTGCTTGTGTACAGTTTTGAAGCACGTAAAGTGTTCTTTTTTCTCCACTTCCATCCAGGGGGAAAACCTGGAATCTTACCCTACTTGGAGCTCCGTAGCCCTGGGTAGAAGGAGTGACTTTGCCCCCTGGGAGCTGAAACACCCATAATGTGTAAAATAGCTGCCTGGAAGGTTGCAAATGGGCCAGGGACATTGCAGGCTCACTGCTGGCACTGTGAGGGTGCTTGTGTGCGGTTTTAAAGCACTTACCCGTATTTATACTTTTTTTAGCGCCGCATTTGCGTCGTTTTTTGACGCAAAAACGGCGCAAACTTGCAAAATACCATTGTATTTTGTAGGTTTGCGCCGTTAGCCGTCAAAAAGCGGCGCAAATGCGGCGCTAAAAAAAGTATAAATACGGGCCTTAAAGTGTTCTTTTTTTTCCACTTCCATCCAGGGGCAAAACCTGGAATCTTACCCTACTTGGAGCTCCGTAGCCCTGGGTAGAAGGAGTGACTTTTCCCCCTTGGAGCTGAAACACCCATAATGTGTAAAATAGCTGCCTGGAAGGTTGCAAATGGGCCAGGGACATTGCAGGCCCAGTGCTGGCACTGTGAGGGTGCTTGTGTGCTGTTTTAAAGCACGTAAAGTGTTCTTTTTTTTCCCCACTTCCATCCAGGGGGAAAACCTGGAATCTTACCCGACTTGGAGCTCCGTAGCCCTGGGTAGAAGGAGTGACTTTGCCCCCTTGGAGCTGAAACACTCATAATGTGTAAAATAGCAGCCTGGAAGGTTGCAAATGGGCCAGGGACATTGCAGGCTCACTGCTGGCACTGTGAGGGTGCTTGTGTACAGTTTAAAAGCACGTAAAGTGTTCTTTTTTCTCCACTTCCATCCAGGGGGAAAACCTGGAATCTTACCCTACTTGGAGCTCCGTAGCCCTGGGTAGAAGGAGTGACTTTGCCCCCTTGGAGCTGAAACACTCATAATGTGTAAAATAGCAGCCTGGAAGGTTGCAAATGGGCCAGGGACATTGCAGGCTCACTGCTGGCACTGTGAGGGTGCTTGTGTACAGTTTAAAAGCACGTAAAGTGTTCTTTTTTCTCCACTTCCATCCAGGGGGAAAACCTGGAATCTTACCCTGCTTGGAGCTCCGTAGCCCTGGGTAGAAGGAGTGACTTTGCCCCCTTGGAGCTGAAACACCCATAATGTGTAAAATAGCAGCCTGGAAGGTTGCAAAAGGGCCAGGGACATTGCAGGCCCAGTGCTGGCACTGTGAGGGTGCTTGTGTGCGGTTTTAAAGCACGTAAAGTGTTCTTTTTTATCCCACTTCCATCCAGGGGGAAAACCTGGAATCTTACCCTACTTGGAGCTCCGTAGCCCTGGGTAGAAGGAGTGACTTTGCCCCCTTGGAGCTGAAACACCCATAATGTGTAAAATAGCTGCCTGGAAGGTTGCAAATGGCCCAGGGACATTGCAGGCCCAGCGCTGACACTGTGAGGGTGCTTGTGTAACATTTTGAAGCACGTAAAGTGTTCTTTTTTTTTCCACTTCCATCCAGGGGGAAAACCTGGAATATTACCCTACTTGGAGCTCCGTAGCCCTGGGTAGAAGGAGTGACTTTGCCCCCTTGGAGCCTAATGTCGAAAACAGCTGCCTGGAGGTTGCAAATGGGCCAGGGACATTGCAGGCCCAGTGCTGACGCTGTGAGGGTGCTTGTGTACCGTTTTGAAGCACGTAAAGTGTTCTTTTTACTCCACTTCCATCCAGGGGGAAAACCTGGAATCTTACCCTACTTGGAGCTCCGCAGCCCTGGGTAGAAGGAGTGACTTTTCCCCCTTGGAGCTGAAACACCCATAATGTGTAAAATAGCTGCCTGGAAGGTTGCAAATGGGCCAGGGACATTGCAGGCCCAGTGCTGGCACTGTGAGGGTGCTTGTGTGCTGTTTTAAAGCACGTAAAGTGTTCTTTTTTTTCCCCACTTCCATCCAGGGGGAAAACCTGGAATCTTACCCGACTTGGAGCTCCGTAGCCCTGGGTAGAAGGAGTGACTTTGCCCCCTTGGAGCTGAAACACTCATAATGTGTAAAATAGCAGCCTGGAAGGTTGCAAATGGGCCAGGGACATTGCAGGCTCACTGCTGGCACTGTGAGGGTGCTTGTGTACAGTTTAAAAGCACGTAAAGTGTTCTTTTTTCTCCACTTCCATCCAGGGGGAAAACCTGGAATCTTACCCTACTTGGAGCTCCGTAGCCCTGGGTAGAAGGAGTGACTTTGCCCCCTTGGAGCTGAAACACCCATAATGTGTAAAATAGCTGCCTGGAAGGTTGCAAATGGCCCAGGGACATTGCAGGCCCAGCGCTGACACTGTGAGGGTGCTTGTGTAACATTTTGAAGCACGTAAAGTGTTCTTTTTTTTTCCACTTCCATCCAGGGGGAAAACCTGGAATATTACCCTACTTGGAGCTCCGTAGCCCTGGGTAGAAGGAGTGACTTTGCCCCCTTGGAGCCTAATGTCGAAAACAGCTGCCTGGAGGTTGCAAATGGGCCAGGGACATTGCAGGCCCAGTGCTGACGCTGTGAGGGTGCTTGTGTACCGTTTTGAAGCACGTAAAGTGTTCTTTTTACTCCACTTCCATCCAGGGGGAAAACCTGGAATCTTACCCTACTTGGAGCTCCGCAGCCCTGGGTAGAAGGAGTGACTTTTCCCCCTTGGAGCTGAAACACCCATAATGTGTAAAATAGCTGCCTGGAAGGTTGCAAATGGCCCAGGGACATTGCAGGCCCAGTGCTGACACTGTGATGGTGCTTGTGTACAGTTTTGAAGCACGAAAAATGATCTTTTTTTCCACTTCCATCTAGGGGGAAAACCTGGAATCTTACCCTACTTGGAGCTCCGTAGCCCTGGGTAGAAGGAGTGACTTTTCCCCCTTGGAGCCTAATGTCGAAAACAGCTGCCTGGAGGTTGCAAATGGGCCAGGGACATTGCAGGCCCAGTGCTGACACTGTGAGGGTGCTTGTGTACCGTTTTGAAGCACGTAAAGTGTTCTTTTTTTTCCACTTCCATCCAGGGGGAAAAACTGGAATCTTACCCTACTTGGAGCTCCGTAGCCCTGGGTAGAAGGAGTGACTTTGCCCCCTTGGAGCTGAAACACTCATAATGTGTAAAATAGCTGCCTGGAAGGGTGCAAATGGCCCAGGGACATTGCAGGCCCAGTGATGACACTGTGAGGGTGCTTGTGTACAGTTTAAAAGCACGTAAAGTGTTCTTTTTTTTCCACTTCCATCCAGGGGGAAAAACTGGAATCTTACCCTACTTGGAGCTCCGTAGCCCTGGGTAGAAGGAGTGACTTTGTCCCCTTGGAGCTGAAACACTCATAATGTGTAAAATAGCAGCCTGGAAGGTTACAAATGGGCCAGGGACATTGCAGGCCCAGTGCTGACACTGTGAGGGTGCTTGTGTACAGTTTTGAAGCACGTAAAGTGTTATTTTTTTTCCACTTCCATCCAGGGGGAAAACCTGGAATCTTACCCTACTTGGAGCTCCGTAGCCCTGGGTAGAAGGAGTGACTTTGCCCCCTTGGAGCCTAATGTCGAAAACAGCTGCCTGGAGCTTGCAAATGGGCCAGGGACATTGCAGGCCCAGTGCTGACGCTGTGAGGGTGCTTGTGTACCGTTTTGAAGCACGTAAAGTGTTCTTTTTTTCCAACTTCCATCCAGGGGGAAATCCTGGAATCTTACCCTACTTGGAGCTCCGTAGCCCTGGGTAGAAGGAGTGACTTTGCCCCCTTGGAGCTGAAACACCCATAATGTGTAAAATAGCTGCCTGGAAGGTTGCAAATGGCCCAGGGACATTGCAGGCCCAGCGCTGACACTGTGAGGGTGCTTGTGTAACATTTTGAAGCACGTAAAGTGTTCTTTTTTTTTCCACTTCCATCCAGGGGGAAAACCTGGAATATTACCCTACTTGGAGCTCCGTAGCCCTGGGTAGAAGGAGTGACTTTGCCCCCTTGGAGCCTAATGTCGAAAACAGCTGCCTGGAGGTTGCAAATGGGCCAGGGACATTGCAGGCCCAGTGCTTGCACTGTGAGGGTGCTTGTGTGCGGTTTTAAAGCACGTAAAGTGTTCTTTTTTTTCCCCACTTCCATCCAGGGGGAAAACCTGGAATCTTACCCTACTTGGATCTCCGTAGCCCTGGGTAGAAGGAGTGACTTTTCCCCCTTGGAGCCTAATGTCGAAAACAGCTGCCTGGAGCTTGCAAATGGGCCAGGGACATTGCAGGCCCAGTGCTGACACTGTGAGGGTGCTTGTGTACCGTTTTGAAGCACGTAAAGTGTTCTTTTTTTTCCACTTCCATCCAGGGGGAAAACCTGGAATCTTACCCTACTTGGAGCTCCGTAGCCCTGGGTAGAAGGAGTGACTTTTCCCTCTTGGAGCTGAAACACCCATAATGTGTAAAATAGCTGCCTGGAAGGTTGCAAATGGCCCAGGGACATTGCAGGCCCAGTGCTGACACTGTGATGGTGCTTGTGTACAGTTTTGAAGCACGAAAAATGATCTTTTTTTCCACTTCCATCTAGGGGGAAAACCTGGAATCTTACCCTACTTGGAGCTCCGTAGCCCTGGGTAGAAGGAGTGACTTTTCCCCCTTGGAGCCTAATGTCGAAAACAGCTGCCTGGAGGTTGCAAATGGGCCAGGGACATTGCAGGCCCAGTGCTGACACTGTGAGGGTGCTTGTGTACAGTTTTGAAGCACGTAAAGTGTTCTTTTTTCTCCACTTCCATCCAGGGGGAAAACCTGGAATCTTACCCTACTTGGAGCTCCGTAGCCCTGGGTAGAAGGAGTGACTTTGCCCCCTGGGAGCTGAAACACCCATAATGTGTAAAATAGCTGCCTGGAAGGTTGCAAATGGGCCAGGGACATTGCAGGCTCACTGCTGGCACTGTGAGGGTGCTTGTGTGCGGTTTTAAAGCACTTACCCGTATTTATACTTTTTTTAGCGCCGCATTTGCGTCGTTTTTTGACGCAAAAACGGCGCAAACTTGCAAAATACCATTGTATTTTGTAGGTTTGCGCCGTTAGCCGTCAAAAAGCGGCGCAAATGCGGCGCTAAAAAAAGTATAAATACGGGCCTTAAAGTGTTCTTTTTTTTCCACTTCCATCCAGGGGCAAAACCTGGAATCTTACCCTACTTGGAGCTCCGTAGCCCTGGGTAGAAGGAGTGACTTTTCCCCCTTGGAGCTGAAACACCCATAATGTGTAAAATAGCTGCCTGGAAGGTTGCAAATGGGCCAGGGACATTGCAGGCCCAGTGCTGGCACTGTGAGGGTGCTTGTGTGCTGTTTTAAAGCACGTAAAGTGTTCTTTTTTTTCCCCACTTCCATCCAGGGGGAAAACCTGGAATCTTACCCGACTTGGAGCTCCGTAGCCCTGGGTAGAAGGAGTGACTTTGCCCCCTTGGAGCTGAAACACTCATAATGTGTAAAATAGCAGCCTGGAAGGTTGCAAATGGGCCAGGGACATTGCAGGCTCACTGCTGGCACTGTGAGGGTGCTTGTGTACAGTTTAAAAGCACGTAAAGTGTTCTTTTTTCTCCACTTCCATCCAGGGGGAAAACCTGGAATCTTACCCTACTTGGAGCTCCGTAGCCCTGGGTAGAAGGAGTGACTTTGCCCCCTTGGAGCTGAAACACTCATAATGTGTAAAATAGCAGCCTGGAAGGTTGCAAATGGGCCAGGGACATTGCAGGCTCACTGCTGGCACTGTGAGGGTGCTTGTGTACAGTTTAAAAGCACGTAAAGTGTTCTTTTTTCTCCACTTCCATCCAGGGGGAAAACCTGGAATCTTACCTTACTTGGAGCTCCGTAGCCCTGGGTAGAAGTAGTGACTTTGCCCCCTTGGAGCCTAATGTCGAAAACAGCTGCCTGGAGGTTGCAAATGGGCCAGGGACATTGCAGGCCCAGTGCTTGCACTGTGAGGGTGCTTATGTGCGGTTTTAAAGCACGTAAAGTGTTCTTTTTTTTCCCCACTTCCATCCAGGGGGAAAACCTGGAATCTTACCCTACTTGGAGCTCCGTAGCCCTGGGTAGAAGGAGTGACTTTTCCCCCTTGGAGCCTAATGTCGAAAACAGCTGCCTGGAGCTTGCAAATGGGCCAGGGACATTGCAGGCCCAGTGCTGACACTGTGAGGGTGCTTGTGTACCGTTTTGAAGCACGTAAAGTGTTCTTTTTTTTCCACTTCCATCCAGGGGGAAAACCTGGAATCTTACCCTACTTGGAGCTCCGTAGCCCTGTGTAGAAGGAGTGACTTTGCCCCCTTGGAGCCTAATGTCGAAAACAGCTGCCTGGAGGTTGCAAATGGGCCAGGGACTATGCAGGCCCAGTGCTGACACTGTGAGGGTGCTAGTGTACCGTTTTGAAGCACGTAAAGTGTTCTTTTTTTTCTATTCCATCCAGGGGGAAAACCTGGAATCTTACCCTACTTGGAGCTCCGTAGCCCTGGGTAGAAGGAGTGACTTTGCCCCCTTGGAGCTGAAACACCCATAATGTGTAAAATAGCTGCCTGGAAGGTTGCAAATGGCCGAGGGACATTGCAGGCCCAGTGATGACACTGTGAGGGTGCTTGTGTACAGTTTAAAAGCACGTAAAGTGTTCTTTTTTTTTCCACTTCCATCCAGGGGGAAAACCTGGAATCTTACCCTACTTGGAGCTCCGTAGCCCTGGGTAGAAGGAGTGACTTTGCCCCCTTGGAGCCTAATGTCGAAAACAGCTGCCTGGAGGTTGCAAATGGGCCAGGGACTATGCAGGCCCAGTGCTGACACTGTGAGGGTGCTAGTGTACCGTTTTGAAGCACGTAAAGTGTTCTTTTTTTTCTATTCCATCCAGGGGGAAAACCTAGAATCTTACCCTACTTGGAGCTCCGTAGCCCTGGGTAGAAGGAGTGACTTTGCCCCCTTGGAGCTGAAACACTCATAATGTGTAAAATAGCTGCCTGGAAGGTTGCAAATGGCCCAGGGACATTGCAGGCCCAGTGCTGACACTGTGAGGGTGCTTGTGTACCGTTTTGAACCACGTAAAGTGTTCTTTTTTTCCCACTTCCATCCAGGGGGAAAACCTGGAATCTTACCCTACTTGGAGCTCCGTAGCCCTGGGTAGAAGGAGTGACTTTTCCCCCTTGGAGCCTAATGTCGAAAACAGCTGCCTGGAGCTTGCAAATGGGCCAGGGACATTGCAGGCCCAGTGCTGACACTGTGAGGGTGCTTGTGTACAGTTTAAAAGCACGTAAAGTGTTCTTTTTTTTCCACTTCCATCCAGGGGGAAAACCTGGAATCTTACCCTACTTGGAGCTCCGTAGCCCTGGGTAGAAGGAGTGACTTTGCCCCCTTGGAGCTGAAACACCCATAATGTGTAAAATAGCTGCCTGGAAGGTTGCAAATGGCCCAGGGACATTGCAGGCCCAGTGCTGACACTGTGAGGGTGCTTGTGTACAGTTTTGAAGCACGTAAAGTGTTCTTTTTTCTCCACTTCCATCCAGGGGGAAAACCTGGAATCTTACCCTACTTGGAGCTCCGTAGCCCTGGGTAGAAGGAGTGACTTTGCCCCCTTGGAGCTGAAACACTCATAATGTGTAAAATAGCAGCCTGGAAGGTCGCAAATGGGACAGGGACATTGCAGGCTCAGTGCTGGCACTGTGAAGGTGCTTGTGTGCGGTTTTAAAGCACGTAAAGTGTTCTTTTTTTTCCCACTTCCATCCAGGGGGAAAACCTGGAATCTTACCCTACTTGGAGCTCCGTAGCCCTGGGTAGAAGGAGTGACTTTGCCCCCTTGGAACTGAAACACCCATAATGTGTAAAATAGCTTCCTGGAAGGTTGCAAATGGGCCAGGGACATTGCAGGCCCAGTGCTGACACTGTGAGGGTGCTTGTGCACAGTTTTGAAGCACGTAAAGTGTTCTTTTTTCTCCACTTCCATCCAGGGGGAAAACCTGGAATCTTACCCTACTTGGTGCTCCGTAGCCCTGGGTAGAAGGAGTGACTTTGCCCCCTTGGAGCTGAAACACCCATAATGTGTAAAATAGCTGCCTGGAAGGTTGCAAATGGCCGAGGGACATTGCAGGCCCAGTGCTGACACTGTGAGGGTGCTTGTGTACAGTTTTGAAGCACGTAAAGTGTTCTTTTTTCTCCACTTCCATCCAGGGGGAAAACCTGGAATCTTACCCAACTTGGAGCTCCGTAGCCCTGGGTAGAAGGAGTGACTTTGCCCCCTTGGAGCCTAATGTCGAAAACAGCTGCCTGGAGGTTGCAAATGGCCAGGGACATTGCAGGCCCAGTGCTGACACTGTGAGGGTGCTTGTGTACAGTTTTGAAGCACGTAAAGTGTTCTTTTTTTTCCACTTCCATCCAGGGGGAAAACCTGGAATCTAACCCTACTTGGAGCTCCGTAGCCCTGTGTAGAAGGAGTGACTTTGCCCCCTTGAAGCTGAAACACTCATAATGTGTAAAATAGCTGCCTGGAAGGTTGCAAATGGCCCAGGGACATTGCAGGCCCAGTGCTGACACGGTGGGGGTGCTTGTGTACAGTTTTGAAGCACGTAAAGTGTTCTTTTTTCTCCACTTCCATCCAGGGGGAAAACCTGGAATCTTACCATACTTGGAGCTCCGTAGCCCTGGGTAGAAGGAGTGACTTTGCCCCCTTGGAGCTGAAACACTCATAATGAGTAAAATAGCAGCCTGGAAGGTTGCAAATGGGCCAGGGACATTGCAGGCTCACTGCTGGCACTGTGAGGGTGCTTGTGTACAGTTTTAAAGCACGTAAAGTGTTCTTTTTTCTCCACTTCCATCCAGGGGGAAAACCTGGAATCTTACCTTACTTGGAGCTCCGTAGCCCTGGGTAGAAGTAGTGACTTTGCCCCCTTGGAGCCTAATGTCGAAAACAGCTGCCTGGAGGTTGCAAATGGGCCAGGGACATTGCAGGCCCAGTGCTTGCACTGTGAGGGTGCTTATGTGCGGTTTTAAAGCACGTAAAGTGTTCTTTTTTTTCCCCACTTCCATCCAGGGGGAAAACCTGGAATCTTACCCTACTTGGAGCTCCGTAGCCCTGGGTAGAAGGAGTGACTTTTCCCCCTTGGAGCCTAATGTCGAAAACAGCTGCCTGGAGCTTGCAAATGGGCCAGGGACATTGCAGGCCCAGTGCTGACACTGTGAGGGTGCTTGTGTACCGTTTTGAAGCACGTAAAGTGTTCTTTTTTTTCCACTTCCATCCAGGGGGAAAACCTGGAATCTTACACTACTTGGAGCTCCGTAGCCCTGGGTAGAAGGAGTGACTTTGCCCCCTTGGAGCTGAAACACCCATAATGTGTAAAATAGCTGCCTGGAAGGTAGCAAATGGCCCAGGGACATTGCAGGCCCAGTGCTGACACTGTGAGGGTGCTTGTGTACAGTTTTGAAGCACGTAAAGAGTTCTTTTTTCTCCACTTCCATCCAGGGGGAAAACCTGGAATCTTACCCTACTTGGAGCTCCGTAGCCCTGGGTAGAAGGAGTGACTTTGCCCCCTTGGAGCTGAAACACCCATAATGTGAAATATAGCTGCCTGGAAGGTTGCAAATGGGCCAGGGACATTGCAGGCCCAGTGCTGACGCTGTGAGGGTGCTTGTGTACCGTTTTAAAGCACGTAAAGTGTTCTTTTTTTTCCCACTTCCATCCAGGGGGAAAACCTGGAATCTTACCCTACTTGGAGCTCCGTAGCCCTGGGTAGAAGGAGTGACTTTGCCCCCTTGGAGCCTAATGTCGAAAACCGCTGCCTGGAGGTTGCAAATGGGCCAGGGACATTGCAGGCCCAGTGCTGACACTGTGAGGGTGCTTGTGTACCGTTTTGAATCATGTAAAGTGTTCTTTTATTTTTCACTTCCATCCCGGGGTTAAACCTGGAATCTTACCCTACTTGGAGCTCCGTAGCCCCGGGTAGAAGGAGTGACTTTGCCCCCTTGGAGCTGAAACACTCATAATGTGTAAAATAGCTGCCTGGAAGGTTGCAAATGGCCCAGGGACATTGCAGGCCCAGTGCTGACACTGTGAGGGTGCTTGTGTACAGTTTTGAAGCACGTAAAGTGTTCTTTTTTCTCCACTTCCATCCAGGGGGAAAACCTGGAATCTTACCCTACTTGGAGCTCCGTAGCCCTGGGTAGAAGGAGTGACTTTGCCCCCTTGGAGCTGAAACACTCATAATGTGTAAAATAGCAGCCTGGAAGGTCGCAAATGGGACAGGGACATTGCAGGCTCAGTGCTGGCACTGTGAAGGTGCTTGTGTGCGGTTTTAAAGCACGTAAAGTGTTCTTTTTTTTCCCACTTCCATCCAGGGGGAAAACCTGGAATCTTACCCTACTTGGAGCTCCGTAGCCCTGGGTAGAAGGAGTGACTTTGCCCCCTTGGAACTGAAACACCCATAATGTGTAAAATAGCTTCCTGGAAGGTTGCAAATGGGCCAGGGACATTGCAGGCCCAGTGCTGACACTGTGAGGGTGCTTGTGCACAGTTTTGAAGCACGTAAAGTGTTCTTTTTTCTCCACTTCCATCCAGGGGGAAAACCTGGAATCTTACCCTACTTGGTGCTCCGTAGCCCTGGGTAGAAGGAGTGACTTTGCCCCCTTGGAGCTGAAACACCCATAATGTGTAAAATAACAGCCTGGAAGGTTGCAAATGGGCCAGGGACATTGCAGGCTCACTGCTGGCACTGTGAGGGTGCTTGTGTGCGGTTTTAAAGCACGTAAAGTGTTCTTTTTTTCCCCACTTCCATCCAGTGGGAAAACCTGGAATCTTACCCTACTTGGAGCTCCGTAGCCCTGGGTAGAAGGAGTGACTTTGCCCCCTTGAAGCTGAAACACCCATAATGTGTAAAATAGCTCCCTGGAAGGTAGCAAATGGCCCAGGGACATTGCAGGCCCAGTGCTGACACTGTGTGGGTGCTTGTGTACAGTTTTGAAGCACGTAAAGTGTTCTTTTTTCTCCACTTCCATCCAGGGGGAAAACCTGGAATCTTACCCTACTTGGAGCTCCGTAGCCCTGGGTAGAAGGAGTGACTTTGCCCCCTTGGAGCCTAATGTCGAAAACAGCTGCCTGGAGGTTGCAAATGGGCCAGGGACATTGCAGGCCCAGTGCTGACACTGTGAGGGTGCTTGTGTACCGTTTTGAATCATGTAAAGTGTTCTTTTATTTTTCACTTCCATCCCGGGGTTAAACCTGGAATCTTACCCTACTTGGAGCTCCGTAGCCCTGGGTAGAAGGAGTGACTTTGCCCCCTTGGAGCTGAAACACTCATAATGTGTAAAATAGCTGCCTGGAAGGTTACAAATGGGCCCAGGGACACTGCAGGCCCAGTGCTGACACTGTGAGGGTGCTTGTGTACCTCTTTGAAGCACGTAAAGTGTTCTTTTTTTCCCACTTCCATCCAGGGGGAAAACCTGGAATCTTACCCGACTTGGAGCTCCGTAGCCCTGGGTAGAAGGAGTGACTTTACCCCCGTGGAGCTGAAACACTCATAATGTGTAAAACGAGGTTAAAAAAGGGCCAGGGACATTGTAGGCCCAGCGCTGACACTGTGAGGGTGCTTGTGTACCTCTTTGAAGCACGTAAAGTGTTCTCTTTTTTTCCACTTCCATCCAGGGGTAAAACCTGGAATCTTACCCTACTTGGAGCTCCGTAGCCCTGGGTAGAAGGAGTGACTTTGCCCCCTTGGAGCCTAATGTCGAAAACAGCTGCCTGGAGCTTGCAAATGGGCCAGGGACATTGCAGGCCCAGTGCTTGCACTGTGAGGGTGCTTGTGTGCGGTTTTAAAGCACGTAAAGTGTTCTTTTTTTTCCCACTTCCATCCAGGGGGAAAACCTGGAATCTTACCCTACTTGGAGCTCCGTAGCCCTGGGTAGAAGGAGTGACTTTGCCCCCTTGGAGCTGAAACACCCATAATGTGTAAAATAACAGCCTGGAAGGTTGCAAATGGGCCAGGGACATTGCAGGCTCACTGCTGGCACTGTGAGGGTGCTTGTGTACAGTTTAAAAGCACGTAAAGTGTTCTTTTTTCTCCACTTCCATCCAGGGGGAAAACCTGGAATCTTACCCTGCTTGGAGCTCCGTAGCCCTGGGTAGAAGGAGTGACTTTGCCCCCTTGGAGCTGAAACACCCATAATGTGTAAAATAGCAGCCTGGAAGGTTGCAAAAGGGCCAGGGACATTGCAGGCCCAGTGCTGGCACTGTGAGGGTGCTTGTGTGCGGTTTTAAAGCACGTAAAGTGTTCTTTTTTATCCCACTTCCATCCAGGGGGAAAACCTGGAATCTTACCCTACTTGGAGCTCCGTAGCCCTGGGTAGAAGGAGTGACTTTGCCCCCTTGGAGCTGAAACACCCATAATGTGTAAAATAGCTGCCTGGAAGGTTGCAAATGGCCCAGGGACATTGCAGGCCCAGCGCTGACACTGTGAGGGTGCTTGTGTAACATTTTGAAGCACGTAAAGTGTTCTTTTTTTTTCCACTTCCATCCAGGGGGAAAACCTGGAATATTACCCTACTTGGAGCTCCGTAGCCCTGGGTAGAAGGAGTGACTTTGCCCCCTTGGAGCCTAATGTCGAAAACAGCTGCCTGGAGGTTGCAAATGGGCCAGG
This sequence comes from Pleurodeles waltl, assembly GCF_031143425.1. Lineage (NCBI taxonomy): Eukaryota > Metazoa > Chordata > Amphibia > Caudata > Salamandridae > Pleurodeles > Pleurodeles waltl. The sequence goes on from NW_027149894.1 coordinate 63,131, forward strand.
GACATTGCAGGCCCAGTGCTGACGCTGTGAGGGTGCTTGTGTACCGTTTTGAAGCACGTAAAGTGTTCTTTTTACTCCACTTCCATCCAGGGGGAAAACCTGGAATCTTACCCTACTTGGAGCTCCGCAGCCCTGGGTAGAAGGAGTGACTTTTCCCCCTTGGAGCTGAAACACCCATAATGTGTAAAATAGCTGCCTGGAAGGTTGCAAATGGGCCAGGGACATTGCAGGCCCAGTGCTGGCACTGTGAGGGTGCTTGTGTGCTGTTTTAAAGCACGTAAAGTGTTCTTTTTTTTCCCCACTTCCATCCAGGGGGAAAACCTGGAATCTTACCCGACTTGGAGCTCCGTAGCCCTGGGTAGAAGGAGTGACTTTGCCCCCTTGGAGCTGAAACACTCATAATGTGTAAAATAGCAGCCTGGAAGGTTGCAAATGGGCCAGGGACATTGCAGGCTCACTGCTGGCACTGTGAGGGTGCTTGTGTACAGTTTAAAAGCACGTAAAGTGTTCTTTTTTCTCCACTTCCATCCAGGGGGAAAACCTGGAATCTTACCCTACTTGGAGCTCCGTAGCCCTGGGTAGAAGGAGTGACTTTGCCCCCTTGGAGCTGAAACACCCATAATGTGTAAAATAGCTGCCTGGAAGGTTGCAAATGGCCCAGGGACATTGCAGGCCCAGCGCTGACACTGTGAGGGTGCTTGTGTAACATTTTGAAGCACGTAAAGTGTTCTTTTTTTTTCCACTTCCATCCAGGGGGAAAACCTGGAATATTACCCTACTTGGAGCTCCGTAGCCCTGGGTAGAAGGAGTGACTTTGCCCCCTTGGAGCCTAATGTCGAAAACAGCTGCCTGGAGGTTGCAAATGGGCCAGGGACATTGCAGGCCCAGTGCTGACGCTGTGAGGGTGCTTGTGTACCGTTTTGAAGCACGTAAAGTGTTCTTTTTACTCCACTTCCATCCAGGGGGAAAACCTGGAATCTTACCCTACTTGGAGCTCCGCAGCCCTGGGTAGAAGGAGTGACTTTTCCCCCTTGGAGCTGAAACACCCATAATGTGTAAAATAGCTGCCTGGAAGGTTGCAAATGGCCCAGGGACATTGCAGGCCCAGTGCTGACACTGTGATGGTGCTTGTGTACAGTTTTGAAGCACGAAAAATGATCTTTTTTTCCACTTCCATCTAGGGGGAAAACCTGGAATCTTACCCTACTTGGAGCTCCGTAGCCCTGGGTAGAAGGAGTGACTTTTCCCCCTTGGAGCCTAATGTCGAAAACAGCTGCCTGGAGGTTGCAAATGGGCCAGGGACATTGCAGGCCCAGTGCTGACACTGTGAGGGTGCTTGTGTACCGTTTTGAAGCACGTAAAGTGTTCTTTTTTTTCCACTTCCATCCAGGGGGAAAAACTGGAATCTTACCCTACTTGGAGCTCCGTAGCCCTGGGTAGAAGGAGTGACTTTGCCCCCTTGGAGCTGAAACACTCATAATGTGTAAAATAGCTGCCTGGAAGGGTGCAAATGGCCCAGGGACATTGCAGGCCCAGTGATGACACTGTGAGGGTGCTTGTGTACAGTTTAAAAGCACGTAAAGTGTTCTTTTTTTTCCACTTCCATCCAGGGGGAAAAACTGGAATCTTACCCTACTTGGAGCTCCGTAGCCCTGGGTAGAAGGAGTGACTTTGTCCCCTTGGAGCTGAAACACTCATAATGTGTAAAATAGCAGCCTGGAAGGTTACAAATGGGCCAGGGACATTGCAGGCCCAGTGCTGACACTGTGAGGGTGCTTGTGTACAGTTTTGAAGCACGTAAAGTGTTATTTTTTTTCCACTTCCATCCAGGGGGAAAACCTGGAATCTTACCCTACTTGGAGCTCCGTAGCCCTGGGTAGAAGGAGTGACTTTGCCCCCTTGGAGCCTAATGTCGAAAACAGCTGCCTGGAGCTTGCAAATGGGCCAGGGACATTGCAGGCCCAGTGCTGACGCTGTGAGGGTGCTTGTGTACCGTTTTGAAGCACGTAAAGTGTTCTTTTTTTCCAACTTCCATCCAGGGGGAAATCCTGGAATCTTACCCTACTTGGAGCTCCGTAGCCCTGGGTAGAAGGAGTGACTTTGCCCCCTTGGAGCTGAAACACCCATAATGTGTAAAATAGCTGCCTGGAAGGTTGCAAATGGCCCAGGGACATTGCAGGCCCAGCGCTGACACTGTGAGGGTGCTTGTGTAACATTTTGAAGCATGTAAAGTGTTCTTTTTTTTTCCACTTCCATCCAGGGGGAAAACCTGGAATATTACCCTACTTGGAGCTCCGTAGCCCTGGGTAGAAGGAGTGACTTTGCCCCCTTGGAGCCTAATGTCGAAAACAGCTGCCTGGAGGTTGCAAATGGGCCAGGGACATTGCAGGCCCAGTGCTTGCACTGTGAGGGAGCTTGTGTGCGGTTTTAAAGCACGTAAAGTGTTCTTTTTTTTCCCCACTTCCATCCAGGGGGAAAACCTGGAATCTTACCCTACTTGGAGCTCCGTAGCCCTGGGTAGAAGGAGTGACTTTTCCCCCTTGGAGCCTAATGTCGAAAACAGCTGCCTGGAGCTTGCAAATGGGCCAGGGACATTGCAGGCCCAGTGCTGACACTGTGAGGGTGCTTGTGTACCGTTTTGAAGCACGTAAAGTGTTCTTTTTTTTCCACTTCCATCCAGGGGGAAAACCTGGAATCTTACCCTACTTGGAGCTCCGTAGCCCTGGGTAGAAGGAGTGACTTTTCCCTCTTGGAGCTGAAACACCCATAATGTGTAAAATAGCTGCCTGGAAGGTTGCAAATGGCCCAGGGACATTGCAGGCCCAGTGCTGACACTGTGATGGTGCTTGTGTACAGTTTTGAAGCACGAAAAATGATCTTTTTTTCCACTTCCATCTAGGGGGAAAACCTGGAATCTTACCCTACTTGGAGCTCCGTAGCCCTGGGTAGAAGGAGTGACTTTTCCCCCTTGGAGCCTAATGTCGAAAACAGCTGCCTGGAGGTTGCAAATGGGCCAGGGACATTGCAGGCCCAGTGCTGACACTGTGAGGGTGCTTGTGTACAGTTTTGAAGCACGTAAAGTGTTCTTTTTTCTCCACTTCCATCCAGGGGGAAAACCTGGAATCTTACCCTACTTGGAGCTCCGTAGCCCTGGGTAGAAGGAGTGACTTTGCCCCCTGGGAGCTGAAACACCCATAATGTGTAAAATAGCTGCCTGGAAGGTTGCAAATGGGCCAGGGACATTGCAGGCTCACTGCTGGCACTGTGAGGGTGCTTGTGTGCGGTTTTAAAGCACTTAAGGCCCGTATTTATACTTTTTTTAGCGCCGCATTTGCGTCGTTTTTTGACGCAAAAACGGCGCAAACTTGCAAAATACCATTGTATTTTGTAGGTTTGCGCCGTTAGCCGTCAAAAAGCGGCGCAAATGCGGCGCTAAAAAAAGTATAAATACGGGCCTTAAAGTGTTCTTTTTTTTCCACTTCCATCCAGGGGCAAAACCTGGAATCTAACCCTACTTGGAGCTCCGTAGCCCTGGGTAGAAGGAGTGACTTTTCCCCCTTGGAGCTGAAACACCCATAATGTGTAAAATAGCTGCCTGGAAGGTTGCAAATGGGCCAGGGACATTGCAGGCCCAGTGCTGGCACTGTGAGGGTGCTTGTGTGCTGTTTTAAAGCACGTAAAGTGTTCTTTTTTTTCCCCACTTCCATCCAGGGGGAAAACCTGGAATCTTACCCGACTTGGAGCTCCGTAGCCCTGGGTAGAAGGAGTGACTTTGCCCCCTTGGAGCTGAAACACTCATAATGTGTAAAATAGCAGCCTGGAAGGTTGCAAATGGGCCAGGGACATTGCAGGCTCACTGCTGGCACTGTGAGGGTGCTTGTGTACAGTTTAAAAGCACGTAAAGTGTTCTTTTTTCTCCACTTCCATCCAGGGGGAAAACCTGGAATCTTACCCTACTTGGAGCTCCGTAGCCCTGGGTAGAAGGAGTGACTTTGCCCCCTTGGAGCTGAAACACTCATAATGTGTAAAATAGCAGCCTGGAAGGTTGCAAATGGGCCAGGGACATTGCAGGCTCACTGCTGGCACTGTGAGGGTGCTTGTGTACAGTTTAAAAGCACGTAAAGTGTTCTTTTTTCTCCACTTCCATCCAGGGGGAAAACCTGGAATCTTACCCTGCTTGGAGCTCCGTAGCCCTGGGTAGAAGGAGTGACTTTGCCCCCTTGGAGCTGAAACACCCATAATGTGTAAAATAGCAGCCTGGAAGGTTGCAAAAGGGCCAGGGACATTGCAGGCCCAGTGCTGGCACTGTGAGGGTGCTTGTGTGCGGTTTTAAAGCACGTAAAGTGTTCTTTTTTATCCCACTTCCATCCAGGGGGAAAACCTGGAATCTTACCCTACTTGGAGCTCCGTAGCCCTGGGTAGAAGGAGTGACTTTGCCCCCTTGGAGCTGAAACACCCATAATGTGTAAAATAGCTGCCTGGAAGGTTGCAAATGGCCCAGGGACATTGCAGGCCCAGCGCTGACACTGTGAGGGTGCTTGTGTAACATTTTGAAGCACGTAAAGTGTTCTTTTTTTTTCCACTTCCATCCAGGGGGAAAACCTGGAATATTACCCTACTTGGAGCTCCGTAGCCCTGGGTAGAAGGAGTGACTTTGCCCCCTTGGAGCCTAATGTCGAAAACAGCTGCCTGGAGGTTGCAAATGGGCCAGGGACATTGCAGGCCCAGTGCTGACGCTGTGAGGGTGCTTGTGTACCGTTTTGAAGCACGTAAAGTGTTCTTTTTACTCCACTTCCATCCAGGGGGAAAACCTGGAATCTTACCCTACTTGGAGCTCCGCAGCCCTGGGTAGAAGGAGTGACTTTTCCCCCTTGGAGCTGAAACACCCATAATGTGTAAAATAGCTGCCTGGAAGGTTGCAAATGGGCCAGGGACATTGCAGGCCCAGTGCTGGCACTGTGAGGGTGCTTGTGTGCTGTTTTAAAGCACGTAAAGTGTTCTTTTTTTTCCCCACTTCCATCCAGGGGGAAAACCTGGAATCTTACCCGACTTGGAGCTCCGTAGCCCTGGGTAGAAGGAGTGACTTTGCCCCCTTGGAGCTGAAACACTCATAATGTGTAAAATAGCAGCCTGGAAGGTTGCAAATGGGCCAGGGACATTGCAGGCTCACTGCTGGCACTGTGAGGGTGCTTGTGTACAGTTTAAAAGCACGTAAAGTGTTCTTTTTTCTCCACTTCCATCCAGGGGGAAAACCTGGAATCTTACCCTACTTGGAGCTCCGTAGCCCTGGGTAGAAGGAGTGACTTTGCCCCCTTGGAGCTGAAACACCCATAATGTGTAAAATAGCTGCCTGGAAGGTTGCAAATGGCCCAGGGACATTGCAGGCCCAGCGCTGACACTGTGAGGGTGCTTGTGTAACATTTTGAAGCACGTAAAGTGTTCTTTTTTTTTCCACTTCCATCCAGGGGGAAAACCTGGAATATTACCCTACTTGGAGCTCCGTAGCCCTGGGTAGAAGGAGTGACTTTGCCCCCTTGGAGCCTAATGTCGAAAACAGCTGCCTGGAGGTTGCAAATGGGCCAGGGACATTGCAGGCCCAGTGCTGACGCTGTGAGGGTGCTTGTGTACCGTTTTGAAGCACGTAAAGTGTTCTTTTTACTCCACTTCCATCCAGGGGGAAAACCTGGAATCTTACCCTACTTGGAGCTCCGCAGCCCTGGGTAGAAGGAGTGACTTTTCCCCCTTGGAGCTGAAACACCCATAATGTGTAAAATAGCTGCCTGGAAGGTTGCAAATGGCCCAGGGACATTGCAGGCCCAGTGCTGACACTGTGATGGTGCTTGTGTACAGTTTTGAAGCACGAAAAATGATCTTTTTTTCCACTTCCATCTAGGGGGAAAACCTGGAATCTTACCCTACTTGGAGCTCCGTAGCCCTGGGTAGAAGGAGTGACTTTTCCCCCTTGGAGCCTAATGTCGAAAACAGCTGCCTGGAGGTTGCAAATGGGCCAGGGACATTGCAGGCCCAGTGCTGACACTGTGAGGGTGCTTGTGTACCGTTTTGAAGCACGTAAAGTGTTCTTTTTTTTCCACTTCCATCCAGGGGGAAAAACTGGAATCTTACCCTACTTGGAGCTCCGTAGCCCTGGGTAGAAGGAGTGACTTTGCCCCCTTGGAGCTGAAACACTCATAATGTGTAAAATAGCTGCCTGGAAGGGTGCAAATGGCCCAGGGACATTGCAGGCCCAGTGATGACACTGTGAGGGTGCTTGTGTACAGTTTAAAAGCACGTAAAGTGTTCTTTTTTTTCCACTTCCATCCAGGGGGAAAAACTGGAATCTTACCCTACTTGGAGCTCCGTAGCCCTGGGTAGAAGGAGTGACTTTGTCCCCTTGGAGCTGAAACACTCATAATGTGTAAAATAGCAGCCTGGAAGGTTACAAATGGGCCAGGGACATTGCAGGCCCAGTGCTGACACTGTGAGGGTGCTTGTGTACAGTTTTGAAGCACGTAAAGTGTTATTTTTTTTCCACTTCCATCCAGGGGGAAAACCTGGAATCTTACCCTACTTGGAGCTCCGTAGCCCTGGGTAGAAGGAGTGACTTTGCCCCCTTGGAGCCTAATGTCGAAAACAGCTGCCTGGAGCTTGCAAATGGGCCAGGGACATTGCAGGCCCAGTGCTGACGCTGTGAGGGTGCTTGTGTACCGTTTTGAAGCACGTAAAGTGTTCTTTTTTTCCAACTTCCATCCAGGGGGAAATCCTGGAATCTTACCCTACTTGGAGCTCCGTAGCCCTGGGTAGAAGGAGTGACTTTGCCCCCTTGGAGCTGAAACACCCATAATGTGTAAAATAGCTGCCTGGAAGGTTGCAAATGGCCCAGGGACATTGCAGGCCCAGCGCTGACACTGTGAGGGTGCTTGTGTAACATTTTGAAGCACGTAAAGTGTTCTTTTTTTTTCCACTTCCATCCAGGGGGAAAACCTGGAATATTACCCTACTTGGAGCTCCGTAGCCCTGGGTAGAAGGAGTGACTTTGCCCCCTTGGAGCCTAATGTCGAAAACAGCTGCCTGGAGGTTGCAAATGGGCCAGGGACATTGCAGGCCCAGTGCTTGCACTGTGAGGGTGCTTGTGTGCGGTTTTAAAGCACGTAAAGTGTTCTTTTTTTTCCCCACTTCCATCCAGGGGGAAAACCTGGAATCTTACCCTACTTGGAGCTCCGTAGCCCTGGGTAGAAGGAGTGACTTTTCCCCCTTGGAGCCTAATGTCGAAAACAGCTGCCTGGAGCTTGCAAATGGGCCAGGGACATTGCAGGCCCAGTGCTGACACTGTGAGGGTGCTTGTGTACCGTTTTGAAGCACGTAAAGTGTTCTTTTTTTTCCACTTCCATCCAGGGGAAAACCTGGAATCTTACCCTACTTGGAGCTCCGTAGCCCTGGGTAGAAGGAGTGACTTTTCCCTCTTGGAGCTGAAACACCCATAATGTGTAAAATAGCTGCCTGGAAGGTTGCAAATGGCCCAGGGACATTGCAGGCCCAGTGCTGACACTGTGATGGTGCTTGTGTACAGTTTTGAAGCACGAAAAATGATCTTTTTTTCCACTTCCATCTAGGGGGAAAACCTGGAATCTTACCCTACTTGGAGCTCCGTAGCCCTGGGTAGAAGGAGTGACTTTTCCCCCTTGGAGCCTAATGTCGAAAACAGCTGCCTGGAGGTTGCAAATGGGCCAGGGACATTGCAGGCCCAGTGCTGACACTGTGAGGGTGCTTGTGTACAGTTTTGAAGCACGTAAAGTGTTCTTTTTTCTCCACTTCCATCCAGGGGGAAAACCTGGAATCTTACCCTACTTGGAGCTCCGTAGCCCTGGGTAGAAGGAGTGACTTTGCCCCCTGGGAGCTGAAACACCCATAATGTGTAAAATAGCTGCCTGGAAGGTTGCAAATGGGCCAGGGACATTGCAGGCTCACTGCTGGCACTGTGAGGGTGCTTGTGTGCGGTTTTAAAGCACTTAGGCCCGTATTTATACTTTTTTTAGCGCCGCATTTGCGTCGTTTTTTGACGCAAAAACGGCGCAAACTTGCAAAATACCATTGTATTTTGTAGGTTTGCGCCGTTAGCCGTCAAAAAGCGGCGCAAATGCGGCGCTAAAAAAAGTATAAATACGGGCCTTAAAGTGTTCTTTTTTTTCCACTTCCATCCAGGGGCAAAACCTGGAATCTTACCCTACTTGGAGCTCCGTAGCCCTGGGTAGAAGGAGTGACTTTGCCCCCTTGGAGCTGAAACACCCATAATGTGTAAAATAGCTGCCTGGAAGGTAGCAAATGGCCCAGGGACATTGCAGGCCCAGTGCTGACACTGTGAGGGTGCTTGTGTACAGTTTTGAAGCACGTAACATGTTCTTTTTTTTCCACTTCCATCAAGGGGGAAAACCTGGAATCTTACCCTACTTGGAGCTCCGCAGCCCTGGGTAGAAGGAGTGACTTTTCCCCCTTGGAGCTGAAACACCCATAATGTGTAAAATAGCTGCCTGGAAGGTTGCAAATGGCCCAGGGACACTGCAGGCCCAGTGCTGACACTGTGATGGTGCTTGTGTACAGTTTTGAAGCACGAAAAATGATCTTTTTTTCCACTTCCATCTAGGGGGAAAACCTGGAATCTTACCCTACTTGGAGCTCCGTAGCCCTGGGTAGAAGGAGTGACTTTGCCCCCTTGGAGCCTAATGTCGAAAACAGCTGCCTGGAGGTTGCAAATGGGCCAGGGACATTGCAGGCCCAGTGCTGACACTGTGAGGGTGCTTGTGTACAGTTTTGAAGCACGTAAAGTGTTCTTTTTTTTCCACTTCCATCCAGGGGGAAAACCTGGAATCTAACCCTACTTGGAGCTCCGTAGCCCTGGGTAGAAGGAGTGACTTTGCCCCCTTGGAGCTGAAACACCCATAATGTGTAAAATAGCTGCCTGGAAGGTTGCAAATGGCCCAGGGACATTGCAGGCCCAGTGCTGACACTGTGATGGTGCTTGTGTACAGTTTTGAAGCACGAAAAATGATCTTTTTTTCCACTTCCATCTAGGGGGAAAACCTGGAATCTTACCCTACTTGGAGCTCCGTAGCCCTGGGTAGAAGGAGTGACTTTTCCCCCTTGGAGCCTAATGTCGAAAACAGCTGCCTGGAGGTTGCAAATGGGCCAGGGACATTGCAGGCCCAGTGCTGACACTGTGAGGGTGCTTGTGTACCGTTTTGAAGCTCGTAAAGTGTTCTTTTTTTTCCACTTCCATCCAGGGGGAAAAACTGGAATCTTACCCTACTTGGAGCTCCGTAGCCCTGGGTAGAAGGAGTGACTTTGCCCCCTTGGAGCTGAAACACTCATAATGTGTAAAATAGCTGCCTGGAAGGGTGCAAATGGCCCAGGGACATTGCAGGCCCAGTGATGACACTGTGAGGGTGCTTGTGTACAGTTTAAAAGCACGTAAAGTGTTCTTTTTTTTCCACTTCCATCCAGGGGGAAAAACTGGAATCTTACCCTACTTGGAGCTCCGTAGCCCTGGGTAGAAGGAGTGACTTTGTCCCCTTGGAGCTGAAACACTCATAATGTGTAAAATAGCAGCCTGGAAGGTTACAAATGGGCCAGGGACATTGCAGGCCCAGTGCTGACACTGTGAGGGTGCTTGTGTACAGTTTTGAAGCACGTAAAGTGTTATTTTTTTTCCACTTCCATCCAGGGGGAAAACCTGGAATCTTACCCTACTTGGAGCTCCGTAGCCCTGGGTAGAAGGAGTGACTTTGCCCCCTTGGAGCCTAATGTCGAAAACAGCTGCCTGGAGCTTGCAAATGGGCCAGGGACATTGCAGGCCCAGTGCTGACGCTGTGAGGGTGCTTGTGTACCGTTTTGAAGCACGTAAAGTGTTCTTTTTTTCCAACTTCCATCCAGGGGGAAATCCTGGAATCTTACCCTACTTGGAGCTCCGTAGCCCTGGGTAGAAGGAGTGACTTTGCCCCCTTGGAGCTGAAACACCCATAATGTGTAAAATAGCTGCCTGGAAGGTTGCAAATGGCCCAGGGACATTGCAGGCCCAGCGCTGACACTGTGAGGGTGCTTGTGTAACATTTTGAAGCACGTAAAGTGTTCTTTTTTTTTCCACTTCCATCCAGGGGGAAAACCTGGAATCTTACCCTACTTGGAGCTCCGTAGCCCTGGGTAGAAGGAGTGACTTTGCCCCCTTGGAACTGAAACACCCATAATGTGTAAAATAGCTTCCTGGAAGGTTGCAAATGGGCCAGGGACATTGCAGGCCCAGTGCTGACACTGTGAGGGTGCTTGTGCACAGTTTTGAAGCACGTAAAGTGTTCTTTTTTCTCCACTTCCATCCAGGGGGAAAACCTGGAATCTTACCCTACTTGGTGCTCCGTAGCCCTGGGTAGAAGGAGTGACTTTGCCCCCTTGGAGCTGAAACACCCATAATGTGTAAAATAGCTGCCTGGAAGGTTGCAAATGGCCGAGGGACATTGCAGGCCCAGTGCTGACACTGTGAGGGTGCTTGTGTACAGTTTTGAAGCACGTAAAGTGTTCTTTTTTCTCCACTTCCATCCAGGGGGAAAACCTGGAATCTTACCCAACTTGGAGCTCCGTAGCCCTGGGTAGAAGGAGTGACTTTGCCCCCTTGGAGCCTAATGTCGAAAACAGCTGCCTGGAGGTTGCAAATGGCCAGGGACATTGCAGGCCCAGTGCTGACACTGTGAGGGTGCTTGTGTACAGTTTTGAAGCACGTAAAGTGTTCTTTTTTTTCCACTTCCATCCAGGGGGAAAACCTGGAATCTAACCCTACTTGGAGCTCCGTAGCCCTGTGTAGAAGGAGTGACTTTGCCCCCTTGAAGCTGAAACACTCATAATGTGTAAAATAGCTGCCTGGAAGGTTGCAAATGGCCCAGGGACATTGCAGGCCCAGTGCTGACACGGTGGGGGTGCTTGTGTACAGTTTTGAAGCACGTAAAGTGTTCTTTTTTCTCCACTTCCATCCAGGGGGAAAACCTGGAATCTTACCATACTTGGAGCTCCGTAGCCCTGGGTAGAAGGAGTGACTTTGCCCCCTTGGAGCTGAAACACTCATAATGAGTAAAATAGCAGCCTGGAAGGTTGCAAATGGGCCAGGGACATTGCAGGCTCACTGCTGGCACTGTGAGGGTGCTTGTGTACAGTTTAAAAGCACGTAAAGTGTTCTTTTTTCTCCACTTCCATCCAGGGGGAAAACCTGGAATCTTACCTTACTTGGAGCTCCGTAGCCCTGGGTAGAAGTAGTGACTTTGCCCCCTTGGAGCCTAATGTCGAAAACAGCTGCCTGGAGGTTGCAAATGGGCCAGGGACATTGCAGGCCCAGTGCTTGCACTGTGAGGGTGCTTATGTGCGGTTTTAAAGCACGTAAAGTGTTCTTTTTTTTCCCCACTTCCATCCAGGGGAAAAACCTGGAATCTTACCCTACTTGGAGCTCCGTAGCCCTGGGTAGAAGGAGTGACTTTTCCCCCTTGGAGCCTAATGTCGAAAACAGCTGCCTGGAGCTTGCAAATGGGCCAGGGACATTGCAGGCCCAGTGCTGACACTGTGAGGGTGCTTGTGTACCGTTTTGAAGCACGTAAAGTGTTCTTTTTTTTCCACTTCCATCCAGGGGGAAAACCTGGAATCTTACACTACTTGGAGCTCCGTAGCCCTGGGTAGAAGGAGTGACTTTGCCCCCTTGGAGCTGAAACACCCATAATGTGTAAAATAGCTGCCTGGAAGGTAGCAAATGGCCCAGGGACATTGCAGGCCCAGTGCTGACACTGTGAGGGTGCTTGTGTACAGTTTTGAAGCACGTAAAGAGTTCTTTTTTCTCCACTTCCATCCAGGGGGAAAACCTGGAATCTTACCCTACTTGGAGCTCCGTAGCCCTGGGTAGAAGGAGTGACTTTGCCCCCTTGGAGCTGAAACACCCATAATGTGAAATATAGCTGCCTGGAAGGTTGCAAATGGGCCAGGGACATTGCAGGCCCAGTGCTGACGCTGTGAGGGTGCTTGTGTACCGTTTTAAAGCACGTAAAGTGTTCTTTTTTTTCCCACTTCCATCCAGGGGGAAAACCTGGAATCTTACCCTACTTGGAGCTCCGTAGCCCTGGGTAGAAGGAGTGACTTTGCCCCCTTGGAGCCTAATGTCGAAAACCGCTGCCTGGAGGTTGCAAATGGGCCAGGGACATTGCAGGCCCAGTGCTGACACTGTGAGGGTGCTTGTGTACCGTTTTGAATCATGTAAAGTGTTCTTTTATTTTTCACTTCCATCCCGGGGTTAAACCTGGAATCTTACCCTACTTGGAGCTCCGTAGCCCCGTGTAGAAGGAGTGACTTTGCCCCCTTGGAGCTGAAACACTCATAATGTGTAAAATAGCTGCCTGGAAGGTTGCAAATGGCCCAGGGACATTGCAGGCCCAGTGCTGACACTGTGAGGGTGCTTGTGTACAGTTTTGAAGCACGTAAAGTGTTCTTTTTTCTCCACTTCCATCCAGGGGGAAAACCTGGAATCTTACCCTACTTGGAGCTCCGTAGCCCTGGGTAGAAGGAGTGACTTTGCCCCCTTGGAGCTGAAACACTCATAATGTGTAAAATAGCAGCCTGGAAGGTCGCAAATGGGACAGGGACATTGCAGGCTCAGTGCTGGCACTGTGAAGGTGCTTGTGTGCGGTTTTAAAGCACGTAAAGTGTTCTTTTTTTTCCCACTTCCATCCAGGGGGAAAACCTGGAATCTTACCCTACTTGGAGCTCCGTAGCCCTGGGTAGAAGGAGTGAATTTGCCCCCTTGGAACTGAAACACCCATAATGTGTAAAATAGCTTCCTGGAAGGTTGCAAATGGGCCAGGGACATTGCAGGCCCAGTGCTGACACTGTGAGGGTGCTTGTGCACAGTTTTGAAGCACGTAAAGTGTTCTTTTTTCTCCACTTCCATCCAGGGGGAAAACCTGGAATCTTACCCTACTTGGTGCTCCGTAGCCCTGGGTAGAAGGAGTGACTTTGCCCCCTTGGAGCTGAAACACCCATAATGTGTAAAATAACAGCCTGGAAGGTTGCAAATGGGCCAGGGACATTGCAGGCTCACTGCTGGCACTGTGAGGGTGCTTGTGTGCGGTTTTAAAGCACGTAAAGTGTTCTTTTTTTCCCCACTTCCATCCAGTGGGAAAACCTGGAATCTTACCCTACTTGGAGCTCCGTAGCCCTGGGTAGAAGGAGTGACTTTGCCCCCTTGAAGCTGAAACACCCATAATGTGTAAAATAGCTCCCTGGAAGGTAGCAAATGGCCCAGGGACATTGCAGGCCCAGTGCTGACACTGTGTGGGTGCTTGTGTACAGTTTTGAAGCACGTAAAGTGTTCTTTTTTCTCCACTTCCATCCAGGGGGAAAACCTGGAATCTTACCCTACTTGGAGCTCCGTAGCCCTGGGTAGAAGGAGTGACTTTGCCCCCTTGGAGCCTAATGTCGAAAACAGCTGCCTGGAGGTTGCAAATGGGCCAGGGACATTGCAGGCCCAGTGCTGACACTGTGAGGGTGCTTGTGTACCGTTTTGAATCATGTAAAGTGTTCTTTTATTTTTCACTTCCATCCCGGGGTTAAACCTGGAATCTTACCCTACTTGGAGCTCCGTAGCCCTGGGTAGAAGGAGTGACTTTGCCCCCTTGGAGCTGAAACACTCATAATGTGTAAAATAGCTGCCTGGAAGGTTACAAATGGGCCCAGGGACACTGCAGGCCCAGTGCTGACACTGTGAGGGTGCTTGTGTACCTCTTTGAAGCACGTAAAGTGTTCTTTTTTTCCCACTTCCATCCAGGGGGAAAACCTGGAATCTTACCCGACTTGGAGCTCCGTAGCCCTGGGTAGAAGGAGTGACTTTACCCCCGTGGAGCTGAAACACTCATAATGTGTAAAACGAGGTTAAAAAAGGGCCAGGGACATTGTAGGCCCAGCGCTGACACTGTGAGGGTGCTTGTGTACCTCTTTGAAGCACGTAAAGTGTTCTCTTTTTTTCCACTTCCATCCAGGGGTAAAACCTGGAATCTTACCCTACTTGGAGCTCCGTAGCCCTGGGTAGAAGGAGTGACTTTGCCCCCTTGGAGCCTAATGTCGAAAACAGCTGCCTGGAGCTTGCAAATGGGCCAGGGACATTGCAGGCCCAGTGCTTGCACTGTGAGGGTGCTTGTGTGCGGTTTTAAAGCACGTAAAGTGTTCTTTTTTTTCCCACTTCCATCCAGGGGGAAAACCTGGAATCTTACCCTACTTGGAGCTCCGTAGCCCTGGGTAGAAGGAGTGACTTTGCCCCCTTGGAGCTGAAACACCCATAATGTGTAAAATAACAGCCTGGAAGGTTGCAAATGGGCCAGGGACATTGCAGGCTCACTGCTGGCACTGTGAGGGTGCTTGTGTACAGTTTAAAAGCACGTAAAGTGTTCTTTTTTCTCCACTTCCATCCAGGGGGAAAACCTGGAATCTTACCCTGCTTGGAGCTCCGTAGCCCTGGGTAGAAGGAGTGACTTTGCCCCCTTGGAGCTGAAACACCCATAATGTGTAAAATAGCAGCCTGGAAGGTTGCAAAAGGGCCAGGGACATTGCAGGCCCAGTGCTGGCACTGTGAGGGTGCTTGTGTGCGGTTTTAAAGCACGTAAAGTGTTCTTTTTTATCCCACTTCCATCCAGGGGGAAAACCTGGAATCTTACCCTACTTGGAGCTCCGTAGCCCTGGGTAGAAGGAGTGACTTTGCCCCCTTGGAGCTGAAACACCCATAATGTGTAAAATAGCTGCCTGGAAGGTTGCAAATGGCCCAGGGACATTGCAGGCCCAGCGCTGACACTGTGAGGGTGCTTGTGTAACATTTTGAAGCACGTAAAGTGTTCTTTTTTTTTCCACTTCCATCCAGGGGGAAAACCTGGAATATTACCCTACTTGGAGCTCCGTAGCCCTGGGTAGAAGGAGTGACTTTGCCCCCTTGGAGCCTAATGTCGAAAACAGCTGCCTGGAGGTTGCAAATGGGCCAGGGACATTGCAGGCCCAGTGCTGACGCTGTGAGGGTGCTTGTGTACCGTTTTGAAGCACGTAAAGTGTTCTTTTTACTCCACTTCCATCCAGGGGGAAAACCTGGAATCTTACCCTACTTGGAGCTCCGCAGCCCTGGGTAGAAGGAGTGACTTTTCCCCCTTGGAGCTGAAACACCCATAATGTGTAAAATAGCTGCCTGGAAGGTTGCAAATGGGCCAGGGACATTGCAGGCCCAGTGCTGGCACTGTGAGGGTGCTTGTGTGCTGTTTTAAAGCACGTAAAGTGTTCTTTTTTTTCCCCACTTCCATCCAGGGGGAAAACCTGGAATCTTACCCGACTTGGAGCTCCGTAGCCCTGGGTAGAAGGAGTGACTTTGCCCCCTTGGAGCTGAAACACTCATAATGTGTAAAATAGCAGCCTGGAAGGTTGCAAATGGGCCAGGGACATTGCAGGCTCACTGCTGGCACTGTGAGGGTGCTTGTGTACAGTTTAAAAGCACGTAAAGTGTTCTTTTTTCTCCACTTCCATCCAGGGGGAAAACCTGGAATCTTACCCTACTTGGAGCTCCGTAGCCCTGGGTAGAAGGAGTGACTTTGCCCCCTTGGAGCTGAAACACCCATAATGTGTAAAATAGCTGCCTGGAAGGTTGCAAATGGCCCAGGGACATTGCAGGCCCAGCGCTGACACTGTGAGGGTGCTTGTGTAACATTTTGAAGCACGTAAAGTGTTCTTTTTTTTTCCACTTCCATCCAGGGGGAAAACCTGGAATATTACCCTACTTGGAGCTCCGTAGCCCTGGGTAGAAGGAGTGACTTTGCCCCCTTGGAGCCTAATGTCGAAAACAGCTGCCTGGAGGTTGCAAATGGGCCAGGGACATTGCAGGCCCAGTGCTGACGCTGTGAGGGTGCTTGTGTACCGTTTTGAAGCACGTAAAGTGTTCTTTTTACTCCACTTCCATCCAGGGGGAAAACCTGGAATCTTACCCTACTTGGAGCTCCGCAGCCCTGGGTAGAAGGAGTGACTTTTCCCCCTTGGAGCTGAAACACCCATAATGTGTAAAATAGCTGCCTGGAAGGTTGCAAATGGCCCAGGGACATTGCAGGCCCAGTGCTGACACTGTGATGGTGCTTGTGTACAGTTTTGAAGCACGAAAAATGATCTTTTTTTCCACTTCCATCTAGGGGGAAAACCTGGAATCTTACCCTACTTGGAGCTCCGTAGCCCTGGGTAGAAGGAGTGACTTTTCCCCCTTGGAGCCTAATGTCGAAAACAGCTGCCTGGAGGTTGCAAATGGGCCAGGGACATTGCAGGCCCAGTGCTGACACTGTGAGGGTGCTTGTGTACCGTTTTGAAGCACGTAAAGTGTTCTTTTTTTTCCACTTCCATCCAGGGGGAAAAACTGGAATCTAAACTGGAATCTTACCCTACTTGGAGCTCCGTAGCCCTGGGTAGAAGGAGTGACTTTGCCCCCTTGGAGCTGAAACACTCATAATGTGTAAAATAGCTGCCTGGAAGGGTGCAAATGGCCCAGGGACATTGCAGGCCCAGTGATGACACTGTGAGGGTGCTTGTGTACAGTTTAAAAGCACGTAAAGTGTTCTTTTTTTTCCACTTCCATCCAGGGGGAAAAACTGGAATCTTACCCTACTTGGAGCTCCGTAGCCCTGGGTAGAAGGAGTGACTTTGTCCCCTTGGAGCTGAAACACTCATAATGTGTAAAATAGCAGCCTGGAAGGTTACAAATGGGCCAGGGACATTGCAGGCCCAGTGCTGACACTGTGAGGGTGCTTGTGTACAGTTTTGAAGCACGTAAAGTGTTATTTTTTTTCCACTTCCATCCAGGGGGAAAACCTGGAATCTTACCCTACTTGGAGCTCCGTAGCCCTGGGTAGAAGGAGTGACTTTGCCCCCTTGGAGCCTAATGTCGAAAACAGCTGCCTGGAGCTTGCAAATGGGCCAGGGACATTGCAGGCCCAGTGCTGACGCTGTGAGGGTGCTTGTGTACCGTTTTGAAGCACGTAAAGTGTTCTTTTTTTCCAACTTCCATCCAGGGGGAAATCCTGGAATCTTACCCTACTTGGAGCTCCGTAGCCCTGGGTAGAAGGAGTGACTTTGCCCCCTTGGAGCTGAAACACCCATAATGTGTAAAATAGCTGCCTGGAAGGTTGCAAATGGCCCAGGGACATTGCAGGCCCAGCGCTGACACTGTGAGGGTGCTTGTGTAACATTTTGAAGCACGTAAAGTGTTCTTTTTTTTTCCACTTCCATCCAGGGGGAAAACCTGGAATATTACCCTACTTGGAGCTCCGTAGCCCTGGGTAGAAGGAGTGACTTTGCCCCCTTGGAGCCTAATGTCGAAAACAGCTGCCTGGAGGTTGCAAATGGGCCAGGGACATTGCAGGCCCAGTGCTTGCACTGTGAGGGTGCTTGTGTGCGGTTTTAAAGCACGTAAAGTGTTCTTTTTTTTCCCCACTTCCATCCAGGGGGAAAACCTGGAATCTTACCCTACTTGGAGCTCCGTAGCCCTGGGTAGAAGGAGTGACTTTTCCCCCTTGGAGCCTAATGTCGAAAACAGCTGCCTGGAGCTTGCAAATGGGCCAGGGACATTGCAGGCCCAGTGCTGACACTGTGAGGGTGCTTGTGTACCGTTTTGAAGCACGTAAAGTGTTCTTTTTTTTCCACTTCCATCCAGGGGGAAAACCTGGAATCTTACCCTACTTGGAGCTCCGTAGCCCTGGGTAGAAGGAGTGACTTTTCCCTCTTGGAGCTGAAACACCCATAATGTGTAAAATAGCTGCCTGGAAGGTTGCAAATGGCCCAGGGACATTGCAGGCCCAGTGCTGACACTGTGATGGTGCTTGTGTACAGTTTTGAAGCACGAAAAATGATCTTTTTTTCCACTTCCATCTAGGGGGAAAACCTGGAATCTTACCCTACTTGGAGCTCCGTAGCCCTGGGTAGAAGGAGTGACTTTTCCCCCTTGGAGCCTAATGTCGAAAACAGCTGCCTGGAGGTTGCAAATGGGCCAGGGACATTGCAGGCCCAGTGCTGACACTGTGAGGGTGCTTGTGTACAGTTTTGAAGCACGTAAAGTGTTCTTTTTTCTCCACTTCCATCCAGGGGGAAAACCTGGAATCTTACCCTACTTGGAGCTCCGTAGCCCTGGGTAGAAGGAGTGACTTTGCCCCCTGGGAGCTGAAACACCCATAATGTGTAAAATAGCTGCCTGGAAGGTTGCAAATGGGCCAGGGACATTGCAGGCTCACTGCTGGCACTGTGAGGGTGCTTGTGTGCGGTTTTAAAGCACTTAAGGCCCGTATTTATACTTTTTTTAGCGCCGCATTTGCGTCGTTTTTTGACGCAAAAACGGCGCAAACTTGCAAAATACCATTGTATTTTGTAGGTTTGCGCCGTTAGCCGTCAAAAAGCGGCGCAAATGCGGCGCTAAAAAAAGTATAAATACGGGCCTTAAAGTGTTCTTTTTTTTCCACTTCCATCCAGGGGCAAAACCTGGAATCTTACCCTACTTGGAGCTCCGTAGCCCTGGGTAGAAGGAGTGACTTTTCCCCCTTGGAGCTGAAACACCCATAATGTGTAAAATAGCTGCCTGGAAGGTTGCAAATGGGCCAGGGACATTGCAGGCCCAGTGCTGGCACTGTGAGGGTGCTTGTGTGCTGTTTTAAAGCACGTAAAGTGTTCTTTTTTTTCCCCACTTCCATCCAGGGGGAAAACCTGGAATCTTACCCGACTTGGAGCTCCGTAGCCCTGGGTAGAAGGAGTGACTTTGCCCCCTTGGAGCTGAAACACTCATAATGTGTAAAATAGCAGCCTGGAAGGTTGCAAATGGGCCAGGGACATTGCAGGCTCACTGCTGGCACTGTGAGGGTGCTTGTGTACAGTTTAAAAGCACGTAAAGTGTTCTTTTTTCTCCACTTCCATCCAGGGGGAAAACCTGGAATCTTACCCTACTTGGAGCTCCGTAGCCCTGGGTAGAAGGAGTGACTTTGCCCCCTTGGAGCTGAAACACTCATAATGTGTAAAATAGCAGCCTGGAAGGTTGCAAATGGGCCAGGGACATTGCAGGCTCACTGCTGGCACTGTGAGGGTGCTTGTGTACAGTTTAAAAGCACGTAAAGTGTTCTTTTTTCTCCACTTCCATCCAGGGGGAAAACCTGGAATCTTACCCTGCTTGGAGCTCCGTAGCCCTGGGTAGAAGGAGTGACTTTGCCCCCTTGGAGCTGAAACACCCATAATGTGTAAAATAGCAGCCTGGAAGGTTGCAAAAGGGCCAGGGACATTGCAGGCCCAGTGCTGGCACTGTGAGGGTGCTTGTGTGCGGTTTTAAAGCACGTAAAGTGTTCTTTTTTATCCCACTTCCATCCAGGGGGAAAACCTGGAATCTTACCCTACTTGGAGCTCCGTAGCCCTGGGTAGAAGGAGTGACTTTGCCCCCTTGGAGCTGAAACACCCATAATGTGTAAAATAGCTGCCTGGAAGGTTGCAAATGGCCCAGGGACATTGCAGGCCCAGCGCTGACACTGTGAGGGTGCTTGTGTAACATTTTGAAGCACGTAAAGTGTTCTTTTTTTTTCCACTTCCATCCAGGGGGAAAACCTGGAATATTACCCTACTTGGAGCTCCGTAGCCCTGGGTAGAAGGAGTGACTTTGCCCCCTTGGAGCCTAATGTCGAAAACAGCTGCCTGGAGGTTGCAAATGGGCCAGGGACATTGCAGGCCCAGTGCTGACGCTGTGAGGGTGCTTGTGTACCGTTTTGAAGCACGTAAAGTGTTCTTTTTACTCCACTTCCATCCAGGGGGAAAACCTGGAATCTTACCCTACTTGGAGCTCCGCAGCCCTGGGTAGAAGGAGTGACTTTTCCCCCTTGGAGCTGAAACACCCATAATGTGTAAAATAGCTGCCTGGAAGGTTGCAAATGGGCCAGGGACATTGCAGGCCCAGTGCTGGCACTGTGAGGGTGCTTGTGTGCTGTTTTAAAGCACGTAAAGTGTTCTTTTTTTTCCCCACTTCCATCCAGGGGGAAAACCTGGAATCTTACCCGACTTGGAGCTCCGTAGCCCTGGGTAGAAGGAGTGACTTTGCCCCCTTGGAGCTGAAACACTCATAATGTGTAAAATAGCAGCCTGGAAGGTTGCAAATGGGCCAGGGACATTGCAGGCTCACTGCTGGCACTGTGAGGGTGCTTGTGTACAGTTTAAAAGCACGTAAAGTGTTCTTTTTTCTCCACTTCCATCCAGGGGGAAAACCTGGAATCTTACCCTACTTGGAGCTCCGTAGCCCTGGGTAGAAGGAGTGACTTTGCCCCCTTGGAGCTGAAACACCCATAATGTGTAAAATAGCTGCCTGGAAGGTTGCAAATGGCCCAGGGACATTGCAGGCCCAGCGCTGACACTGTGAGGGTGCTTGTGTAACATTTTGAAGCACGTAAAGTGTTCTTTTTTTTTCCACTTCCATCCAGGGGGAAAACCTGGAATATTACCCTACTTGGAGCTCCGTAGCCCTGGGTAGAAGGAGTGACTTTGCCCCCTTGGAGCCTAATGTCGAAAACAGCTGCCTGGAGGTTGCAAATGGGCCAGGGACATTGCAGGCCCAGTGCTGACGCTGTGAGGGTGCTTGTGTACCGTTTTGAAGCACGTAAAGTGTTCTTTTTACTCCACTTCCATCCAGGGGGAAAACCTGGAATCTTACCCTACTTGGAGCTCCGCAGCCCTGGGTAGAAGGAGTGACTTTTCCCCCTTGGAGCTGAAACACCCATAATGTGTAAAATAGCTGCCTGGAAGGTTGCAAATGGCCCAGGGACATTGCAGGCCCAGTGCTGACACTGTGATGGTGCTTGTGTACAGTTTTGAAGCACGAAAAATGATCTTTTTTTCCACTTCCATCTAGGGGGAAAACCTGGAATCTTACCCTACTTGGAGCTCCGTAGCCCTGGGTAGAAGGAGTGACTTTTCCCCCTTGGAGCCTAATGTCGAAAACAGCTGCCTGGAGGTTGCAAATGGGCCAGGGACATTGCAGGCCCAGTGCTGACACTGTGAGGGTGCTTGTGTACCGTTTTGAAGCACGTAAAGTGTTCTTTTTTTTCCACTTCCATCCAGGGGGAAAAACTGGAATCTTACCCTACTTGGAGCTCCGTAGCCCTGGGTAGAAGGAGTGACTTTGCCCCCTTGGAGCTGAAACACTCATAATGTGTAAAATAGCTGCCTGGAAGGGTGCAAATGGCCCAGGGACATTGCAGGCCCAGTGATGACACTGTGAGGGTGCTTGTGTACAGTTTAAAAGCACGTAAAGTGTTCTTTTTTTTCCACTTCCATCCAGGGGGAAAAACTGGAATCTTACCCTACTTGGAGCTCCGTAGCCCTGTGTAGAAGGAGTGACTTTGTCCCCTTGGAGCTGAAACACTCATAATGTGTAAAATAGCAGCCTGGAAGGTTACAAATGGGCCAGGGACATTGCAGGCCCAGTGCTGACACTGTGAGGGTGCTTGTGTACAGTTTTGAAGCACGTAAAGTGTTATTTTTTTTCCACTTCCATCCAGGGGGAAAACCTGGAATCTTACCCTACTTGGAGCTCCGTAGCCCTGGGTAGAAGGAGTGACTTTGCCCCCTTGGAGCCTAATGTCGAAAACAGCTGCCTGGAGCTTGCAAATGGGCCAGGGACATTGCAGGCCCAGTGCTGACGCTGTGAGGGTGCTTGTGTACCGTTTTGAAGCACGTAAAGTGTTCTTTTTTTCCAACTTCCATCCAGGGGGAAATCCTGGAATCTTACCCTACTTGGAGCTCCGTAGCCCTGGGTAGAAGGAGTGACTTTGCCCCCTTGGAGCTGAAACACCCATAATGTGTAAAATAGCTGCCTGGAAGGTTGCAAATGGCCCAGGGACATTGCAGGCCCAGCGCTGACACTGTGAGGGTGCTTGTGTAACATTTTGAAGCACGTAAAGTGTTCTTTTTTTTTCCACTTCCATCCAGGGGGAAAACCTGGAATATTACCCTACTTGGAGCTCCGTAGCCCTGGGTAGAAGGAGTGACTTTGCCCCCTTGGAGCCTAATGTCGAAAACAGCTGCCTGGAGGTTGCAAATGGGCCAGGGACATTGCAGGCCCAGTGCTTGCACTGTGAGGGTGCTTGTGTGCGGTTTTAAAGCACGTAAAGTGTTCTTTTTTTTCCCCACTTCCATCCAGGGGGAAAACCTGGAATCTTACCCTACTTGGAGCTCCGTAGCCCTGTGTAGAAGGAGTGACTTTTCCCCCTTGGAGCCTAATGTCGAAAACAGCTGCCTGGAGCTTGCAAATGGGCCAGGGACATTGCAGGCCCAGTGCTGACACTGTGAGGGTGCTTGTGTACCGTTTTGAAGCACGTAAAGTGTTCTTTTTTTTCCACTTCCATCCAGGGGGAAAACCTGGAATCTTACCCTACTTGGAGCTCCGTAGCCCTGGGTAGAAGGAGTGACTTTTCCCTCTTGGAGCTGAAACACCCATAATGTGTAAAATAGCTGCCTGGAAGGTTGCAAATGGCCCAGGGACATTGCAGGCCCAGTGCTGACACTGTGATGGTGCTTGTGTACAGTTTTGAAGCACGAAAAATGATCTTTTTTTCCACTTCCATCTAGGGGGAAAACCTGGAATCTTACCCTACTTGGAGCTCCGTAGCCCTGGGTAGAAGGAGTGACTTTTCCCCCTTGGAGCCTAATGTCGAAAACAGCTGCCTGGAGGTTGCAAATGGGCCAGGGACATTGCAGGCCCAGTGCTGACACTGTGAGGGTGCTTGTGTACAGTTTTGAAGCACGTAAAGTGTTCTTTTTTCTCCACTTCCATCCAGGGGGAAAACCTGGAATCTTACCCTACTTGGAGCTCCGTAGCCCTGGGTAGAAGGAGTGACTTTGCCCCCTGGGAGCTGAAACACCCATAATGTGTAAAATAGCTGCCTGGAAGGTTGCAAATGGGCCAGGGACATTGCAGGCTCACTGCTGGCACTGTGAGGGTGCTTGTGTGCGGTTTTAAAGCACTTACCCGTATTTATACTTTTTTTAGCGCCGCATTTGCGTCGTTTTTTGACGCAAAAACGGCGCAAACTTGCAAAATACCATTGTATTTTGTAGGTTTGCGCCGTTAGCCGTCAAAAAGCGGCGCAAATGCGGCGCTAAAAAAAGTATAAATACGGGCCTTAAAGTGTTCTTTTTTTTCCACTTCCATCCAGGG
This sequence comes from Pleurodeles waltl, assembly GCF_031143425.1. NCBI lineage: Eukaryota > Metazoa > Chordata > Amphibia > Caudata > Salamandridae > Pleurodeles > Pleurodeles waltl. The sequence goes on from NW_027149894.1 coordinate 86,382, forward strand.
GCAAAACCTGGAATCTTACCCTACTTGGAGCTCCGTAGCCCTGGGTAGAAGGAGTGACTTTTCCCCCTTGGAGCTGAAACACCCATAATGTGTAAAATAGCTGCCTGGAAGGTTGCAAATGGGCCAGGGACATTGCAGGCCCAGTGCTGGCACTGTGAGGGTGCTTGTGTGCTGTTTTAAAGCACGTAAAGTGTTCTTTTTTTTCCCCACTTCCATCCAGGGGGAAAACCTGGAATCTTACCCGACTTGGAGCTCCGTAGCCCTGGGTAGAAGGAGTGACTTTGCCCCCTTGGAGCTGAAACACTCATAATGTGTAAAATAGCAGCCTGGAAGGTTGCAAATGGGCCAGGGACATTGCAGGCTCACTGCTGGCACTGTGAGGGTGCTTGTGTACAGTTTAAAAGCACGTAAAGTGTTCTTTTTTCTCCACTTCCATCCAGGGGGAAAACCTGGAATCTTACCCTACTTGGAGCTCCGTAGCCCTGGGTAGAAGGAGTGACTTTGCCCCCTTGGAGCTGAAACACTCATAATGTGTAAAATAGCAGCCTGGAAGGTTGCAAATGGGCCAGGGACATTGCAGGCTCACTGCTGGCACTGTGAGGGTGCTTGTGTACAGTTTAAAAGCACGTAAAGTGTTCTTTTTTCTCCACTTCCATCCAGGGGGAAAACCTGGAATCTTACCCTGCTTGGAGCTCCGTAGCCCTGGGTAGAAGGAGTGACTTTGCCCCCTTGGAGCTGAAACACCCATAATGTGTAAAATAGCAGCCTGGAAGGTTGCAAAAGGGCCAGGGACATTGCAGGCCCAGTGCTGGCACTGTGAGGGTGCTTGTGTGCGGTTTTAAAGCACGTAAAGTGTTCTTTTTTATCCCACTTCCATCCAGGGGGAAAACCTGGAATCTTACCCTACTTGGAGCTCCGTAGCCCTGGGTAGAAGGAGTGACTTTGCCCCCTTGGAGCTGAAACACCCATAATGTGTAAAATAGCTGCCTGGAAGGTTGCAAATGGCCCAGGGACATTGCAGGCCCAGCGCTGACACTGTGAGGGTGCTTGTGTAACATTTTGAAGCACGTAAAGTGTTCTTTTTTTTTCCACTTCCATCCAGGGGGAAAACCTGGAATATTACCCTACTTGGAGCTCCGTAGCCCTGGGTAGAAGGAGTGACTTTGCCCCCTTGGAGCCTAATGTCGAAAACAGCTGCCTGGAGGTTGCAAATGGGCCAGGGACATTGCAGGCCCAGTGCTGACGCTGTGAGGGTGCTTGTGTACCGTTTTGAAGCACGTAAAGTGTTCTTTTTACTCCACTTCCATCCAGGGGGAAAACCTGGAATCTTACCCTACTTGGAGCTCCGCAGCCCTGGGTAGAAGGAGTGACTTTTCCCCCTTGGAGCTGAAACACCCATAATGTGTAAAATAGCTGCCTGGAAGGTTGCAAATGGGCCAGGGACATTGCAGGCCCAGTGCTGGCACTGTGAGGGTGCTTGTGTGCTGTTTTAAAGCACGTAAAGTGTTCTTTTTTTTCCCCACTTCCATCCAGGGGGAAAACCTGGAATCTTACCCGACTTGGAGCTCCGTAGCCCTGGGTAGAAGGAGTGACTTTGCCCCCTTGGAGCTGAAACACTCATAATGTGTAAAATAGCAGCCTGGAAGGTTGCAAATGGGCCAGGGACATTGCAGGCTCACTGCTGGCACTGTGAGGGTGCTTGTGTACAGTTTAAAAGCACGTAAAGTGTTCTTTTTTCTCCACTTCCATCCAGGGGGAAAACCTGGAATCTTACCCTACTTGGAGCTCCGTAGCCCTGGGTAGAAGGAGTGACTTTGCCCCCTTGGAGCTGAAACACCCATAATGTGTAAAATAGCTGCCTGGAAGGTTGCAAATGGCCCAGGGACATTGCAGGCCCAGCGCTGACACTGTGAGGGTGCTTGTGTAACATTTTGAAGCACGTAAAGTGTTCTTTTTTTTTCCACTTCCATCCAGGGGGAAAACCTGGAATATTACCCTACTTGGAGCTCCGTAGCCCTGGGTAGAAGGAGTGACTTTGCCCCCTTGGAGCCTAATGTCGAAAACAGCTGCCTGGAGGTTGCAAATGGGCCAGGGACATTGCAGGCCCAGTGCTGACGCTGTGAGGGTGCTTGTGTACCGTTTTGAAGCACGTAAAGTGTTCTTTTTACTCCACTTCCATCCAGGGGGAAAACCTGGAATCTTACCCTACTTGGAGCTCCGCAGCCCTGGGTAGAAGGAGTGACTTTTCCCCCTTGGAGCTGAAACACCCATAATGTGTAAAATAGCTGCCTGGAAGGTTGCAAATGGCCCAGGGACATTGCAGGCCCAGTGCTGACACTGTGATGGTGCTTGTGTACAGTTTTGAAGCACGAAAAATGATCTTTTTTTCCACTTCCATCTAGGGGGAAAACCTGGAATCTTACCCTACTTGGAGCTCCGTAGCCCTGGGTAGAAGGAGTGACTTTTCCCCCTTGGAGCCTAATGTCGAAAACAGCTGCCTGGAGGTTGCAAATGGGCCAGGGACATTGCAGGCCCAGTGCTGACACTGTGAGGGTGCTTGTGTACCGTTTTGAAGCACGTAAAGTGTTCTTTTTTTTCCACTTCCATCCAGGGGGAAAAACTGGAATCTTACCCTACTTGGAGCTCCGTAGCCCTGGGTAGAAGGAGTGACTTTGCCCCCTTGGAGCTGAAACACTCATAATGTGTAAAATAGCTGCCTGGAAGGGTGCAAATGGCCCAGGGACATTGCAGGCCCAGTGATGACACTGTGAGGGTGCTTGTGTACAGTTTAAAAGCACGTAAAGTGTTCTTTTTTTTCCACTTCCATCCAGGGGGAAAAACTGGAATCTTACCCTACTTGGAGCTCCGTAGCCCTGGGTAGAAGGAGTGACTTTGTCCCCTTGGAGCTGAAACACTCATAATGTGTAAAATAGCAGCCTGGAAGGTTACAAATGGGCCAGGGACATTGCAGGCCCAGTGCTGACACTGTGAGGGTGCTTGTGTACAGTTTTGAAGCACGTAAAGTGTTATTTTTTTTCCACTTCCATCCAGGGGGAAAACCTGGAATCTTACCCTACTTGGAGCTCCGTAGCCCTGGGTAGAAGGAGTGACTTTGCCCCCTTGGAGCCTAATGTCGAAAACAGCTGCCTGGAGCTTGCAAATGGGCCAGGGACATTGCAGGCCCAGTGCTGACGCTGTGAGGGTGCTTGTGTACCGTTTTGAAGCACGTAAAGTGTTCTTTTTTTCCAACTTCCATCCAGGGGGAAATCCTGGAATCTTACCCTACTTGGAGCTCCGTAGCCCTGGGTAGAAGGAGTGACTTTGCCCCCTTGGAGCTGAAACACCCATAATGTGTAAAATAGCTGCCTGGAAGGTTGCAAATGGCCCAGGGACATTGCAGGCCCAGCGCTGACACTGTGAGGGTGCTTGTGTAACATTTTGAAGCACGTAAAGTGTTCTTTTTTTTTCCACTTCCATCCAGGGGGAAAACCTGGAATATTACCCTACTTGGAGCTCCGTAGCCCTGGGTAGAAGGAGTGACTTTGCCCCCTTGGAGCCTAATGTCGAAAACAGCTGCCTGGAGGTTGCAAATGGGCCAGGGACATTGCAGGCCCAGTGCTTGCACTGTGAGGGTGCTTGTGTGCGGTTTTAAAGCACGTAAAGTGTTCTTTTTTTTCCCCACTTCCATCCAGGGGGAAAACCTGGAATCTTACCCTACTTGGATCTCCGTAGCCCTGGGTAGAAGGAGTGACTTTTCCCCCTTGGAGCCTAATGTCGAAAACAGCTGCCTGGAGCTTGCAAATGGGCCAGGGACATTGCAGGCCCAGTGCTGACACTGTGAGGGTGCTTGTGTACCGTTTTGAAGCACGTAAAGTGTTCTTTTTTTTCCACTTCCATCCAGGGGGAAAACCTGGAATCTTACCCTACTTGGAGCTCCGTAGCCCTGGGTAGAAGGAGTGACTTTTCCCTCTTGGAGCTGAAACACCCATAATGTGTAAAATAGCTGCCTGGAAGGTTGCAAATGGCCCAGGGACATTGCAGGCCCAGTGCTGACACTGTGATGGTGCTTGTGTACAGTTTTGAAGCACGAAAAATGATCTTTTTTTCCACTTCCATCTAGGGGGAAAACCTGGAATCTTACCCTACTTGGAGCTCCGTAGCCCTGGGTAGAAGGAGTGACTTTTCCCCCTTGGAGCCTAATGTCGAAAACAGCTGCCTGGAGGTTGCAAATGGGCCAGGGACATTGCAGGCCCAGTGCTGACACTGTGAGGGTGCTTGTGTACAGTTTTGAAGCACGTAAAGTGTTCTTTTTTCTCCACTTCCATCCAGGGGGAAAACCTGGAATCTTACCCTACTTGGAGCTCCGTAGCCCTGGGTAGAAGGAGTGACTTTGCCCCCTGGGAGCTGAAACACCCATAATGTGTAAAATAGCTGCCTGGAAGGTTGCAAATGGGCCAGGGACATTGCAGGCTCACTGCTGGCACTGTGAGGGTGCTTGTGTGCGGTTTTAAAGCACTTACCCGTATTTATACTTTTTTTAGCGCCGCATTTGCGTCGTTTTTTGACGCAAAAACGGCGCAAACTTGCAAAATACCATTGTATTTTGTAGGTTTGCGCCGTTAGCCGTCAAAAAGCGGCGCAAATGCGGCGCTAAAAAAAGTATAAATACGGGCCTTAAAGTGTTCTTTTTTTTCCACTTCCATCCAGGGGCAAAACCTGGAATCTTACCCTACTTGGAGCTCCGTAGCCCTGGGTAGAAGGAGTGACTTTTCCCCCTTGGAGCTGAAACACCCATAATGTGTAAAATAGCTGCCTGGAAGGTTGCAAATGGGCCAGGGACATTGCAGGCCCAGTGCTGGCACTGTGAGGGTGCTTGTGTGCTGTTTTAAAGCACGTAAAGTGTTCTTTTTTTTCCCCACTTCCATCCAGGGGGAAAACCTGGAATCTTACCCGACTTGGAGCTCCGTAGCCCTGGGTAGAAGGAGTGACTTTGCCCCCTTGGAGCTGAAACACTCATAATGTGTAAAATAGCAGCCTGGAAGGTTGCAAATGGGCCAGGGACATTGCAGGCTCACTGCTGGCACTGTGAGGGTGCTTGTGTACAGTTTAAAAGCACGTAAAGTGTTCTTTTTTCTCCACTTCCATCCAGGGGGAAAACCTGGAATCTTACCCTACTTGGAGCTCCGTAGCCCTGGGTAGAAGGAGTGACTTTGCCCCCTTGGAGCTGAAACACTCATAATGTGTAAAATAGCAGCCTGGAAGGTTGCAAATGGGCCAGGGACATTGCAGGCTCACTGCTGGCACTGTGAGGGTGCTTGTGTACAGTTTAAAAGCACGTAAAGTGTTCTTTTTTCTCCACTTCCATCCAGGGGGAAAACCTGGAATCTTACCTTACTTGGAGCTCCGTAGCCCTGGGTAGAAGTAGTGACTTTGCCCCCTTGGAGCCTAATGTCGAAAACAGCTGCCTGGAGGTTGCAAATGGGCCAGGGACATTGCAGGCCCAGTGCTTGCACTGTGAGGGTGCTTATGTGCGGTTTTAAAGCACGTAAAGTGTTCTTTTTTTTCCCCACTTCCATCCAGGGGGAAAACCTGGAATCTTACCCTACTTGGAGCTCCGTAGCCCTGGGTAGAAGGAGTGACTTTTCCCCCTTGGAGCCTAATGTCGAAAACAGCTGCCTGGAGCTTGCAAATGGGCCAGGGACATTGCAGGCCCAGTGCTGACACTGTGAGGGTGCTTGTGTACCGTTTTGAAGCACGTAAAGTGTTCTTTTTTTTCCACTTCCATCCAGGGGGAAAACCTGGAATCTTACCCTACTTGGAGCTCCGTAGCCCTGTGTAGAAGGAGTGACTTTGCCCCCTTGGAGCCTAATGTCGAAAACAGCTGCCTGGAGGTTGCAAATGGGCCAGGGACTATGCAGGCCCAGTGCTGACACTGTGAGGGTGCTAGTGTACCGTTTTGAAGCACGTAAAGTGTTCTTTTTTTTCTATTCCATCCAGGGGGAAAACCTGGAATCTTACCCTACTTGGAGCTCCGTAGCCCTGGGTAGAAGGAGTGACTTTGCCCCCTTGGAGCTGAAACACCCATAATGTGTAAAATAGCTGCCTGGAAGGTTGCAAATGGCCGAGGGACATTGCAGGCCCAGTGATGACACTGTGAGGGTGCTTGTGTACAGTTTAAAAGCACGTAAAGTGTTCTTTTTTTTTCCACTTCCATCCAGGGGGAAAACCTGGAATCTTACCCTACTTGGAGCTCCGTAGCCCTGGGTAGAAGGAGTGACTTTGCCCCCTTGGAGCCTAATGTCGAAAACAGCTGCCTGGAGGTTGCAAATGGGCCAGGGACTATGCAGGCCCAGTGCTGACACTGTGAGGGTGCTAGTGTACCGTTTTGAAGCACGTAAAGTGTTCTTTTTTTTCTATTCCATCCAGGGGGAAAACCTAGAATCTTACCCTACTTGGAGCTCCGTAGCCCTGGGTAGAAGGAGTGACTTTGCCCCCTTGGAGCTGAAACACTCATAATGTGTAAAATAGCTGCCTGGAAGGTTGCAAATGGCCCAGGGACATTGCAGGCCCAGTGCTGACACTGTGAGGGTGCTTGTGTACCGTTTTGAACCACGTAAAGTGTTCTTTTTTTCCCACTTCCATCCAGGGGGAAAACCTGGAATCTTACCCTACTTGGAGCTCCGTAGCCCTGGGTAGAAGGAGTGACTTTTCCCCCTTGGAGCCTAATGTCGAAAACAGCTGCCTGGAGCTTGCAAATGGGCCAGGGACATTGCAGGCCCAGTGCTGACACTGTGAGGGTGCTTGTGTACAGTTTAAAAGCACGTAAAGTGTTCTTTTTTTTCCACTTCCATCCAGGGGGAAAACCTGGAATCTTACCCTACTTGGAGCTCCGTAGCCCTGGGTAGAAGGAGTGACTTTGCCCCCTTGGAGCTGAAACACCCATAATGTGTAAAATAGCTGCCTGGAAGGTTGCAAATGGCCCAGGGACATTGCAGGCCCAGTGCTGACACTGTGAGGGTGCTTGTGTACAGTTTTGAAGCACGTAAAGTGTTCTTTTTTCTCCACTTCCATCCAGGGGGAAAACCTGGAATCTTACCCTACTTGGAGCTCCGTAGCCCTGGGTAGAAGGAGTGACTTTGCCCCCTTGGAGCTGAAACACTCATAATGTGTAAAATAGCAGCCTGGAAGGTCGCAAATGGGACAGGGACATTGCAGGCTCAGTGCTGGCACTGTGAAGGTGCTTGTGTGCGGTTTTAAAGCACGTAAAGTGTTCTTTTTTTTCCCACTTCCATCCAGGGGGAAAACCTGGAATCTTACCCTACTTGGAGCTCCGTAGCCCTGGGTAGAAGGAGTGACTTTGCCCCCTTGGAACTGAAACACCCATAATGTGTAAAATAGCTTCCTGGAAGGTTGCAAATGGGCCAGGGACATTGCAGGCCCAGTGCTGACACTGTGAGGGTGCTTGTGCACAGTTTTGAAGCACGTAAAGTGTTCTTTTTTCTCCACTTCCATCCAGGGGGAAAACCTGGAATCTTACCCTACTTGGTGCTCCGTAGCCCTGGGTAGAAGGAGTGACTTTGCCCCCTTGGAGCTGAAACACCCATAATGTGTAAAATAGCTGCCTGGAAGGTTGCAAATGGCCGAGGGACATTGCAGGCCCAGTGCTGACACTGTGAGGGTGCTTGTGTACAGTTTTGAAGCACGTAAAGTGTTCTTTTTTCTCCACTTCCATCCAGGGGGAAAACCTGGAATCTTACCCAACTTGGAGCTCCGTAGCCCTGGGTAGAAGGAGTGACTTTGCCCCCTTGGAGCCTAATGTCGAAAACAGCTGCCTGGAGGTTGCAAATGGCCAGGGACATTGCAGGCCCAGTGCTGACACTGTGAGGGTGCTTGTGTACAGTTTTGAAGCACGTAAAGTGTTCTTTTTTTTCCACTTCCATCCAGGGGGAAAACCTGGAATCTAACCCTACTTGGAGCTCCGTAGCCCTGTGTAGAAGGAGTGACTTTGCCCCCTTGAAGCTGAAACACTCATAATGTGTAAAATAGCTGCCTGGAAGGTTGCAAATGGCCCAGGGACATTGCAGGCCCAGTGCTGACACGGTGGGGGTGCTTGTGTACAGTTTTGAAGCACGTAAAGTGTTCTTTTTTCTCCACTTCCATCCAGGGGGAAAACCTGGAATCTTACCATACTTGGAGCTCCGTAGCCCTGGGTAGAAGGAGTGACTTTGCCCCCTTGGAGCTGAAACACTCATAATGAGTAAAATAGCAGCCTGGAAGGTTGCAAATGGGCCAGGGACATTGCAGGCTCACTGCTGGCACTGTGAGGGTGCTTGTGTACAGTTTAAAAGCACGTAAAGTGTTCTTTTTTCTCCACTTCCATCCAGGGGGAAAACCTGGAATCTTACCTTACTTGGAGCTCCGTAGCCCTGGGTAGAAGTAGTGACTTTGCCCCCTTGGAGCCTAATGTCGAAAACAGCTGCCTGGAGGTTGCAAATGGGCCAGGGACATTGCAGGCCCAGTGCTTGCACTGTGAGGGTGCTTATGTGCGGTTTTAAAGCACGTAAAGTGTTCTTTTTTTTCCCCACTTCCATCCAGGGGGAAAACCTGGAATCTTACCCTACTTGGAGCTCCGTAGCCCTGGGTAGAAGGAGTGACTTTTCCCCCTTGGAGCCTAATGTCGAAAACAGCTGCCTGGAGCTTGCAAATGGGCCAGGGACATTGCAGGCCCAGTGCTGACACTGTGAGGGTGCTTGTGTACCGTTTTGAAGCACGTAAAGTGTTCTTTTTTTTCCACTTCCATCCAGGGGGAAAACCTGGAATCTTACACTACTTGGAGCTCCGTAGCCCTGGGTAGAAGGAGTGACTTTGCCCCCTTGGAGCTGAAACACCCATAATGTGTAAAATAGCTGCCTGGAAGGTAGCAAATGGCCCAGGGACATTGCAGGCCCAGTGCTGACACTGTGAGGGTGCTTGTGTACAGTTTTGAAGCACGTAAAGAGTTCTTTTTTCTCCACTTCCATCCAGGGGGAAAACCTGGAATCTTACCCTACTTGGAGCTCCGTAGCCCTGGGTAGAAGGAGTGACTTTGCCCCCTTGGAGCTGAAACACCCATAATGTGAAATATAGCTGCCTGGAAGGTTGCAAATGGGCCAGGGACATTGCAGGCCCAGTGCTGACGCTGTGAGGGTGCTTGTGTACCGTTTTAAAGCACGTAAAGTGTTCTTTTTTTTCCCACTTCCATCCAGGGGGAAAACCTGGAATCTTACCCTACTTGGAGCTCCGTAGCCCTGGGTAGAAGGAGTGACTTTGCCCCCTTGGAGCCTAATGTCGAAAACCGCTGCCTGGAGGTTGCAAATGGGCCAGGGACATTGCAGGCCCAGTGCTGACACTGTGAGGGTGCTTGTGTACCGTTTTGAATCATGTAAAGTGTTCTTTTATTTTTCACTTCCATCCCGGGGTTAAACCTGGAATCTTACCCTACTTGGAGCTCCGTAGCCCCGGGTAGAAGGAGTGACTTTGCCCCCTTGGAGCTGAAACACTCATAATGTGTAAAATAGCTGCCTGGAAGGTTGCAAATGGCCCAGGGACATTGCAGGCCCAGTGCTGACACTGTGAGGGTGCTTGTGTACAGTTTTGAAGCACGTAAAGTGTTCTTTTTTCTCCACTTCCATCCAGGGGGAAAACCTGGAATCTTACCCTACTTGGAGCTCCGTAGCCCTGGGTAGAAGGAGTGACTTTGCCCCCTTGGAGCTGAAACACTCATAATGTGTAAAATAGCAGCCTGGAAGGTCGCAAATGGGACAGGGACATTGCAGGCTCAGTGCTGGCACTGTGAAGGTGCTTGTGTGCGGTTTTAAAGCACGTAAAGTGTTCTTTTTTTTCCCACTTCCATCCAGGGGGAAAACCTGGAATCTTACCCTACTTGGAGCTCCGTAGCCCTGGGTAGAAGGAGTGACTTTGCCCCCTTGGAACTGAAACACCCATAATGTGTAAAATAGCTTCCTGGAAGGTTGCAAATGGGCCAGGGACATTGCAGGCCCAGTGCTGACACTGTGAGGGTGCTTGTGCACAGTTTTGAAGCACGTAAAGTGTTCTTTTTTCTCCACTTCCATCCAGGGGGAAAACCTGGAATCTTACCCTACTTGGTGCTCCGTAGCCCTGGGTAGAAGGAGTGACTTTGCCCCCTTGGAGCTGAAACACCCATAATGTGTAAAATAACAGCCTGGAAGGTTGCAAATGGGCCAGGGACATTGCAGGCTCACTGCTGGCACTGTGAGGGTGCTTGTGTGCGGTTTTAAAGCACGTAAAGTGTTCTTTTTTTCCCCACTTCCATCCAGTGGGAAAACCTGGAATCTTACCCTACTTGGAGCTCCGTAGCCCTGGGTAGAAGGAGTGACTTTGCCCCCTTGAAGCTGAAACACCCATAATGTGTAAAATAGCTCCCTGGAAGGTAGCAAATGGCCCAGGGACATTGCAGGCCCAGTGCTGACACTGTGTGGGTGCTTGTGTACAGTTTTGAAGCACGTAAAGTGTTCTTTTTTCTCCACTTCCATCCAGGGGGAAAACCTGGAATCTTACCCTACTTGGAGCTCCGTAGCCCTGTGTAGAAGGAGTGACTTTGCCCCCTTGGAGCCTAATGTCGAAAACAGCTGCCTGGAGGTTGCAAATGGGCCAGGGACATTGCAGGCCCAGTGCTGACACTGTGAGGGTGCTTGTGTACCGTTTTGAATCATGTAAAGTGTTCTTTTATTTTTCACTTCCATCCCGGGGTTAAACCTGGAATCTTACCCTACTTGGAGCTCCGTAGCCCTGGGTAGAAGGAGTGACTTTGCCCCCTTGGAGCTGAAACACTCATAATGTGTAAAATAGCTGCCTGGAAGGTTACAAATGGGCCCAGGGACACTGCAGGCCCAGTGCTGACACTGTGAGGGTGCTTGTGTACCTCTTTGAAGCACGTAAAGTGTTCTTTTTTTCCCACTTCCATCCAGGGGGAAAACCTGGAATCTTACCCGACTTGGAGCTCCGTAGCCCTGGGTAGAAGGAGTGACTTTACCCCCGTGGAGCTGAAACACTCATAATGTGTAAAACGAGGTTAAAAAAGGGCCAGGGACATTGTAGGCCCAGCGCTGACACTGTGAGGGTGCTTGTGTACCTCTTTGAAGCACGTAAAGTGTTCTCTTTTTTTCCACTTCCATCCAGGGGTAAAACCTGGAATCTTACCCTACTTGGAGCTCCGTAGCCCTGGGTAGAAGGAGTGACTTTGCCCCCTTGGAGCCTAATGTCGAAAACAGCTGCCTGGAGCTTGCAAATGGGCCAGGGACATTGCAGGCCCAGTGCTTGCACTGTGAGGGTGCTTGTGTGCGGTTTTAAAGCACGTAAAGTGTTCTTTTTTTTCCCACTTCCATCCAGGGGGAAAACCTGGAATCTTACCCTACTTGGAGCTCCGTAGCCCTGGGTAGAAGGAGTGACTTTGCCCCCTTGGAGCTGAAACACCCATAATGTGTAAAATAACAGCCTGGAAGGTTGCAAATGGGCCAGGGACATTGCAGGCTCACTGCTGGCACTGTGAGGGTGCTTGTGTACAGTTTAAAAGCACGTAAAGTGTTCTTTTTTCTCCACTTCCATCCAGGGGGAAAACCTGGAATCTTACCCTGCTTGGAGCTCCGTAGCCCTGGGTAGAAGGAGTGACTTTGCCCCCTTGGAGCTGAAACACCCATAATGTGTAAAATAGCAGCCTGGAAGGTTGCAAAAGGGCCAGGGACATTGCAGGCCCAGTGCTGGCACTGTGAGGGTGCTTGTGTGCGGTTTTAAAGCACGTAAAGTGTTCTTTTTTATCCCACTTCCATCCAGGGGGAAAACCTGGAATCTTACCCTACTTGGAGCTCCGTAGCCCTGGGTAGAAGGAGTGACTTTGCCCCCTTGGAGCTGAAACACCCATAATGTGTAAAATAGCTGCCTGGAAGGTTGCAAATGGCCCAGGGACATTGCAGGCCCAGCGCTGACACTGTGAGGGTGCTTGTGTAACATTTTGAAGCACGTAAAGTGTTCTTTTTTTTTCCACTTCCATCCAGGGGGAAAACCTGGAATATTACCCTACTTGGAGCTCCGTAGCCCTGGGTAGAAGGAGTGACTTTGCCCCCTTGGAGCCTAATGTCGAAAACAGCTGCCTGGAGGTTGCAAATGGGCCAGGGACATTGCAGGCCCAGTGCTGACGCTGTGAGGGTGCTTGTGTACCGTTTTGAAGCACGTAAAGTGTTCTTTTTACTCCACTTCCATCCAGGGGGAAAACCTGGAATCTTACCCTACTTGGAGCTCCGCAGCCCTGGGTAGAAGGAGTGACTTTTCCCCCTTGGAGCTGAAACACCCATAATGTGTAAAATAGCTGCCTGGAAGGTTGCAAATGGGCCAGGGACATTGCAGGCCCAGTGCTGGCACTGTGAGGGTGCTTGTGTGCTGTTTTAAAGCACGTAAAGTGTTCTTTTTTTTCCCCACTTCCATCCAGGGGGAAAACCTGGAATCTTACCCGACTTGGAGCTCCGTAGCCCTGGGTAGAAGGAGTGACTTTGCCCCCTTGGAGCTGAAACACTCATAATGTGTAAAATAGCAGCCTGGAAGGTTGCAAATGGGCCAGGGACATTGCAGGCTCACTGCTGGCACTGTGAGGGTGCTTGTGTACAGTTTAAAAGCACGTAAAGTGTTCTTTTTTCTCCACTTCCATCCAGGGGGAAAACCTGGAATCTTACCCTACTTGGAGCTCCGTAGCCCTGGGTAGAAGGAGTGACTTTGCCCCCTTGGAGCTGAAACACCCATAATGTGTAAAATAGCTGCCTGGAAGGTTGCAAATGGCCCAGGGACATTGCAGGCCCAGCGCTGACACTGTGAGGGTGCTTGTGTAACATTTTGAAGCACGTAAAGTGTTCTTTTTTTTTCCACTTCCATCCAGGGGGAAAACCTGGAATATTACCCTACTTGGAGCTCCGTAGCCCTGGGTAGAAGGAGTGACTTTGCCCCCTTGGAGCCTAATGTCGAAAACAGCTGCCTGGAGGTTGCAAATGGGCCAGGGACATTGCAGGCCCAGTGCTGACGCTGTGAGGGTGCTTGTGTACCGTTTTGAAGCACGTAAAGTGTTCTTTTTACTCCACTTCCATCCAGGGGGAAAACCTGGAATCTTACCCTACTTGGAGCTCCGCAGCCCTGGGTAGAAGGAGTGACTTTTCCCCCTTGGAGCTGAAACACCCATAATGTGTAAAATAGCTGCCTGGAAGGTTGCAAATGGCCCAGGGACATTGCAGGCCCAGTGCTGACACTGTGATGGTGCTTGTGTACAGTTTTGAAGCACGAAAAATGATCTTTTTTTCCACTTCCATCTAGGGGGAAAACCTGGAATCTTACCCTACTTGGAGCTCCGTAGCCCTGGGTAGAAGGAGTGACTTTTCCCCCTTGGAGCCTAATGTCGAAAACAGCTGCCTGGAGGTTGCAAATGGGCCAGGGACATTGCAGGCCCAGTGCTGACACTGTGAGGGTGCTTGTGTACCGTTTTGAAGCACGTAAAGTGTTCTTTTTTTTCCACTTCCATCCAGGGGGAAAAACTGGAATCTTACCCTACTTGGAGCTCCGTAGCCCTGGGTAGAAGGAGTGACTTTGCCCCCTTGGAGCTGAAACACTCATAATGTGTAAAATAGCTGCCTGGAAGGGTGCAAATGGCCCAGGGACATTGCAGGCCCAGTGATGACACTGTGAGGGTGCTTGTGTACAGTTTAAAAGCACGTAAAGTGTTCTTTTTTTTCCACTTCCATCCAGGGGGAAAAACTGGAATCTTACCCTACTTGGAGCTCCGTAGCCCTGGGTAGAAGGAGTGACTTTGTCCCCTTGGAGCTGAAACACTCATAATGTGTAAAATAGCAGCCTGGAAGGTTACAAATGGGCCAGGGACATTGCAGGCCCAGTGCTGACACTGTGAGGGTGCTTGTGTACAGTTTTGAAGCACGTAAAGTGTTATTTTTTTTCCACTTCCATCCAGGGGGAAAACCTGGAATCTTACCCTACTTGGAGCTCCGTAGCCCTGGGTAGAAGGAGTGACTTTGCCCCCTTGGAGCCTAATGTCGAAAACAGCTGCCTGGAGCTTGCAAATGGGCCAGGGACATTGCAGGCCCAGTGCTGACGCTGTGAGGGTGCTTGTGTACCGTTTTGAAGCACGTAAAGTGTTCTTTTTTTCCAACTTCCATCCAGGGGGAAATCCTGGAATCTTACCCTACTTGGAGCTCCGTAGCCCTGGGTAGAAGGAGTGACTTTGCCCCCTTGGAGCTGAAACACCCATAATGTGTAAAATAGCTGCCTGGAAGGTTGCAAATGGCCCAGGGACATTGCAGGCCCAGCGCTGACACTGTGAGGGTGCTTGTGTAACATTTTGAAGCATGTAAAGTGTTCTTTTTTTTTCCACTTCCATCCAGGGGGAAAACCTGGAATATTACCCTACTTGGAGCTCCGTAGCCCTGGGTAGAAGGAGTGACTTTGCCCCCTTGGAGCCTAATGTCGAAAACAGCTGCCTGGAGGTTGCAAATGGGCCAGGGACATTGCAGGCCCAGTGCTTGCACTGTGAGGGTGCTTGTGTGCGGTTTTAAAGCACGTAAAGTGTTCTTTTTTTTCCCCACTTCCATCCAGGGGGAAAACCTGGAATCTTACCCTACTTGGAGCTCCGTAGCCCTGGGTAGAAGGAGTGACTTTTCCCCCTTGGAGCCTAATGTCGAAAACAGCTGCCTGGAGCTTGCAAATGGGCCAGGGACATTGCAGGCCCAGTGCTGACACTGTGAGGGTGCTTGTGTACCGTTTTGAAGCACGTAAAGTGTTCTTTTTTTTCCACTTCCATCCAGGGGGAAAACCTGGAATCTTACCCTACTTGGAGCTCCGTAGCCCTGGGTAGAAGGAGTGACTTTTCCCTCTTGGAGCTGAAACACCCATAATGTGTAAAATAGCTGCCTGGAAGGTTGCAAATGGCCCAGGGACATTGCAGGCCCAGTGCTGACACTGTGATGGTGCTTGTGTACAGTTTTGAAGCACGAAAAATGATCTTTTTTTCCACTTCCATCTAGGGGGAAAACCTGGAATCTTACCCTACTTGGAGCTCCGTAGCCCTGGGTAGAAGGAGTGACTTTTCCCCCTTGGAGCCTAATGTCGAAAACAGCTGCCTGGAGGTTGCAAATGGGCCAGGGACATTGCAGGCCCAGTGCTGACACTGTGAGGGTGCTTGTGTACAGTTTTGAAGCACGTAAAGTGTTCTTTTTTCTCCACTTCCATCCAGGGGGAAAACCTGGAATCTTACCCTACTTGGAGCTCCGTAGCCCTGGGTAGAAGGAGTGACTTTGCCCCCTGGGAGCTGAAACACCCATAATGTGTAAAATAGCTGCCTGGAAGGTTGCAAATGGGCCAGGGACATTGCAGGCTCACTGCTGGCACTGTGAGGGTGCTTGTGTGCGGTTTTAAAGCACTTAAGGCCCGTATTTATACTTTTTTTAGCGCCGCATTTGCGTCGTTTTTTGACGCAAAAACGGCGCAAACTTGCAAAATACCATTGTATTTTGTAGGTTTGCGCCGTTAGCCGTCAAAAAGCGGCGCAAATGCGGCGCTAAAAAAAGTATAAATACGGGCCTTAAAGTGTTCTTTTTTTTCCACTTCCATCCAGGGGCAAAACCTGGAATCTTACCCTACTTGGAGCTCCGTAGCCCTGGGTAGAAGGAGTGACTTTTCCCCCTTGGAGCTGAAACACCCATAATGTGTAAAATAGCTGCCTGGAAGGTTGCAAATGGGCCAGGGACATTGCAGGCCCAGTGCTGGCACTGTGAGGGTGCTTGTGTGCTGTTTTAAAGCACGTAAAGTGTTCTTTTTTTTCCCCACTTCCATCCAGGGGGAAAACCTGGAATCTTACCCGACTTGGAGCTCCGTAGCCCTGGGTAGAAGGAGTGACTTTGCCCCCTTGGAGCTGAAACACTCATAATGTGTAAAATAGCAGCCTGGAAGGTTGCAAATGGGCCAGGGACATTGCAGGCTCACTGCTGGCACTGTGAGGGTGCTTGTGTACAGTTTAAAAGCACGTAAAGTGTTCTTTTTTCTCCACTTCCATCCAGGGGGAAAACCTGGAATCTTACCCTACTTGGAGCTCCGTAGCCCTGGGTAGAAGGAGTGACTTTGCCCCCTTGGAGCTGAAACACTCATAATGTGTAAAATAGCAGCCTGGAAGGTTGCAAATGGGCCAGGGACATTGCAGGCTCACTGCTGGCACTGTGAGGGTGCTTGTGTACAGTTTAAAAGCACGTAAAGTGTTCTTTTTTCTCCACTTCCATCCAGGGGGAAAACCTGGAATCTTACCCTGCTTGGAGCTCCGTAGCCCTGGGTAGAAGGAGTGACTTTGCCCCCTTGGAGCTGAAACACCCATAATGTGTAAAATAGCAGCCTGGAAGGTTGCAAAAGGGCCAGGGACATTGCAGGCCCAGTGCTGGCACTGTGAGGGTGCTTGTGTGCGGTTTTAAAGCACGTAAAGTGTTCTTTTTTATCCCACTTCCATCCAGGGGGAAAACCTGGAATCTTACCCTACTTGGAGCTCCGTAGCCCTGGGTAGAAGGAGTGACTTTGCCCCCTTGGAGCTGAAACACCCATAATGTGTAAAATAGCTGCCTGGAAGGTTGCAAATGGCCCAGGGACATTGCAGGCCCAGCGCTGACACTGTGAGGGTGCTTGTGTAACATTTTGAAGCACGTAAAGTGTTCTTTTTTTTTCCACTTCCATCCAGGGGGAAAACCTGGAATATTACCCTACTTGGAGCTCCGTAGCCCTGGGTAGAAGGAGTGACTTTGCCCCCTTGGAGCCTAATGTCGAAAACAGCTGCCTGGAGGTTGCAAATGGGCCAGGGACATTGCAGGCCCAGTGCTGACGCTGTGAGGGTGCTTGTGTACCGTTTTGAAGCACGTAAAGTGTTCTTTTTACTCCACTTCCATCCAGGGGGAAAACCTGGAATCTTACCCTACTTGGAGCTCCGCAGCCCTGGGTAGAAGGAGTGACTTTTCCCCCTTGGAGCTGAAACACCCATAATGTGTAAAATAGCTGCCTGGAAGGTTGCAAATGGGCCAGGGACATTGCAGGCCCAGTGCTGGCACTGTGAGGGTGCTTGTGTGCTGTTTTAAAGCACGTAAAGTGTTCTTTTTTTTCCCCACTTCCATCCAGGGGGAAAACCTGGAATCTTACCCGACTTGGAGCTCCGTAGCCCTGGGTAGAAGGAGTGACTTTGCCCCCTTGGAGCTGAAACACTCATAATGTGTAAAATAGCAGCCTGGAAGGTTGCAAATGGGCCAGGGACATTGCAGGCTCACTGCTGGCACTGTGAGGGTGCTTGTGTACAGTTTAAAAGCACGTAAAGTGTTCTTTTTTCTCCACTTCCATCCAGGGGGAAAACCTGGAATCTTACCCTACTTGGAGCTCCGTAGCCCTGGGTAGAAGGAGTGACTTTGCCCCCTTGGAGCTGAAACACCCATAATGTGTAAAATAGCTGCCTGGAAGGTTGCAAATGGCCCAGGGACATTGCAGGCCCAGCGCTGACACTGTGAGGGTGCTTGTGTAACATTTTGAAGCACGTAAAGTGTTCTTTTTTTTTCCACTTCCATCCAGGGGGAAAACCTGGAATATTACCCTACTTGGAGCTCCGTAGCCCTGGGTAGAAGGAGTGACTTTGCCCCCTTGGAGCCTAATGTCGAAAACAGCTGCCTGGAGGTTGCAAATGGGCCAGGGACATTGCAGGCCCAGTGCTGACGCTGTGAGGGTGCTTGTGTACCGTTTTGAAGCACGTAAAGTGTTCTTTTTACTCCACTTCCATCCAGGGGGAAAACCTGGAATCTTACCCTACTTGGAGCTCCGCAGCCCTGGGTAGAAGGAGTGACTTTTCCCCCTTGGAGCTGAAACACCCATAATGTGTAAAATAGCTGCCTGGAAGGTTGCAAATGGCCCAGGGACATTGCAGGCCCAGTGCTGACACTGTGATGGTGCTTGTGTACAGTTTTGAAGCACGAAAAATGATCTTTTTTTCCACTTCCATCTAGGGGGAAAACCTGGAATCTTACCCTACTTGGAGCTCCGTAGCCCTGGGTAGAAGGAGTGACTTTTCCCCCTTGGAGCCTAATGTCGAAAACAGCTGCCTGGAGGTTGCAAATGGGCCAGGGACATTGCAGGCCCAGTGCTGACACTGTGAGGGTGCTTGTGTACCGTTTTGAAGCACGTAAAGTGTTCTTTTTTTTCCACTTCCATCCAGGGGGAAAAACTGGAATCTTACCCTACTTGGAGCTCCGTAGCCCTGGGTAGAAGGAGTGACTTTGCCCCCTTGGAGCTGAAACACTCATAATGTGTAAAATAGCTGCCTGGAAGGGTGCAAATGGCCCAGGGACATTGCAGGCCCAGTGATGACACTGTGAGGGTGCTTGTGTACAGTTTAAAAGCACGTAAAGTGTTCTTTTTTTTCCACTTCCATCCAGGGGGAAAAACTGGAATCTTACCCTACTTGGAGCTCCGTAGCCCTGGGTAGAAGGAGTGACTTTGTCCCCTTGGAGCTGAAACACTCATAATGTGTAAAATAGCAGCCTGGAAGGTTACAAATGGGCCAGGGACATTGCAGGCCCAGTGCTGACACTGTGAGGGTGCTTGTGTACAGTTTTGAAGCACGTAAAGTGTTATTTTTTTTCCACTTCCATCCAGGGGGAAAACCTGGAATCTTACCCTACTTGGAGCTCCGTAGCCCTGGGTAGAAGGAGTGACTTTGCCCCCTTGGAGCCTAATGTCGAAAACAGCTGCCTGGAGCTTGCAAATGGGCCAGGGACATTGCAGGCCCAGTGCTGACGCTGTGAGGGTGCTTGTGTACCGTTTTGAAGCACGTAAAGTGTTCTTTTTTTCCAACTTCCATCCAGGGGGAAATCCTGGAATCTTACCCTACTTGGAGCTCCGTAGCCCTGGGTAGAAGGAGTGACTTTGCCCCCTTGGAGCTGAAACACCCATAATGTGTAAAATAGCTGCCTGGAAGGTTGCAAATGGCCCAGGGACATTGCAGGCCCAGCGCTGACACTGTGAGGGTGCTTGTGTAACATTTTGAAGCACGTAAAGTGTTCTTTTTTTTTCCACTTCCATCCAGGGGGAAAACCTGGAATATTACCCTACTTGGAGCTCCGTAGCCCTGGGTAGAAGGAGTGACTTTGCCCCCTTGGAGCCTAATGTCGAAAACAGCTGCCTGGAGGTTGCAAATGGGCCAGGGACATTGCAGGCCCAGTGCTTGCACTGTGAGGGTGCTTGTGTGCGGTTTTAAAGCACGTAAAGTGTTCTTTTTTTTCCCCACTTCCATCCAGGGGGAAAACCTGGAATCTTACCCTACTTGGAGCTCCGTAGCCCTGGGTAGAAGGAGTGACTTTTCCCCCTTGGAGCCTAATGTCGAAAACAGCTGCCTGGAGCTTGCAAATGGGCCAGGGACATTGCAGGCCCAGTGCTGACACTGTGAGGGTGCTTGTGTACCGTTTTGAAGCACGTAAAGTGTTCTTTTTTTTCCACTTCCATCCAGGGGGAAAACCTGGAATCTTACCCTACTTGGAGCTCCGTAGCCCTGGGTAGAAGGAGTGACTTTTCCCTCTTGGAGCTGAAACACCCATAATGTGTAAAATAGCTGCCTGGAAGGTTGCAAATGGCCCAGGGACATTGCAGGCCCAGTGCTGACACTGTGATGGTGCTTGTGTACAGTTTTGAAGCACGAAAAATGATCTTTTTTTCCACTTCCATCTAGGGGGAAAACCTGGAATCTTACCCTACTTGGAGCTCCGTAGCCCTGGGTAGAAGGAGTGACTTTTCCCCCTTGGAGCCTAATGTCGAAAACAGCTGCCTGGAGGTTGCAAATGGGCCAGGGACATTGCAGGCCCAGTGCTGACACTGTGAGGGTGCTTGTGTACAGTTTTGAAGCACGTAAAGTGTTCTTTTTTCTCCACTTCCATCCAGGGGGAAAACCTGGAATCTTACCCTACTTGGAGCTCCGTAGCCCTGGGTAGAAGGAGTGACTTTGCCCCCTGGGAGCTGAAACACCCATAATGTGTAAAATAGCTGCCTGGAAGGTTGCAAATGGGCCAGGGACATTGCAGGCTCACTGCTGGCACTGTGAGGGTGCTTGTGTGCGGTTTTAAAGCACTTAAGGCCCGTATTTATACTTTTTTTAGCGCCGCATTTGCGTCGTTTTTTGACGCAAAAACGGCGCAAACTTGCAAAATACCATTGTATTTTGTAGGTTTGCGCCGTTAGCCGTCAAAAAGCGGCGCAAATGCGGCGCTAAAAAAAGTATAAATACGGGCCTTAAAGTGTTCTTTTTTTTCCACTTCCATCCAGGGGCAAAACCTGGAATCTTACCCTACTTGGAGCTCCGTAGCCCTGGGTAGAAGGAGTGACTTTGCCCCCTTGGAGCTGAAACACCCATAATGTGTAAAATAGCTGCCTGGAAGGTAGTAAATTGGCCCAGGGACATTGCAGGCCCAGTGCTGACACTGTGAGGGTGCTTGTGTACAGTTTTGAAGCACGTAACATGTTCTTTTTTTTCCACTTCCATCAAGGGGGAAAACCTGGAATCTTACCCTACTTGGAGCTCCGCAGCCCTGGGTAGAAGGAGTGACTTTTCCCCCTTGGAGCTGAAACACCCATAATGTGTAAAATAGCTGCCTGGAAGATTGCAAATGGCCCAGGGACACTGCAGGCCCAGTGCTGACACTGTGATGGTGCTTGTGTACAGTTTTGAAGCACGAAAAATGATCTTTTTTTCCACTTCCATCTAGGGGGAAAACCTGGAATCTTACCCTACTTGGAGCTCCGTAGCCCTGGGTAGAAGGAGTGACTTTGCCCCCTTGGAGCCTAATGTCGAAAACAGCTGCCTGGAGGTTGCAAATGGGCCAGGGACATTGCAGGCCCAGTGCTGACACTGTGAGGGTGCTTGTGTACAGTTTTGAAGCACGTAAAGTGTTCTTTTTTTTCCACTTCCATCCAGGGGGAAAACCTGGAATCTAACCCTACTTGGAGCTCCGTAGCCCTGGGTAGAAGGAGTGACTTTGCCCCCTTGGAGCTGAAACACCCATAATGTGTAAAATAGCTGCCTGGAAGGTTGCAAATGGCCCAGGGACATTGCAGGCCCAGTGCTGACACTGTGATGGTGCTTGTGTACAGTTTTGAAGCACGAAAAATGATCTTTTTTTCCACTTCCATCTAGGGGGAAAACCTGGAATCTTACCCTACTTGGAGCTCCGTAGCCCTGGGTAGAAGGAGTGACTTTTCCCCCTTGGAGCCTAATGTCGAAAACAGCTGCCTGGAGGTTGCAAATGGGCCAGGGACATTGCAGGCCCAGTGCTGACACTGTGAGGGTGCTTGTGTACCGTTTTGAAGCACGTAAAGTGTTCTTTTTTTTCCACTTCCATCCAGGGGGAAAAACTGGAATCTTACCCTACTTGGAGCTCCGTAGCCCTGGGTAGAAGGAGTGACTTTGCCCCCTTGGAGCTGAAACACTCATAATGTGTAAAATAGCTGCCTGGAAGGGTGCAAATGGCCCAGGGACATTGCAGGCCCAGTGATGACACTGTGAGGGTGCTTGTGTACAGTTTAAAAGCACGTAAAGTGTTCTTTTTTTTCCACTTCCATCCAGGGGGAAAAACTGGAATCTTACCCTACTTGGAGCTCCGTAGCCCTGGGTAGAAGGAGTGACTTTGTCCCCTTGGAGCTGAAACACTCATAATGTGTAAAATAGCAGCCTGGAAGGTTACAAATGGGCCAGGGACATTGCAGGCCCAGTGCTGACACTGTGAGGGTGCTTGTGTACAGTTTTGAAGCACGTAAAGTGTTCTTTTTTTTCCACTTCCATCCAGGGGGAAAACCTGGAATCTTACCCTACTTGGAGCTCCGTATCCCTGTGTAGAAGGAGTGACTTTGCCCCCTTGGAGCTGAAACACTCATAATGTGTAAAATAGCTGCCTGGAAGGTTACAAATGGGCCCAGGGACACTGCAGGCCCAGTGCTGACACTGTGAGGGTGCTTGTGTACCTCTTTGAAGCACGTAAAGTGTTCTTTTTTTCCCACTTCCATCCAGGGGGAAAACCTGGAATCTTACCCTGCTTGGAGCTCCGTAGCCCTGGGTAGAAGGAGTGACTTTGCCCCCTTGGAGCTGAAACACCCATAATGTGTAAAATAGCAGCCTGGAAGGTTGCAAAAGGGCCAGGGACATTGCAGGCCCAGTGCTGGCACTGTGAGGGTGCTTGTGTGCGGTTTTAAAGCACGTAAAGTGTTCTTTTTTATCCCACTTCCATCCAGGGGGAAAACCTGGAATCTTACCCTACTTGGAGCTCCGTAGCCCTGGGTAGAAGGAGTGACTTTGCCCCCTTGGAGCTGAAACACCCATAATGTGTAAAATAGCTGCCTGGAAGGTTGCAAATGGCCCAGGGACATTGCAGGCCCAGCGCTGACACTGTGAGGGTGCTTGTGTAACATTTTGAAGCACGTAAAGTGTTCTTTTTTTTTCCACTTCCATCCAGGGGGAAAACCTGGAATATTACCCTACTTGGAGCTCCGTAGCCCTGGGTAGAAGGAGTGACTTTGCCCCCTTGGAGCCTAATGTCGAAAACAGCTGCCTGGAGGTTGCAAATGGGCCAGGGACATTGCAGGCCCAGTGCTGACGCTGTGAGGGTGCTTGTGTACCGTTTTGAAGCACGTAAAGTGTTCTTTTTACTCCACTTCCATCCAGGGGGAAAACCTGGAATCTTACCCTACTTGGAGCTCCGCAGCCCTGGGTAGAAGGAGTGACTTTTCCCCCTTGGAGCTGAAACACCCATAATGTGTAAAATAGCTGCCTGGAAGGTTGCAAATGGGCCAGGGACATTGCAGGCCCAGTGCTGGCACTGTGAGGGTGCTTGTGTGCTGTTTTAAAGCACGTAAAGTGTTCTTTTTTTTCCCCACTTCCATCCAGGGGGAAAACCTGGAATCTTACCCGACTTGGAGCTCCGTAGCCCTGGGTAGAAGGAGTGACTTTGCCCCCTTGGAGCTGAAACACTCATAATGTGTAAAATAGCAGCCTGGAAGGTTGCAAATGGGCCAGGGACATTGCAGGCTCACTGCTGGCACTGTGAGGGTGCTTGTGTACAGTTTAAAAGCACGTAAAGTGTTCTTTTTTCTCCACTTCCATCCAGGGGGAAAACCTGGAATCTTACCCTACTTGGAGCTCCGTAGCCCTGGGTAGAAGGAGTGACTTTGCCCCCTTGGAGCTGAAACACCCATAATGTGTAAAATAGCTGCCTGGAAGGTTGCAAATGGCCCAGGGACATTGCAGGCCCAGCGCTGACACTGTGAGGGTGCTTGTGTAACATTTTGAAGCACGTAAAGTGTTCTTTTTTTTTCCACTTCCATCCAGGGGGAAAACCTGGAATATTACCCTACTTGGAGCTCCGTAGCCCTGGGTAGAAGGAGTGACTTTGCCCCCTTGGAGCCTAATGTCGAAAACAGCTGCCTGGAGGTTGCAAATGGGCCAGGGACATTGCAGGCCCAGTGCTGACGCTGTGAGGGTGCTTGTGTACCGTTTTGAAGCACGTAAAGTGTTCTTTTTACTCCACTTCCATCCAGGGGGAAAACCTGGAATCTTACCCTACTTGGAGCTCCGCAGCCCTGGGTAGAAGGAGTGACTTTTCCCCCTTGGAGCTGAAACACCCATAATGTGTAAAATAGCTGCCTGGAAGGTTGCAAATGGCCCAGGGACATTGCAGGCCCAGTGCTGACACTGTGATGGTGCTTGTGTACAGTTTTGAAGCACGAAAAATGATCTTTTTTTCCACTTCCATCTAGGGGGAAAACCTGGAATCTTACCCTACTTGGAGCTCCGTAGCCCTGGGTAGAAGGAGTGACTTTTCCCCCTTGGAGCCTAATGTCGAAAACAGCTGCCTGGAGGTTGCAAATGGGCCAGGGACATTGCAGGCCCAGTGCTGACACTGTGAGGGTGCTTGTGTACCGTTTTGAAGCACGTAAAGTGTTCTTTTTTTTCCACTTCCATCCAGGGGGAAAAACTGGAATCTTACCCTACTTGGAGCTCCGTAGCCCTGGGTAGAAGGAGTGACTTTGCCCCCTTGGAGCTGAAACACTCATAATGTGTAAAATAGCTGCCTGGAAGGGTGCAAATGGCCCAGGGACATTGCAGGCCCAGTGATGACACTGTGAGGGTGCTTGTGTACAGTTTAAAAGCACGTAAAGTGTTCTTTTTTTTCCACTTCCATCCAGGGGGAAAAACTGGAATCTTACCCTACTTGGAGCTCCGTAGCCCTGGGTAGAAGGAGTGACTTTGTCCCCTTGGAGCTGAAACACTCATAATGTGTAAAATAGCAGCCTGGAAGGTTACAAATGGGCCAGGGACATTGCAGGCCCAGTGCTGACACTGTGAGGGTGCTTGTGTACAGTTTTGAAGCACGTAAAGTGTTATTTTTTTTCCACTTCCATCCAGGGGGAAAACCTGGAATCTTACCCTACTTGGAGCTCCGTAGCCCTGGGTAGAAGGAGTGACTTTGCCCCCTTGGAGCCTAATGTCGAAAACAGCTGCCTGGAGCTTGCAAATGGGCCAGGGACATTGCAGGCCCAGTGCTGACGCTGTGAGGGTGCTTGTGTACCGTTTTGAAGCACGTAAAGTGTTCTTTTTTTCCAACTTCCATCCAGGGGGAAATCCTGGAATCTTACCCTACTTGGAGCTCCGTAGCCCTGGGTAGAAGGAGTGACTTTGCCCCCTTGGAGCTGAAACACCCATAATGTGTAAAATAGCTGCCTGGAAGGTTGCAAATGGCCCAGGGACATTGCAGGCCCAGCGCTGACACTGTGAGGGTGCTTGTGTAACATTTTGAAGCACGTAAAGTGTTCTTTTTTTTTCCACTTCCATCCAGGGGGAAAACCTGGAATATTACCCTACTTGGAGCTCCGTAGCCCTGGGTAGAAGGAGTGACTTTGCCCCCTTGGAGCCTAATGTCGAAAACAGCTGCCTGGAGGTTGCAAATGGGCCAGGGACATTGCAGGCCCAGTGCTTGCACTGTGAGGGTGCTTGTGTGCGGTTTTAAAGCACGTAAAGTGTTCTTTTTTTTCCCCACTTCCATCCAGGGGGAAAACCTGGAATCTTACCCTACTTGGAGCTCCGTAGCCCTGGGTAGAAGGAGTGACTTTTCCCCCTTGGAGCCTAATGTCGAAAACAGCTGCCTGGAGCTTGCAAATGGGCCAGGGACATTGCAGGCCCAGTGCTGACACTGTGAGGGTGCTTGTGTACCGTTTTGAAGCACGTAAAGTGTTCTTTTTTTTCCACTTCCATCCAGGGGGAAAACCTGGAATCTTACCCTACTTGGAGCTCCGTAGCCCTGGGTAGAAGGAGTGACTTTTCCCTCTTGGAGCTGAAACACCCATAATGTGTAAAATAGCTGCCTGGAAGGTTGCAAATGGCCCAGGGACATTGCAGGCCCAGTGCTGACACTGTGATGGTGCTTGTGTACAGTTTTGAAGCACGAAAAATGATCTTTTTTTCCACTTCCATCTAGGGGGAAAACCTGGAATCTTACCCTACTTGGAGCTCCGTAGCCCTGGGTAGAAGGAGTGACTTTTCCCCCTTGGAGCCTAATGTCGAAAACAGCTGCCTGGAGGTTGCAAATGGGCCAGGGACATTGCAGGCCCAGTGCTGACACTGTGAGGGTGCTTGTGTACAGTTTTGAAGCACGTAAAGTGTTCTTTTTTCTCCACTTCCATCCAGGGGGAAAACCTGGAATCTTACCCTACTTGGAGCTCCGTAGCCCTGGGTAGAAGGAGTGACTTTGCCCCCTGGGAGCTGAAACACCCATAATGTGTAAAATAGCTGCCTGGAAGGTTGCAAATGGGCCAGGGACATTGCAGGC
Source organism: Pleurodeles waltl (assembly GCF_031143425.1). Taxonomy (NCBI): domain Eukaryota; kingdom Metazoa; phylum Chordata; class Amphibia; order Caudata; family Salamandridae; genus Pleurodeles; species Pleurodeles waltl. Next base: position 112,322 of record NW_027149894.1, read on the forward strand.
TCACTGCTGGCACTGTGAGGGTGCTTGTGTGCGGTTTTAAAGCACTTAAGGCCCGTATTTATACTTTTTTTAGCGCCGCATTTGCGTCGTTTTTTGACGCAAAAACGGCGCAAACTTGCAAAATACCATTGTATTTTGTAGGTTTGCGCCGTTAGCCGTCAAAAAGCGGCGCAAATGCGGCGCTAAAAAAAGTATAAATACGGGCCTTAAAGTGTTCTTTTTTTTCCACTTCCATCCAGGGGCAAAACCTGGAATCTTACCCTACTTGGAGCTCCGTAGCCCTGGGTAGAAGGAGTGACTTTTCCCCCTTGGAGCTGAAACACCCATAATGTGTAAAATAGCTGCCTGGAAGGTTGCAAATGGGCCAGGGACATTGCAGGCCCAGTGCTGGCACTGTGAGGGTGCTTGTGTGCTGTTTTAAAGCACGTAAAGTGTTCTTTTTTTTCCCCACTTCCATCCAGGGGGAAAACCTGGAATCTTACCCGACTTGGAGCTCCGTAGCCCTGGGTAGAAGGAGTGACTTTGCCCCCTTGGAGCTGAAACACTCATAATGTGTAAAATAGCAGCCTGGAAGGTTGCAAATGGGCCAGGGACATTGCAGGCTCACTGCTGGCACTGTGAGGGTGCTTGTGTACAGTTTAAAAGCACGTAAAGTGTTCTTTTTTCTCCACTTCCATCCAGGGGGAAAACCTGGAATCTTACCCTACTTGGAGCTCCGTAGCCCTGGGTAGAAGGAGTGACTTTGCCCCCTTGGAGCTGAAACACTCATAATGTGTAAAATAGCAGCCTGGAAGGTTGCAAATGGGCCAGGGACATTGCAGGCTCACTGCTGGCACTGTGAGGGTGCTTGTGTACAGTTTAAAAGCACGTAAAGTGTTCTTTTTTCTCCACTTCCATCCAGGGGGAAAACCTGGAATCTTACCCTGCTTGGAGCTCCGTAGCCCTGGGTAGAAGGAGTGACTTTGCCCCCTTGGAGCTGAAACACCCATAATGTGTAAAATAGCAGCCTGGAAGGTTGCAAAAGGGCCAGGGACATTGCAGGCCCAGTGCTGGCACTGTGAGGGTGCTTGTGTGCGGTTTTAAAGCACGTAAAGTGTTCTTTTTTATCCCACTTCCATCCAGGGGGAAAACCTGGAATCTTACCCTACTTGGAGCTCCGTAGCCCTGGGTAGAAGGAGTGACTTTGCCCCCTTGGAGCTGAAACACCCATAATGTGTAAAATAGCTGCCTGGAAGGTTGCAAATGGCCCAGGGACATTGCAGGCCCAGCGCTGACACTGTGAGGGTGCTTGTGTAACATTTTGAAGCACGTAAAGTGTTCTTTTTTTTTCCACTTCCATCCAGGGGGAAAACCTGGAATATTACCCTACTTGGAGCTCCGTAGCCCTGGGTAGAAGGAGTGACTTTGCCCCCTTGGAGCCTAATGTCGAAAACAGCTGCCTGGAGGTTGCAAATGGGCCAGGGACATTGCAGGCCCAGTGCTGACGCTGTGAGGGTGCTTGTGTACCGTTTTGAAGCACGTAAAGTGTTCTTTTTACTCCACTTCCATCCAGGGGGAAAACCTGGAATCTTACCCTACTTGGAGCTCCGCAGCCCTGGGTAGAAGGAGTGACTTTTCCCCCTTGGAGCTGAAACACCCATAATGTGTAAAATAGCTGCCTGGAAGGTTGCAAATGGGCCAGGGACATTGCAGGCCCAGTGCTGGCACTGTGAGGGTGCTTGTGTGCTGTTTTAAAGCACGTAAAGTGTTCTTTTTTTTCCCCACTTCCATCCAGGGGGAAAACCTGGAATCTTACCCGACTTGGAGCTCCGTAGCCCTGGGTAGAAGGAGTGACTTTGCCCCCTTGGAGCTGAAACACTCATAATGTGTAAAATAGCAGCCTGGAAGGTTGCAAATGGGCCAGGGACATTGCAGGCTCACTGCTGGCACTGTGAGGGTGCTTGTGTACAGTTTAAAAGCACGTAAAGTGTTCTTTTTTCTCCACTTCCATCCAGGGGGAAAACCTGGAATCTTACCCTACTTGGAGCTCCGTAGCCCTGGGTAGAAGGAGTGACTTTGCCCCCTTGGAGCTGAAACACCCATAATGTGTAAAATAGCTGCCTGGAAGGTTGCAAATGGCCCAGGGACATTGCAGGCCCAGCGCTGACACTGTGAGGGTGCTTGTGTAACATTTTGAAGCACGTAAAGTGTTCTTTTTTTTTCCACTTCCATCCAGGGGGAAAACCTGGAATATTACCCTACTTGGAGCTCCGTAGCCCTGGGTAGAAGGAGTGACTTTGCCCCCTTGGAGCCTAATGTCGAAAACAGCTGCCTGGAGGTTGCAAATGGGCCAGGGACATTGCAGGCCCAGTGCTGACGCTGTGAGGGTGCTTGTGTACCGTTTTGAAGCACGTAAAGTGTTCTTTTTACTCCACTTCCATCCAGGGGGAAAACCTGGAATCTTACCCTACTTGGAGCTCCGCAGCCCTGGGTAGAAGGAGTGACTTTTCCCCCTTGGAGCTGAAACACCCATAATGTGTAAAATAGCTGCCTGGAAGGTTGCAAATGGCCCAGGGACATTGCAGGCCCAGTGCTGACACTGTGATGGTGCTTGTGTACAGTTTTGAAGCACGAAAAATGATCTTTTTTTCCACTTCCATCTAGGGGGAAAACCTGGAATCTTACCCTACTTGGAGCTCCGTAGCCCTGGGTAGAAGGAGTGACTTTTCCCCCTTGGAGCCTAATGTCGAAAACAGCTGCCTGGAGGTTGCAAATGGGCCAGGGACATTGCAGGCCCAGTGCTGACACTGTGAGGGTGCTTGTGTACCGTTTTGAAGCACGTAAAGTGTTCTTTTTTTTCCACTTCCATCCAGGGGGAAAAACTGGAATCTTACCCTACTTGGAGCTCCGTAGCCCTGGGTAGAAGGAGTGACTTTGCCCCCTTGGAGCTGAAACACTCATAATGTGTAAAATAGCTGCCTGGAAGGGTGCAAATGGCCCAGGGACATTGCAGGCCCAGTGATGACACTGTGAGGGTGCTTGTGTACAGTTTAAAAGCACGTAAAGTGTTCTTTTTTTTCCACTTCCATCCAGGGGGAAAAACTGGAATCTTACCCTACTTGGAGCTCCGTAGCCCTGGGTAGAAGGAGTGACTTTGTCCCCTTGGAGCTGAAACACTCATAATGTGTAAAATAGCAGCCTGGAAGGTTACAAATGGGCCAGGGACATTGCAGGCCCAGTGCTGACACTGTGAGGGTGCTTGTGTACAGTTTTGAAGCACGTAAAGTGTTATTTTTTTTCCACTTCCATCCAGGGGGAAAACCTGGAATCTTACCCTACTTGGAGCTCCGTAGCCCTGGGTAGAAGGAGTGACTTTGCCCCCTTGGAGCCTAATGTCGAAAACAGCTGCCTGGAGCTTGCAAATGGGCCAGGGACATTGCAGGCCCAGTGCTGACGCTGTGAGGGTGCTTGTGTACCGTTTTGAAGCACGTAAAGTGTTCTTTTTTTCCAACTTCCATCCAGGGGGAAATCCTGGAATCTTACCCTACTTGGAGCTCCGTAGCCCTGGGTAGAAGGAGTGACTTTGCCCCCTTGGAGCTGAAACACCCATAATGTGTAAAATAGCTGCCTGGAAGGTTGCAAATGGCCCAGGGACATTGCAGGCCCAGCGCTGACACTGTGAGGGTGCTTGTGTAACATTTTGAAGCACGTAAAGTGTTCTTTTTTTTTCCACTTCCATCCAGGGGGAAAACCTGGAATATTACCCTACTTGGAGCTCCGTAGCCCTGGGTAGAAGGAGTGACTTTGCCCCCTTGGAGCCTAATGTCGAAAACAGCTGCCTGGAGGTTGCAAATGGGCCAGGGACATTGCAGGCCCAGTGCTTGCACTGTGAGGGTGCTTGTGTGCGGTTTTAAAGCACGTAAAGTGTTCTTTTTTTTCCCCACTTCCATCCAGGGGGAAAACCTGGAATCTTACCCTACTTGGAGCTCCGTAGCCCTGGGTAGAAGGAGTGACTTTTCCCCCTTGGAGCCTAATGTCGAAAACAGCTGCCTGGAGCTTGCAAATGGGCCAGGGACATTGCAGGCCCAGTGCTGACACTGTGAGGGTGCTTGTGTACCGTTTTGAAGCACGTAAAGTGTTCTTTTTTTTCCACTTCCATCCAGGGGGAAAACCTGGAATCTTACCCTACTTGGAGCTCCGTAGCCCTGGGTAGAAGGAGTGACTTTTCCCTCTTGGAGCTGAAACACCCATAATGTGTAAAATAGCTGCCTGGAAGGTTGCAAATGGCCCAGGGACATTGCAGGCCCAGTGCTGACACTGTGATGGTGCTTGTGTACAGTTTTGAAGCACGAAAAATGATCTTTTTTTCCACTTCCATCTAGGGGGAAAACCTGGAATCTTACCCTACTTGGAGCTCCGTAGCCCTGGGTAGAAGGAGTGACTTTTCCCCCTTGGAGCCTAATGTCGAAAACAGCTGCCTGGAGGTTGCAAATGGGCCAGGGACATTGCAGGCCCAGTGCTGACACTGTGAGGGTGCTTGTGTACAGTTTTGAAGCACGTAAAGTGTTCTTTTTTCTCCACTTCCATCCAGGGGGAAAACCTGGAATCTTACCCTACTTGGAGCTCCGTAGCCCTGGGTAGAAGGAGTGACTTTGCCCCCTGGGAGCTGAAACACCCATAATGTGTAAAATAGCTGCCTGGAAGGTTGCAAATGGGCCAGGGACATTGCAGGCTCACTGCTGGCACTGTGAGGGTGCTTGTGTGCGGTTTTAAAGCACTTACCCGTATTTATACTTTTTTTAGCGCCGCATTTGCGTCGTTTTTTGACGCAAAAACGGCGCAAACTTGCAAAATACCATTGTATTTTGTAGGTTTGCGCCGTTAGCCGTCAAAAAGCGGCGCAAATGCGGCGCTAAAAAAAGTATAAATACGGGCCTTAAAGTGTTCTTTTTTTTCCACTTCCATCCAGGGGCAAAACCTGGAATCTTACCCTACTTGGAGCTCCGTAGCCCTGGGTAGAAGGAGTGACTTTTCCCCCTTGGAGCTGAAACACCCATAATGTGTAAAATAGCTGCCTGGAAGGTTGCAAATGGGCCAGGGACATTGCAGGCCCAGTGCTGGCACTGTGAGGGTGCTTGTGTGCTGTTTTAAAGCACGTAAAGTGTTCTTTTTTTTCCCCACTTCCATCCAGGGGGAAAACCTGGAATCTTACCCGACTTGGAGCTCCGTAGCCCTGGGTAGAAGGAGTGACTTTGCCCCCTTGGAGCTGAAACACTCATAATGTGTAAAATAGCAGCCTGGAAGGTTGCAAATGGGCCAGGGACATTGCAGGCTCACTGCTGGCACTGTGAGGGTGCTTGTGTACAGTTTAAAAGCACGTAAAGTGTTCTTTTTTCTCCACTTCCATCCAGGGGGAAAACCTGGAATCTTACCCTACTTGGAGCTCCGTAGCCCTGGGTAGAAGGAGTGACTTTGCCCCCTTGGAGCTGAAACACTCATAATGTGTAAAATAGCAGCCTGGAAGGTTGCAAATGGGCCAGGGACATTGCAGGCTCACTGCTGGCACTGTGAGGGTGCTTGTGTACAGTTTAAAAGCACGTAAAGTGTTCTTTTTTCTCCACTTCCATCCAGGGGGAAAACCTGGAATCTTACCTTACTTGGAGCTCCGTAGCCCTGGGTAGAAGTAGTGACTTTGCCCCCTTGGAGCCTAATGTCGAAAACAGCTGCCTGGAGGTTGCAAATGGGCCAGGGACATTGCAGGCCCAGTGCTTGCACTGTGAGGGTGCTTATGTGCGGTTTTAAAGCACGTAAAGTGTTCTTTTTTTTCCCCACTTCCATCCAGGGGGAAAACCTGGAATCTTACCCTACTTGGAGCTCCGTAGCCCTGGGTAGAAGGAGTGACTTTTCCCCCTTGGAGCCTAATGTCGAAAACAGCTGCCTGGAGCTTGCAAATGGGCCAGGGACATTGCAGGCCCAGTGCTGACACTGTGAGGGTGCTTGTGTACCGTTTTGAAGCACGTAAAGTGTTCTTTTTTTTCCACTTCCATCCAGGGGGAAAACCTGGAATCTTACCCTACTTGGAGCTCCGTAGCCCTGTGTAGAAGGAGTGACTTTGCCCCCTTGGAGCCTAATGTCGAAAACAGCTGCCTGGAGGTTGCAAATGGGCCAGGGACTATGCAGGCCCAGTGCTGACACTGTGAGGGTGCTAGTGTACCGTTTTGAAGCACGTAAAGTGTTCTTTTTTTTCTATTCCATCCAGGGGGAAAACCTGGAATCTTACCCTACTTGGAGCTCCGTAGCCCTGGGTAGAAGGAGTGACTTTGCCCCCTTGGAGCTGAAACACCCATAATGTGTAAAATAGCTGCCTGGAAGGTTGCAAATGGCCGAGGGACATTGCAGGCCCAGTGATGACACTGTGAGGGTGCTTGTGTACAGTTTAAAAGCACGTAAAGTGTTCTTTTTTTTTCCACTTCCATCCAGGGGGAAAACCTGGAATCTTACCCTACTTGGAGCTCCGTAGCCCTGGGTAGAAGGAGTGACTTTGCCCCCTTGGAGCCTAATGTCGAAAACAGCTGCCTGGAGGTTGCAAATGGGCCAGGGACTATGCAGGCCCAGTGCTGACACTGTGAGGGTGCTAGTGTACCGTTTTGAAGCACGTAAAGTGTTCTTTTTTTTCTATTCCATCCAGGGGGAAAACCTAGAATCTTACCCTACTTGGAGCTCCGTAGCCCTGGGTAGAAGGAGTGACTTTGCCCCCTTGGAGCTGAAACACTCATAATGTGTAAAATAGCTGCCTGGAAGGTTGCAAATGGCCCAGGGACATTGCAGGCCCAGTGCTGACACTGTGAGGGTGCTTGTGTACCGTTTTGAACCACGTAAAGTGTTCTTTTTTTCCCACTTCCATCCAGGGGGAAAACCTGGAATCTTACCCTACTTGGAGCTCCGTAGCCCTGGGTAGAAGGAGTGACTTTTCCCCCTTGGAGCCTAATGTCGAAAACAGCTGCCTGGAGCTTGCAAATGGGCCAGGGACATTGCAGGCCCAGTGCTGACACTGTGAGGGTGCTTGTGTACAGTTTAAAAGCACGTAAAGTGTTCTTTTTTTTCCACTTCCATCCAGGGGGAAAACCTGGAATCTTACCCTACTTGGAGCTCCGTAGCCCTGGGTAGAAGGAGTGACTTTGCCCCCTTGGAGCTGAAACACCCATAATGTGTAAAATAGCTGCCTGGAAGGTTGCAAATGGCCCAGGGACATTGCAGGCCCAGTGCTGACACTGTGAGGGTGCTTGTGTACAGTTTTGAAGCACGTAAAGTGTTCTTTTTTCTCCACTTCCATCCAGGGGGAAAACCTGGAATCTTACCCTACTTGGAGCTCCGTAGCCCTGGGTAGAAGGAGTGACTTTGCCCCCTTGGAGCTGAAACACTCATAATGTGTAAAATAGCAGCCTGGAAGGTCGCAAATGGGACAGGGACATTGCAGGCTCAGTGCTGGCACTGTGAAGGTGCTTGTGTGCGGTTTTAAAGCACGTAAAGTGTTCTTTTTTTTCCCACTTCCATCCAGGGGGAAAACCTGGAATCTTACCCTACTTGGAGCTCCGTAGCCCTGGGTAGAAGGAGTGACTTTGCCCCCTTGGAACTGAAACACCCATAATGTGTAAAATAGCTTCCTGGAAGGTTGCAAATGGGCCAGGGACATTGCAGGCCCAGTGCTGACACTGTGAGGGTGCTTGTGCACAGTTTTGAAGCACGTAAAGTGTTCTTTTTTCTCCACTTCCATCCAGGGGGAAAACCTGGAATCTTACCCTACTTGGTGCTCCGTAGCCCTGGGTAGAAGGAGTGACTTTGCCCCCTTGGAGCTGAAACACCCATAATGTGTAAAATAGCTGCCTGGAAGGTTGCAAATGGCCGAGGGACATTGCAGGCCCAGTGCTGACACTGTGAGGGTGCTTGTGTACAGTTTTGAAGCACGTAAAGTGTTCTTTTTTCTCCACTTCCATCCAGGGGGAAAACCTGGAATCTTACCCAACTTGGAGCTCCGTAGCCCTGGGTAGAAGGAGTGACTTTGCCCCCTTGGAGCCTAATGTCGAAAACAGCTGCCTGGAGGTTGCAAATGGCCAGGGACATTGCAGGCCCAGTGCTGACACTGTGAGGGTGCTTGTGTACAGTTTTGAAGCACGTAAAGTGTTCTTTTTTTTCCACTTCCATCCAGGGGGAAAACCTGGAATCTAACCCTACTTGGAGCTCCGTAGCCCTGTGTAGAAGGAGTGACTTTGCCCCCTTGAAGCTGAAACACTCATAATGTGTAAAATAGCTGCCTGGAAGGTTGCAAATGGCCCAGGGACATTGCAGGCCCAGTGCTGACACGGTGGGGGTGCTTGTGTACAGTTTTGAAGCACGTAAAGTGTTCTTTTTTCTCCACTTCCATCCAGGGGGAAAACCTGGAATCTTACCATACTTGGAGCTCCGTAGCCCTGGGTAGAAGGAGTGACTTTGCCCCCTTGGAGCTGAAACACTCATAATGAGTAAAATAGCAGCCTGGAAGGTTGCAAATGGGCCAGGGACATTGCAGGCTCACTGCTGGCACTGTGAGGGTGCTTGTGTACAGTTTAAAAGCACGTAAAGTGTTCTTTTTTCTCCACTTCCATCCAGGGGGAAAACCTGGAATCTTACCTTACTTGGAGCTCCGTAGCCCTGGGTAGAAGTAGTGACTTTGCCCCCTTGGAGCCTAATGTCGAAAACAGCTGCCTGGAGGTTGCAAATGGGCCAGGGACATTGCAGGCCCAGTGCTTGCACTGTGAGGGTGCTTATGTGCGGTTTTAAAGCACGTAAAGTGTTCTTTTTTTTCCCCACTTCCATCCAGGGGGAAAACCTGGAATCTTACCCTACTTGGAGCTCCGTAGCCCTGGGTAGAAGGAGTGACTTTTCCCCCTTGGAGCCTAATGTCGAAAACAGCTGCCTGGAGCTTGCAAATGGGCCAGGGACATTGCAGGCCCAGTGCTGACACTGTGAGGGTGCTTGTGTACCGTTTTGAAGCACGTAAAGTGTTCTTTTTTTTCCACTTCCATCCAGGGGGAAAACCTGGAATCTTACACTACTTGGAGCTCCGTAGCCCTGGGTAGAAGGAGTGACTTTGCCCCCTTGGAGCTGAAACACCCATAATGTGTAAAATAGCTGCCTGGAAGGTAGCAAATGGCCCAGGGACATTGCAGGCCCAGTGCTGACACTGTGAGGGTGCTTGTGTACAGTTTTGAAGCACGTAAAGAGTTCTTTTTTCTCCACTTCCATCCAGGGGGAAAACCTGGAATCTTACCCTACTTGGAGCTCCGTAGCCCTGGGTAGAAGGAGTGACTTTGCCCCCTTGGAGCTGAAACACCCATAATGTGAAATATAGCTGCCTGGAAGGTTGCAAATGGGCCAGGGACATTGCAGGCCCAGTGCTGACGCTGTGAGGGTGCTTGTGTACCGTTTTAAAGCACGTAAAGTGTTCTTTTTTTTCCCACTTCCATCCAGGGGGAAAACCTGGAATCTTACCCTACTTGGAGCTCCGTAGCCCTGGGTAGAAGGAGTGACTTTGCCCCCTTGGAGCCTAATGTCGAAAACCGCTGCCTGGAGGTTGCAAATGGGCCAGGGACATTGCAGGCCCAGTGCTGACACTGTGAGGGTGCTTGTGTACCGTTTTGAATCATGTAAAGTGTTCTTTTATTTTTCACTTCCATCCCGGGGTTAAACCTGGAATCTTACCCTACTTGGAGCTCCGTAGCCCCGGGTAGAAGGAGTGACTTTGCCCCCTTGGAGCTGAAACACTCATAATGTGTAAAATAGCTGCCTGGAAGGTTGCAAATGGCCCAGGGACATTGCAGGCCCAGTGCTGACACTGTGAGGGTGCTTGTGTACAGTTTTGAAGCACGTAAAGTGTTCTTTTTTCTCCACTTCCATCCAGGGGGAAAACCTGGAATCTTACCCTACTTGGAGCTCCGTAGCCCTGGGTAGAAGGAGTGACTTTGCCCCCTTGGAGCTGAAACACTCATAATGTGTAAAATAGCAGCCTGGAAGGTCGCAAATGGGACAGGGACATTGCAGGCTCAGTGCTGGCACTGTGAAGGTGCTTGTGTGCGGTTTTAAAGCACGTAAAGTGTTCTTTTTTTTCCCACTTCCATCCAGGGGGAAAACCTGGAATCTTACCCTACTTGGAGCTCCGTAGCCCTGGGTAGAAGGAGTGACTTTGCCCCCTTGGAACTGAAACACCCATAATGTGTAAAATAGCTTCCTGGAAGGTTGCAAATGGGCCAGGGACATTGCAGGCCCAGTGCTGACACTGTGAGGGTGCTTGTGCACAGTTTTGAAGCACGTAAAGTGTTCTTTTTTCTCCACTTCCATCCAGGGGGAAAACCTGGAATCTTACCCTACTTGGTGCTCCGTAGCCCTGGGTAGAAGGAGTGACTTTGCCCCCTTGGAGCTGAAACACCCATAATGTGTAAAATAACAGCCTGGAAGGTTGCAAATGGGCCAGGGACATTGCAGGCTCACTGCTGGCACTGTGAGGGTGCTTGTGTGCGGTTTTAAAGCACGTAAAGTGTTCTTTTTTTCCCCACTTCCATCCAGTGGGAAAACCTGGAATCTTACCCTACTTGGAGCTCCGTAGCCCTGGGTAGAAGGAGTGACTTTGCCCCCTTGAAGCTGAAACACCCATAATGTGTAAAATAGCTCCCTGGAAGGTAGCAAATGGCCCAGGGACATTGCAGGCCCAGTGCTGACACTGTGTGGGTGCTTGTGTACAGTTTTGAAGCACGTAAAGTGTTCTTTTTTCTCCACTTCCATCCAGGGGGAAAACCTGGAATCTTACCCTACTTGGAGCTCCGTAGCCCTGGGTAGAAGGAGTGACTTTGCCCCCTTGGAGCCTAATGTCGAAAACAGCTGCCTGGAGGTTGCAAATGGGCCAGGGACATTGCAGGCCCAGTGCTGACACTGTGAGGGTGCTTGTGTACCGTTTTGAATCATGTAAAGTGTTCTTTTATTTTTCACTTCCATCCCGGGGTTAAACCTGGAATCTTACCCTACTTGGAGCTCCGTAGCCCTGGGTAGAAGGAGTGACTTTGCCCCCTTGGAGCTGAAACACTCATAATGTGTAAAATAGCTGCCTGGAAGGTTACAAATGGGCCCAGGGACACTGCAGGCCCAGTGCTGACACTGTGAGGGTGCTTGTGTACCTCTTTGAAGCACGTAAAGTGTTCTTTTTTTCCCACTTCCATCCAGGGGGAAAACCTGGAATCTTACCCGACTTGGAGCTCCGTAGCCCTGGGTAGAAGGAGTGACTTTACCCCCGTGGAGCTGAAACACTCATAATGTGTAAAACGAGGTTAAAAAAGGGCCAGGGACATTGTAGGCCCAGCGCTGACACTGTGAGGGTGCTTGTGTACCTCTTTGAAGCACGTAAAGTGTTCTCTTTTTTTCCACTTCCATCCAGGGGTAAAACCTGGAATCTTACCCTACTTGGAGCTCCGTAGCCCTGGGTAGAAGGAGTGACTTTGCCCCCTTGGAGCCTAATGTCGAAAACAGCTGCCTGGAGCTTGCAAATGGGCCAGGGACATTGCAGGCCCAGTGCTTGCACTGTGAGGGTGCTTGTGTGCGGTTTTAAAGCACGTAAAGTGTTCTTTTTTTTCCCACTTCCATCCAGGGGGAAAACCTGGAATCTTACCCTACTTGGAGCTCCGTAGCCCTGGGTAGAAGGAGTGACTTTGCCCCCTTGGAGCTGAAACACCCATAATGTGTAAAATAACAGCCTGGAAGGTTGCAAATGGGCCAGGGACATTGCAGGCTCACTGCTGGCACTGTGAGGGTGCTTGTGTACAGTTTAAAAGCACGTAAAGTGTTCTTTTTTCTCCACTTCCATCCAGGGGGAAAACCTGGAATCTTACCCTGCTTGGAGCTCCGTAGCCCTGGGTAGAAGGAGTGACTTTGCCCCCTTGGAGCTGAAACACCCATAATGTGTAAAATAGCAGCCTGGAAGGTTGCAAAAGGGCCAGGGACATTGCAGGCCCAGTGCTGGCACTGTGAGGGTGCTTGTGTGCGGTTTTAAAGCACGTAAAGTGTTCTTTTTTATCCCACTTCCATCCAGGGGGAAAACCTGGAATCTTACCCTACTTGGAGCTCCGTAGCCCTGGGTAGAAGGAGTGACTTTGCCCCCTTGGAGCTGAAACACCCATAATGTGTAAAATAGCTGCCTGGAAGGTTGCAAATGGCCCAGGGACATTGCAGGCCCAGCGCTGACACTGTGAGGGTGCTTGTGTAACATTTTGAAGCACGTAAAGTGTTCTTTTTTTTTCCACTTCCATCCAGGGGGAAAACCTGGAATATTACCCTACTTGGAGCTCCGTAGCCCTGGGTAGAAGGAGTGACTTTGCCCCCTTGGAGCCTAATGTCGAAAACAGCTGCCTGGAGGTTGCAAATGGGCCAGGGACATTGCAGGCCCAGTGCTGACGCTGTGAGGGTGCTTGTGTACCGTTTTGAAGCACGTAAAGTGTTCTTTTTACTCCACTTCCATCCAGGGGGAAAACCTGGAATCTTACCCTACTTGGAGCTCCGCAGCCCTGGGTAGAAGGAGTGACTTTTCCCCCTTGGAGCTGAAACACCCATAATGTGTAAAATAGCTGCCTGGAAGGTTGCAAATGGGCCAGGGACATTGCAGGCCCAGTGCTGGCACTGTGAGGGTGCTTGTGTGCTGTTTTAAAGCACGTAAAGTGTTCTTTTTTTTCCCCACTTCCATCCAGGGGGAAAACCTGGAATCTTACCCGACTTGGAGCTCCGTAGCCCTGGGTAGAAGGAGTGACTTTGCCCCCTTGGAGCTGAAACACTCATAATGTGTAAAATAGCAGCCTGGAAGGTTGCAAATGGGCCAGGGACATTGCAGGCTCACTGCTGGCACTGTGAGGGTGCTTGTGTACAGTTTAAAAGCACGTAAAGTGTTCTTTTTTCTCCACTTCCATCCAGGGGGAAAACCTGGAATCTTACCCTACTTGGAGCTCCGTAGCCCTGGGTAGAAGGAGTGACTTTGCCCCCTTGGAGCTGAAACACCCATAATGTGTAAAATAGCTGCCTGGAAGGTTGCAAATGGCCCAGGGACATTGCAGGCCCAGCGCTGACACTGTGAGGGTGCTTGTGTAACATTTTGAAGCACGTAAAGTGTTCTTTTTTTTTCCACTTCCATCCAGGGGGAAAACCTGGAATATTACCCTACTTGGAGCTCCGTAGCCCTGGGTAGAAGGAGTGACTTTGCCCCCTTGGAGCCTAATGTCGAAAACAGCTGCCTGGAGGTTGCAAATGGGCCAGGGACATTGCAGGCCCAGTGCTGACGCTGTGAGGGTGCTTGTGTACCGTTTTGAAGCACGTAAAGTGTTCTTTTTACTCCACTTCCATCCAGGGGGAAAACCTGGAATCTTACCCTACTTGGAGCTCCGCAGCCCTGGGTAGAAGGAGTGACTTTTCCCCCTTGGAGCTGAAACACCCATAATGTGTAAAATAGCTGCCTGGAAGGTTGCAAATGGCCCAGGGACATTGCAGGCCCAGTGCTGACACTGTGATGGTGCTTGTGTACAGTTTTGAAGCACGAAAAATGATCTTTTTTTCCACTTCCATCTAGGGGGAAAACCTGGAATCTTACCCTACTTGGAGCTCCGTAGCCCTGGGTAGAAGGAGTGACTTTTCCCCCTTGGAGCCTAATGTCGAAAACAGCTGCCTGGAGGTTGCAAATGGGCCAGGGACATTGCAGGCCCAGTGCTGACACTGTGAGGGTGCTTGTGTACCGTTTTGAAGCACGTAAAGTGTTCTTTTTTTTCCACTTCCATCCAGGGGGAAAAACTGGAATCTTACCCTACTTGGAGCTCCGTAGCCCTGGGTAGAAGGAGTGACTTTGCCCCCTTGGAGCTGAAACACTCATAATGTGTAAAATAGCTGCCTGGAAGGGTGCAAATGGCCCAGGGACATTGCAGGCCCAGTGATGACACTGTGAGGGTGCTTGTGTACAGTTTAAAAGCACGTAAAGTGTTCTTTTTTTTCCACTTCCATCCAGGGGGAAAAACTGGAATCTTACCCTACTTGGAGCTCCGTAGCCCTGGGTAGAAGGAGTGACTTTGTCCCCTTGGAGCTGAAACACTCATAATGTGTAAAATAGCAGCCTGGAAGGTTACAAATGGGCCAGGGACATTGCAGGCCCAGTGCTGACACTGTGAGGGTGCTTGTGTACAGTTTTGAAGCACGTAAAGTGTTATTTTTTTTCCACTTCCATCCAGGGGGAAAACCTGGAATCTTACCCTACTTGGAGCTCCGTAGCCCTGGGTAGAAGGAGTGACTTTGCCCCCTTGGAGCCTAATGTCGAAAACAGCTGCCTGGAGCTTGCAAATGGGCCAGGGACATTGCAGGCCCAGTGCTGACGCTGTGAGGGTGCTTGTGTACCGTTTTGAAGCACGTAAAGTGTTCTTTTTTTCCAACTTCCATCCAGGGGGAAATCCTGGAATCTTACCCTACTTGGAGCTCCGTAGCCCTGGGTAGAAGGAGTGACTTTGCCCCCTTGGAGCTGAAACACCCATAATGTGTAAAATAGCTGCCTGGAAGGTTGCAAATGGCCCAGGGACATTGCAGGCCCAGCGCTGACACTGTGAGGGTGCTTGTGTAACATTTTGAAGCATGTAAAGTGTTCTTTTTTTTTCCACTTCCATCCAGGGGGAAAACCTGGAATATTACCCTACTTGGAGCTCCGTAGCCCTGGGTAGAAGGAGTGACTTTGCCCCCTTGGAGCCTAATGTCGAAAACAGCTGCCTGGAGGTTGCAAATGGGCCAGGGACATTGCAGGCCCAGTGCTTGCACTGTGAGGGTGCTTGTGTGCGGTTTTAAAGCACGTAAAGTGTTCTTTTTTTTCCCCACTTCCATCCAGGGGGAAAACCTGGAATCTTACCCTACTTGGAGCTCCGTAGCCCTGGGTAGAAGGAGTGACTTTTCCCCCTTGGAGCCTAATGTCGAAAACAGCTGCCTGGAGCTTGCAAATGGGCCAGGGACATTGCAGGCCCAGTGCTGACACTGTGAGGGTGCTTGTGTACCGTTTTGAAGCACGTAAAGTGTTCTTTTTTTTCCACTTCCATCCAGGGGGAAAACCTGGAATCTTACCCTACTTGGAGCTCCGTAGCCCTGGGTAGAAGGAGTGACTTTTCCCTCTTGGAGCTGAAACACCCATAATGTGTAAAATAGCTGCCTGGAAGGTTGCAAATGGCCCAGGGACATTGCAGGCCCAGTGCTGACACTGTGATGGTGCTTGTGTACAGTTTTGAAGCACGAAAAATGATCTTTTTTTCCACTTCCATCTAGGGGGAAAACCTGGAATCTTACCCTACTTGGAGCTCCGTAGCCCTGGGTAGAAGGAGTGACTTTTCCCCCTTGGAGCCTAATGTCGAAAACAGCTGCCTGGAGGTTGCAAATGGGCCAGGGACATTGCAGGCCCAGTGCTGACACTGTGAGGGTGCTTGTGTACAGTTTTGAAGCACGTAAAGTGTTCTTTTTTCTCCACTTCCATCCAGGGGGAAAACCTGGAATCTTACCCTACTTGGAGCTCCGTAGCCCTGGGTAGAAGGAGTGACTTTGCCCCCTGGGAGCTGAAACACCCATAATGTGTAAAATAGCTGCCTGGAAGGTTGCAAATGGGCCAGGGACATTGCAGGCTCACTGCTGGCACTGTGAGGGTGCTTGTGTGCGGTTTTAAAGCACTTAAGGCCCGTATTTATACTTTTTTTAGCGCCGCATTTGCGTCGTTTTTTGACGCAAAAACGGCGCAAACTTGCAAAATACCATTGTATTTTGTAGGTTTGCGCCGTTAGCCGTCAAAAAGCGGCGCAAATGCGGCGCTAAAAAAAGTATAAATACGGGCCTTAAAGTGTTCTTTTTTTTCCACTTCCATCCAGGGGCAAAACCTGGAATCTTACCCTACTTGGAGCTCCGTAGCCCTGGGTAGAAGGAGTGACTTTTCCCCCTTGGAGCTGAAACACCCATAATGTGTAAAATAGCTGCCTGGAAGGTTGCAAATGGGCCAGGGACATTGCAGGCCCAGTGCTGGCACTGTGAGGGTGCTTGTGTGCTGTTTTAAAGCACGTAAAGTGTTCTTTTTTTTCCCCACTTCCATCCAGGGGGAAAACCTGGAATCTTACCCGACTTGGAGCTCCGTAGCCCTGGGTAGAAGGAGTGACTTTGCCCCCTTGGAGCTGAAACACTCATAATGTGTAAAATAGCAGCCTGGAAGGTTGCAAATGGGCCAGGGACATTGCAGGCTCACTGCTGGCACTGTGAGGGTGCTTGTGTACAGTTTAAAAGCACGTAAAGTGTTCTTTTTTCTCCACTTCCATCCAGGGGGAAAACCTGGAATCTTACCCTACTTGGAGCTCCGTAGCCCTGGGTAGAAGGAGTGACTTTGCCCCCTTGGAGCTGAAACACTCATAATGTGTAAAATAGCAGCCTGGAAGGTTGCAAATGGGCCAGGGACATTGCAGGCTCACTGCTGGCACTGTGAGGGTGCTTGTGTACAGTTTAAAAGCACGTAAAGTGTTCTTTTTTCTCCACTTCCATCCAGGGGGAAAACCTGGAATCTTACCCTGCTTGGAGCTCCGTAGCCCTGGGTAGAAGGAGTGACTTTGCCCCCTTGGAGCTGAAACACCCATAATGTGTAAAATAGCAGCCTGGAAGGTTGCAAAAGGGCCAGGGACATTGCAGGCCCAGTGCTGGCACTGTGAGGGTGCTTGTGTGCGGTTTTAAAGCACGTAAAGTGTTCTTTTTTATCCCACTTCCATCCAGGGGGAAAACCTGGAATCTTACCCTACTTGGAGCTCCGTAGCCCTGGGTAGAAGGAGTGACTTTGCCCCCTTGGAGCTGAAACACCCATAATGTGTAAAATAGCTGCCTGGAAGGTTGCAAATGGCCCAGGGACATTGCAGGCCCAGCGCTGACACTGTGAGGGTGCTTGTGTAACATTTTGAAGCACGTAAAGTGTTCTTTTTTTTTCCACTTCCATCCAGGGGGAAAACCTGGAATATTACCCTACTTGGAGCTCCGTAGCCCTGGGTAGAAGGAGTGACTTTGCCCCCTTGGAGCCTAATGTCGAAAACAGCTGCCTGGAGGTTGCAAATGGGCCAGGGACATTGCAGGCCCAGTGCTGACGCTGTGAGGGTGCTTGTGTACCGTTTTGAAGCACGTAAAGTGTTCTTTTTACTCCACTTCCATCCAGGGGGAAAACCTGGAATCTTACCCTACTTGGAGCTCCGCAGCCCTGGGTAGAAGGAGTGACTTTTCCCCCTTGGAGCTGAAACACCCATAATGTGTAAAATAGCTGCCTGGAAGGTTGCAAATGGGCCAGGGACATTGCAGGCCCAGTGCTGGCACTGTGAGGGTGCTTGTGTGCTGTTTTAAAGCACGTAAAGTGTTCTTTTTTTTCCCCACTTCCATCCAGGGGGAAAACCTGGAATCTTACCCGACTTGGAGCTCCGTAGCCCTGGGTAGAAGGAGTGACTTTGCCCCCTTGGAGCTGAAACACTCATAATGTGTAAAATAGCAGCCTGGAAGGTTGCAAATGGGCCAGGGACATTGCAGGCTCACTGCTGGCACTGTGAGGGTGCTTGTGTACAGTTTAAAAGCACGTAAAGTGTTCTTTTTTCTCCACTTCCATCCAGGGGGAAAACCTGGAATCTTACCCTACTTGGAGCTCCGTAGCCCTGGGTAGAAGGAGTGACTTTGCCCCCTTGGAGCTGAAACACCCATAATGTGTAAAATAGCTGCCTGGAAGGTTGCAAATGGCCCAGGGACATTGCAGGCCCAGCGCTGACACTGTGAGGGTGCTTGTGTAACATTTTGAAGCACGTAAAGTGTTCTTTTTTTTTCCACTTCCATCCAGGGGGAAAACCTGGAATATTACCCTACTTGGAGCTCCGTAGCCCTGGGTAGAAGGAGTGACTTTGCCCCCTTGGAGCCTAATGTCGAAAACAGCTGCCTGGAGGTTGCAAATGGGCCAGGGACATTGCAGGCCCAGTGCTGACGCTGTGAGGGTGCTTGTGTACCGTTTTGAAGCACGTAAAGTGTTCTTTTTACTCCACTTCCATCCAGGGGGAAAACCTGGAATCTTACCCTACTTGGAGCTCCGCAGCCCTGTGTAGAAGGAGTGACTTTTCCCCCTTGGAGCTGAAACACCCATAATGTGTAAAATAGCTGCCTGGAAGGTTGCAAATGGCCCAGGGACATTGCAGGCCCAGTGCTGACACTGTGATGGTGCTTGTGTACAGTTTTGAAGCACGAAAAATGATCTTTTTTTCCACTTCCATCTAGGGGGAAAACCTGGAATCTTACCCTACTTGGAGCTCCGTAGCCCTGGGTAGAAGGAGTGACTTTTCCCCCTTGGAGCCTAATGTCGAAAACAGCTGCCTGGAGGTTGCAAATGGGCCAGGGACATTGCAGGCCCAGTGCTGACACTGTGAGGGTGCTTGTGTACCGTTTTGAAGCACGTAAAGTGTTCTTTTTTTTCCACTTCCATCCAGGGGGAAAAACTGGAATCTTACCCTACTTGGAGCTCCGTAGCCCTGGGTAGAAGGAGTGACTTTGCCCCCTTGGAGCTGAAACACTCATAATGTGTAAAATAGCTGCCTGGAAGGGTGCAAATGGCCCAGGGACATTGCAGGCCCAGTGATGACACTGTGAGGGTGCTTGTGTACAGTTTAAAAGCACGTAAAGTGTTCTTTTTTTTCCACTTCCATCCAGGGGGAAAAACTGGAATCTTACCCTACTTGGAGCTCCGTAGCCCTGGGTAGAAGGAGTGACTTTGTCCCCTTGGAGCTGAAACACTCATAATGTGTAAAATAGCAGCCTGGAAGGTTACAAATGGGCCAGGGACATTGCAGGCCCAGTGCTGACACTGTGAGGGTGCTTGTGTACAGTTTTGAAGCACGTAAAGTGTTATTTTTTTTCCACTTCCATCCAGGGGGAAAACCTGGAATCTTACCCTACTTGGAGCTCCGTAGCCCTGGGTAGAAGGAGTGACTTTGCCCCCTTGGAGCCTAATGTCGAAAACAGCTGCCTGGAGCTTGCAAATGGGCCAGGGACATTGCAGGCCCAGTGCTGACGCTGTGAGGGTGCTTGTGTACCGTTTTGAAGCACGTAAAGTGTTCTTTTTTTCCAACTTCCATCCAGGGGGAAATCCTGGAATCTTACCCTACTTGGAGCTCCGTAGCCCTGGGTAGAAGGAGTGACTTTGCCCCCTTGGAGCTGAAACACCCATAATGTGTAAAATAGCTGCCTGGAAGGTAGTAAATTGGCCCAGGGACATTGCAGGCCCAGTGCTGACACTGTGAGGGTGCTTGTGTACAGTTTTGAAGCACGTAACATGTTCTTTTTTTTCCACTTCCATCAAGGGGGAAAACCTGGAATCTTACCCTACTTGGAGCTCCGCAGCCCTGGGTAGAAGGAGTGACTTTTCCCCCTTGGAGCTGAAACACCCATAATGTGTAAAATAGCTGCCTGGAAGATTGCAAATGGCCCAGGGACACTGCAGGCCCAGTGCTGACACTGTGATGGTGCTTGTGTACAGTTTTGAAGCACGAAAAATGATCTTTTTTTCCACTTCCATCTAGGGGGAAAACCTGGAATCTTACCCTACTTGGAGCTCCGTAGCCCTGGGTAGAAGGAGTGACTTTGCCCCCTTGGAGCCTAATGTCGAAAACAGCTGCCTGGAGGTTGCAAATGGGCCAGGGACATTGCAGGCCCAGTGCTGACACTGTGAGGGTGCTTGTGTACAGTTTTGAAGCACGTAAAGTGTTCTTTTTTTTCCACTTCCATCCAGGGGGAAAACCTGGAATCTAACCCTACTTGGAGCTCCGTAGCCCTGGGTAGAAGGAGTGACTTTGCCCCCTTGGAGCTGAAACACCCATAATGTGTAAAATAGCTGCCTGGAAGGTTGCAAATGGCCCAGGGACATTGCAGGCCCAGTGCTGACACTGTGATGGTGCTTGTGTACAGTTTTGAAGCACGAAAAATGATCTTTTTTTCCACTTCCATCTAGGGGGAAAACCTGGAATCTTACCCTACTTGGAGCTCCGTAGCCCTGGGTAGAAGGAGTGACTTTTCCCCCTTGGAGCCTAATGTCGAAAACAGCTGCCTGGAGGTTGCAAATGGGCCAGGGACATTGCAGGCCCAGTGCTGACACTGTGAGGGTGCTTGTGTACCGTTTTGAAGCACGTAAAGTGTTCTTTTTTTTCCACTTCCATCCAGGGGGAAAAACTGGAATCTTACCCTACTTGGAGCTCCGTAGCCCTGGGTAGAAGGAGTGACTTTGCCCCCTTGGAGCTGAAACACTCATAATGTGTAAAATAGCTGCCTGGAAGGGTGCAAATGGCCCAGGGACATTGCAGGCCCAGTGATGACACTGTGAGGGTGCTTGTGTACAGTTTAAAAGCACGTAAAGTGTTCTTTTTTTTCCACTTCCATCCAGGGGGAAAAACTGGAATCTTACCCTACTTGGAGCTCCGTAGCCCTGGGTAGAAGGAGTGACTTTGTCCCCTTGGAGCTGAAACACTCATAATGTGTAAAATAGCAGCCTGGAAGGTTACAAATGGGCCAGGGACATTGCAGGCCCAGTGCTGACACTGTGAGGGTGCTTGTGTACAGTTTTGAAGCACGTAAAGTGTTCTTTTTTTTCCACTTCCATCCAGGGGGAAAACCTGGAATCTTACCCTACTTGGAGCTCCGTATCCCTGTGTAGAAGGAGTGACTTTGCCCCCTTGGAGCTGAAACACTCATAATGTGTAAAATAGCTGCCTGGAAGGTTACAAATGGGCCCAGGGACACTGCAGGCCCAGTGCTGACACTGTGAGGGTGCTTGTGTACCTCTTTGAAGCACGTAAAGTGTTCTTTTTTTCCCACTTCCATCCAGGGGGAAAACCTGGAATCTTACCCTGCTTGGAGCTCCGTAGCCCTGGGTAGAAGGAGTGACTTTGCCCCCTTGGAGCTGAAACACCCATAATGTGTAAAATAGCAGCCTGGAAGGTTGCAAAAGGGCCAGGGACATTGCAGGCCCAGTGCTGGCACTGTGAGGGTGCTTGTGTGCGGTTTTAAAGCACGTAAAGTGTTCTTTTTTATCCCACTTCCATCCAGGGGGAAAACCTGGAATCTTACCCTACTTGGAGCTCCGTAGCCCTGGGTAGAAGGAGTGACTTTGCCCCCTTGGAGCTGAAACACCCATAATGTGTAAAATAGCTGCCTGGAAGGTTGCAAATGGCCCAGGGACATTGCAGGCCCAGCGCTGACACTGTGAGGGTGCTTGTGTAACATTTTGAAGCACGTAAAGTGTTCTTTTTTTTTCCACTTCCATCCAGGGGGAAAACCTGGAATATTACCCTACTTGGAGCTCCGTAGCCCTGGGTAGAAGGAGTGACTTTGCCCCCTTGGAGCCTAATGTCGAAAACAGCTGCCTGGAGGTTGCAAATGGGCCAGGGACATTGCAGGCCCAGTGCTGACGCTGTGAGGGTGCTTGTGTACCGTTTTGAAGCACGTAAAGTGTTCTTTTTACTCCACTTCCATCCAGGGGGAAAACCTGGAATCTTACCCTACTTGGAGCTCCGCAGCCCTGGGTAGAAGGAGTGACTTTTCCCCCTTGGAGCTGAAACACCCATAATGTGTAAAATAGCTGCCTGGAAGGTTGCAAATGGGCCAGGGACATTGCAGGCCCAGTGCTGGCACTGTGAGGGTGCTTGTGTGCTGTTTTAAAGCACGTAAAGTGTTCTTTTTTTTCCCCACTTCCATCCAGGGGGAAAACCTGGAATCTTACCCGACTTGGAGCTCCGTAGCCCTGGGTAGAAGGAGTGACTTTGCCCCCTTGGAGCTGAAACACTCATAATGTGTAAAATAGCAGCCTGGAAGGTTGCAAATGGGCCAGGGACATTGCAGGCTCACTGCTGGCACTGTGAGGGTGCTTGTGTACAGTTTAAAAGCACGTAAAGTGTTCTTTTTTCTCCACTTCCATCCAGGGGGAAAACCTGGAATCTTACCCTACTTGGAGCTCCGTAGCCCTGGGTAGAAGGAGTGACTTTGCCCCCTTGGAGCTGAAACACCCATAATGTGTAAAATAGCTGCCTGGAAGGTTGCAAATGGCCCAGGGACATTGCAGGCCCAGCGCTGACACTGTGAGGGTGCTTGTGTAACATTTTGAAGCACGTAAAGTGTTCTTTTTTTTTCCACTTCCATCCAGGGGGAAAACCTGGAATATTACCCTACTTGGAGCTCCGTAGCCCTGGGTAGAAGGAGTGACTTTGCCCCCTTGGAGCCTAATGTCGAAAACAGCTGCCTGGAGGTTGCAAATGGGCCAGGGACATTGCAGGCCCAGTGCTGACGCTGTGAGGGTGCTTGTGTACCGTTTTGAAGCACGTAAAGTGTTCTTTTTACTCCACTTCCATCCAGGGGGAAAACCTGGAATCTTACCCTACTTGGAGCTCCGCAGCCCTGGGTAGAAGGAGTGACTTTTCCCCCTTGGAGCTGAAACACCCATAATGTGTAAAATAGCTGCCTGGAAGGTTGCAAATGGCCCAGGGACATTGCAGGCCCAGTGCTGACACTGTGATGGTGCTTGTGTACAGTTTTGAAGCACGAAAAATGATCTTTTTTTCCACTTCCATCTAGGGGGAAAACCTGGAATCTTACCCTACTTGGAGCTCCGTAGCCCTGGGTAGAAGGAGTGACTTTTCCCCCTTGGAGCCTAATGTCGAAAACAGCTGCCTGGAGGTTGCAAATGGGCCAGGGACATTGCAGGCCCAGTGCTGACACTGTGAGGGTGCTTGTGTACCGTTTTGAAGCACGTAAAGTGTTCTTTTTTTTCCACTTCCATCCAGGGGGAAAAACTGGAATCTTACCCTACTTGGAGCTCCGTAGCCCTGGGTAGAAGGAGTGACTTTGCCCCCTTGGAGCTGAAACACTCATAATGTGTAAAATAGCTGCCTGGAAGGGTGCAAATGGCCCAGGGACATTGCAGGCCCAGTGATGACACTGTGAGGGTGCTTGTGTACAGTTTAAAAGCACGTAAAGTGTTCTTTTTTTTCCACTTCCATCCAGGGGGAAAAACTGGAATCTTACCCTACTTGGAGCTCCGTAGCCCTGGGTAGAAGGAGTGACTTTGTCCCCTTGGAGCTGAAACACTCATAATGTGTAAAATAGCAGCCTGGAAGGTTACAAATGGGCCAGGGACATTGCAGGCCCAGTGCTGACACTGTGAGGGTGCTTGTGTACAGTTTTGAAGCACGTAAAGTGTTATTTTTTTTCCACTTCCATCCAGGGGGAAAACCTGGAATCTTACCCTACTTGGAGCTCCGTAGCCCTGGGTAGAAGGAGTGACTTTGCCCCCTTGGAGCCTAATGTCGAAAACAGCTGCCTGGAGCTTGCAAATGGGCCAGGGACATTGCAGGCCCAGTGCTGACGCTGTGAGGGTGCTTGTGTACCGTTTTGAAGCACGTAAAGTGTTCTTTTTTTCCAACTTCCATCCAGGGGGAAATCCTGGAATCTTACCCTACTTGGAGCTCCGTAGCCCTGGGTAGAAGGAGTGACTTTGCCCCCTTGGAGCTGAAACACCCATAATGTGTAAAATAGCTGCCTGGAAGGTTGCAAATGGCCCAGGGACATTGCAGGCCCAGCGCTGACACTGTGAGGGTGCTTGTGTAACATTTTGAAGCACGTAAAGTGTTCTTTTTTTTTCCACTTCCATCCAGGGGGAAAACCTGGAATATTACCCTACTTGGAGCTCCGTAGCCCTGGGTAGAAGGAGTGACTTTGCCCCCTTGGAGCCTAATGTCGAAAACAGCTGCCTGGAGGTTGCAAATGGGCCAGGGACATTGCAGGCCCAGTGCTTGCACTGTGAGGGTGCTTGTGTGCGGTTTTAAAGCACGTAAAGTGTTCTTTTTTTTCCCCACTTCCATCCAGGGGGAAAACCTGGAATCTTACCCTACTTGGAGCTCCGTAGCCCTGGGTAGAAGGAGTGACTTTTCCCCCTTGGAGCCTAATGTCGAAAACAGCTGCCTGGAGCTTGCAAATGGGCCAGGGACATTGCAGGCCCAGTGCTGACACTGTGAGGGTGCTTGTGTACCGTTTTGAAGCACGTAAAGTGTTCTTTTTTTTCCACTTCCATCCAGGGGGAAAACCTGGAATCTTACCCTACTTGGAGCTCCGTAGCCCTGGGTAGAAGGAGTGACTTTTCCCTCTTGGAGCTGAAACACCCATAATGTGTAAAATAGCTGCCTGGAAGGTTGCAAATGGCCCAGGGACATTGCAGGCCCAGTGCTGACACTGTGATGGTGCTTGTGTACAGTTTTGAAGCACGAAAAATGATCTTTTTTTCCACTTCCATCTAGGGGGAAAACCTGGAATCTTACCCTACTTGGAGCTCCGTAGCCCTGGGTAGAAGGAGTGACTTTTCCCCCTTGGAGCCTAATGTCGAAAACAGCTGCCTGGAGGTTGCAAATGGGCCAGGGACATTGCAGGCCCAGTGCTGACACTGTGAGGGTGCTTGTGTACAGTTTTGAAGCACGTAAAGTGTTCTTTTTTCTCCACTTCCATCCAGGGGGAAAACCTGGAATCTTACCCTACTTGGAGCTCCGTAGCCCTGGGTAGAAGGAGTGACTTTGCCCCCTGGGAGCTGAAACACCCATAATGTGTAAAATAGCTGCCTGGAAGGTTGCAAATGGGCCAGGGACATTGCAGGCTCACTGCTGGCACTGTGAGGGTGCTTGTGTGCGGTTTTAAAGCACTTAAGGCCCGTATTTATACTTTTTTTAGCGCCGCATTTGCGTCGTTTTTTGACGCAAAAACGGCGCAAACTTGCAAAATACCATTGTATTTTGTAGGTTTGCGCCGTTAGCCGTCAAAAAGCGGCGCAAATGCGGCGCTAAAAAAAGTATAAATACGGGCCTTAAAGTGTTCTTTTTTTTCCACTTCCATCCAGGGGCAAAACCTGGAATCTTACCCTACTTGGAGCTCCGTAGCCCTGGGTAGAAGGAGTGACTTTTCCCCCTTGGAGCTGAAACACCCATAATGTGTAAAATAGCTGCCTGGAAGGTTGCAAATGGGCCAGGGACATTGCAGGCCCAGTGCTGGCACTGTGAGGGTGCTTGTGTGCTGTTTTAAAGCACGTAAAGTGTTCTTTTTTTTCCCCACTTCCATCCAGGGGGAAAACCTGGAATCTTACCCGACTTGGAGCTCCGTAGCCCTGGGTAGAAGGAGTGACTTTGCCCCCTTGGAGCTGAAACACTCATAATGTGTAAAATAGCAGCCTGGAAGGTTGCAAATGGGCCAGGGACATTGCAGGCTCACTGCTGGCACTGTGAGGGTGCTTGTGTACAGTTTAAAAGCACGTAAAGTGTTCTTTTTTCTCCACTTCCATCCAGGGGGAAAACCTGGAATCTTACCCTACTTGGAGCTCCGTAGCCCTGGGTAGAAGGAGTGACTTTGCCCCCTTGGAGCTGAAACACTCATAATGTGTAAAATAGCAGCCTGGAAGGTTGCAAATGGGCCAGGGACATTGCAGGCTCACTGCTGGCACTGTGAGGGTGCTTGTGTACAGTTTAAAAGCACGTAAAGTGTTCTTTTTTCTCCACTTCCATCCAGGGGGAAAACCTGGAATCTTACCCTGCTTGGAGCTCCGTAGCCCTGGGTAGAAGGAGTGACTTTGCCCCCTTGGAGCTGAAACACCCATAATGTGTAAAATAGCAGCCTGGAAGGTTGCAAAAGGGCCAGGGACATTGCAGGCCCAGTGCTGGCACTGTGAGGGTGCTTGTGTGCGGTTTTAAAGCACGTAAAGTGTTCTTTTTTATCCCACTTCCATCCAGGGGGAAAACCTGGAATCTTACCCTACTTGGAGCTCCGTAGCCCTGGGTAGAAGGAGTGACTTTGCCCCCTTGGAGCTGAAACACCCATAATGTGTAAAATAGCTGCCTGGAAGGTTGCAAATGGCCCAGGGACATTGCAGGCCCAGCGCTGACACTGTGAGGGTGCTTGTGTAACATTTTGAAGCACGTAAAGTGTTCTTTTTTTTTCCACTTCCATCCAGGGGGAAAACCTGGAATATTACCCTACTTGGAGCTCCGTAGCCCTGGGTAGAAGGAGTGACTTTGCCCCCTTGGAGCCTAATGTCGAAAACAGCTGCCTGGAGGTTGCAAATGGGCCAGGGACATTGCAGGCCCAGTGCTGACGCTGTGAGGGTGCTTGTGTACCGTTTTGAAGCACGTAAAGTGTTCTTTTTACTCCACTTCCATCCAGGGGGAAAACCTGGAATCTTACCCTACTTGGAGCTCCGCAGCCCTGGGTAGAAGGAGTGACTTTTCCCCCTTGGAGCTGAAACACCCATAATGTGTAAAATAGCTGCCTGGAAGGTTGCAAATGGGCCAGGGACATTGCAGGCCCAGTGCTGGCACTGTGAGGGTGCTTGTGTGCTGTTTTAAAGCACGTAAAGTGTTCTTTTTTTTCCCCACTTCCATCCAGGGGGAAAACCTGGAATCTTACCCGACTTGGAGCTCCGTAGCCCTGGGTAGAAGGAGTGACTTTGCCCCCTTGGAGCTGAAACACTCATAATGTGTAAAATAGCAGCCTGGAAGGTTGCAAATGGGCCAGGGACATTGCAGGCTCACTGCTGGCACTGTGAGGGTGCTTGTGTACAGTTTAAAAGCACGTAAAGTGTTCTTTTTTCTCCACTTCCATCCAGGGGGAAAACCTGGAATCTTACCCTACTTGGAGCTCCGTAGCCCTGGGTAGAAGGAGTGACTTTGCCCCCTTGGAGCTGAAACACCCATAATGTGTAAAATAGCTGCCTGGAAGGTTGCAAATGGCCCAGGGACATTGCAGGCCCAGCGCTGACACTGTGAGGGTGCTTGTGTAACATTTTGAAGCACGTAAAGTGTTCTTTTTTTTTCCACTTCCATCCAGGGGGAAAACCTGGAATATTACCCTACTTGGAGCTCCGTAGCCCTGGGTAGAAGGAGTGACTTTGCCCCCTTGGAGCCTAATGTCGAAAACAGCTGCCTGGAGGTTGCAAATGGGCCAGGGACATTGCAGGCCCAGTGCTGACGCTGTGAGGGTGCTTGTGTACCGTTTTGAAGCACGTAAAGTGTTCTTTTTACTCCACTTCCATCCAGGGGGAAAACCTGGAATCTTACCCTACTTGGAGCTCCGCAGCCCTGGGTAGAAGGAGTGACTTTTCCCCCTTGGAGCTGAAACACCCATAATGTGTAAAATAGCTGCCTGGAAGGTTGCAAATGGCCCAGGGACATTGCAGGCCCAGTGCTGACACTGTGATGGTGCTTGTGTACAGTTTTGAAGCACGAAAAATGATCTTTTTTTCCACTTCCATCTAGGGGGAAAACCTGGAATCTTACCCTACTTGGAGCTCCGTAGCCCTGGGTAGAAGGAGTGACTTTTCCCCCTTGGAGCCTAATGTCGAAAACAGCTGCCTGGAGGTTGCAAATGGGCCAGGGACATTGCAGGCCCAGTGCTGACACTGTGAGGGTGCTTGTGTACCGTTTTGAAGCACGTAAAGTGTTCTTTTTTTTCCACTTCCATCCAGGGGGAAAAACTGGAATCTTACCCTACTTGGAGCTCCGTAGCCCTGGGTAGAAGGAGTGACTTTGCCCCCTTGGAGCTGAAACACTCATAATGTGTAAAATAGCTGCCTGGAAGGGTGCAAATGGCCCAGGGACATTGCAGGCCCAGTGATGACACTGTGAGGGTGCTTGTGTACAGTTTAAAAGCACGTAAAGTGTTCTTTTTTTTCCACTTCCATCCAGGGGGAAAAACTGGAATCTTACCCTACTTGGAGCTCCGTAGCCCTGTGTAGAAGGAGTGACTTTGTCCCCTTGGAGCTGAAACACTCATAATGTGTAAAATAGCAGCCTGGAAGGTTACAAATGGGCCAGGGACATTGCAGGCCCAGTGCTGACACTGTGAGGGTGCTTGTGTACAGTTTTGAAGCACGTAAAGTGTTATTTTTTTTCCACTTCCATCCAGGGGGAAAACCTGGAATCTTACCCTACTTGGAGCTCCGTAGCCCTGGGTAGAAGGAGTGACTTTGCCCCCTTGGAGCCTAATGTCGAAAACAGCTGCCTGGAGCTTGCAAATGGGCCAGGGACATTGCAGGCCCAGTGCTGACGCTGTGAGGGTGCTTGTGTACCGTTTTGAAGCACGTAAAGTGTTCTTTTTTTCCAACTTCCATCCAGGGGGAAATCCTGGAATCTTACCCTACTTGGAGCTCCGTAGCCCTGGGTAGAAGGAGTGACTTTGCCCCCTTGGAGCTGAAACACCCATAATGTGTAAAATAGCTGCCTGGAAGGTTGCAAATGGCCCAGGGACATTGCAGGCCCAGCGCTGACACTGTGAGGGTGCTTGTGTAACATTTTGAAGCACGTAAAGTGTTCTTTTTTTTTCCACTTCCATCCAGGGGGAAAACCTGGAATATTACCCTACTTGGAGCTCCGTAGCCCTGGGTAGAAGGAGTGACTTTGCCCCCTTGGAGCCTAATGTCGAAAACAGCTGCCTGGAGGTTGCAAATGGGCCAGGGACATTGCAGGCCCAGTGCTTGCACTGTGAGGGTGCTTGTGTGCGGTTTTAAAGCACGTAAAGTGTTCTTTTTTTTCCCCACTTCCATCCAGGGGGAAAACCTGGAATCTTACCCTACTTGGAGCTCCGTAGCCCTGTGTAGAAGGAGTGACTTTTCCCCCTTGGAGCCTAATGTCGAAAACAGCTGCCTGGAGCTTGCAAATGGGCCAGGGACATTGCAGGCCCAGTGCTGACACTGTGAGGGTGCTTGTGTACCGTTTTGAAGCACGTAAAGTGTTCTTTTTTTTCCACTTCCATCCAGGGGGAAAACCTGGAATCTTACCCTACTTGGAGCTCCGTAGCCCTGGGTAGAAGGAGTGACTTTTCCCTCTTGGAGCTGAAACACCCATAATGTGTAAAATAGCTGCCTGGAAGGTTGCAAATGGCCCAGGGACATTGCAGGCCCAGTGCTGACACTGTGATGGTGCTTGTGTACAGTTTTGAAGCACGAAAAATGATCTTTTTTTCCACTTCCATCTAGGGGGAAAACCTGGAATCTTACCCTACTTGGAGCTCCGTAGCCCTGGGTAGAAGGAGTGACTTTTCCCCCTTGGAGCCTAATGTCGAAAACAGCTGCCTGGAGGTTGCAAATGGGCCAGGGACATTGCAGGCCCAGTGCTGACACTGTGAGGGTGCTTGTGTACAGTTTTGAAGCACGTAAAGTGTTCTTTTTTCTCCACTTCCATCCAGGGGGAAAACCTGGAATCTTACCCTACTTGGAGCTCCGTAGCCCTGGGTAGAAGGAGTGACTTTGCCCCCTGGGAGCTGAAACACCCATAATGTGTAAAATAGCTGCCTGGAAGGTTGCAAATGGGCCAGGGACATTGCAGGCTCACTGCTGGCACTGTGAGGGTGCTTGTGTGCGGTTTTAAAGCACTTACCCGTATTTATACTTTTTTTAGCGCCGCATTTGCGTCGTTTTTTGACGCAAAAACGGCGCAAACTTGCAAAATACCATTGTATTTTGTAGGTTTGCGCCGTTAGCCGTCAAAAAGCGGCGCAAATGCGGCGCTAAAAAAAGTATAAATACGGGCCTTAAAGTGTTCTTTTTTTTCCACTTCCATCCAGGGGCAAAACCTGGAATCTTACCCTACTTGGAGCTCCGTAGCCCTGGGTAGAAGGAGTGACTTTTCCCCCTTGGAGCTGAAACACCCATAATGTGTAAAATAGCTGCCTGGAAGGTTGCAAATGGGCCAGGGACATTGCAGGCCCAGTGCTGGCACTGTGAGGGTGCTTGTGTGCTGTTTTAAAGCACGTAAAGTGTTCTTTTTTTTCCCCACTTCCATCCAGGGGGAAAACCTGGAATCTTACCCGACTTGGAGCTCCGTAGCCCTGGGTAGAAGGAGTGACTTTGCCCCCTTGGAGCTGAAACACTCATAATGTGTAAAATAGCAGCCTGGAAGGTTGCAAATGGGCCAGGGACATTGCAGGCTCACTGCTGGCACTGTGAGGGTGCTTGTGTACAGTTTAAAAGCACGTAAAGTGTTCTTTTTTCTCCACTTCCATCCAGGGGGAAAACCTGGAATCTTACCCTACTTGGAGCTCCGTAGCCCTGGGTAGAAGGAGTGACTTTGCCCCCTTGGAGCTGAAACACTCATAATGTGTAAAATAGCAGCCTGGAAGGTTGCAAATGGGCCAGGGACATTGCAGGCTCACTGCTGGCACTGTGAGGGTGCTTGTGTACAGTTTAAAAGCACGTAAAGTGTTCTTTTTTCTCCACTTCCATCCAGGGGGAAAACCTGGAATCTTACCCTGCTTGGAGCTCCGTAGCCCTGGGTAGAAGGAGTGACTTTGCCCCCTTGGAGCTGAAACACCCATAATGTGTAAAATAGCAGCCTGGAAGGTTGCAAAAGGGCCAGGGACATTGCAGGCCCAGTGCTGGCACTGTGAGGGTGCTTGTGTGCGGTTTTAAAGCACGTAAAGTGTTCTTTTTTATCCCACTTCCATCCAGGGGGAAAACCTGGAATCTTACCCTACTTGGAGCTCCGTAGCCCTGGGTAGAAGGAGTGACTTTGCCCCCTTGGAGCTGAAACACCCATAATGTGTAAAATAGCTGCCTGGAAGGTTGCAAATGGCCCAGGGACATTGCAGGCCCAGCGCTGACACTGTGAGGGTGCTTGTGTAACATTTTGAAGCACGTAAAGTGTTCTTTTTTTTTCCACTTCCATCCAGGGGGAAAACCTGGAATATTACCCTACTTGGAGCTCCGTAGCCCTGGGTAGAAGGAGTGACTTTGCCCCCTTGGAGCCTAATGTCGAAAACAGCTGCCTGGAGGTTGCAAATGGGCCAGGGACATTGCAGGCCCAGTGCTGACGCTGTGAGGGTGCTTGTGTACCGTTTTGAAGCACGTAAAGTGTTCTTTTTACTCCACTTCCATCCAGGGGGAAAACCTGGAATCTTACCCTACTTGGAGCTCCGCAGCCCTGGGTAGAAGGAGTGACTTTTCCCCCTTGGAGCTGAAACACCCATAATGTGTAAAATAGCTGCCTGGAAGGTTGCAAATGGGCCAGGGACATTGCAGGCCCAGTGCTGGCACTGTGAGGGTGCTTGTGTGCTGTTTTAAAGCACGTAAAGTGTTCTTTTTTTTCCCCACTTCCATCCAGGGGGAAAACCTGGAATCTTACCCGACTTGGAGCTCCGTAGCCCTGGGTAGAAGGAGTGACTTTGCCCCCTTGGAGCTGAAACACTCATAATGTGTAAAATAGCAGCCTGGAAGGTTGCAAATGGGCCAGGGACATTGCAGGCTCACTGCTGGCACTGTGAGGGTGCTTGTGTACAGTTTAAAAGCACGTAAAGTGTTCTTTTTTCTCCACTTCCATCCAGGGGGAAAACCTGGAATCTTACCCTACTTGGAGCTCCGTAGCCCTGGGTAGAAGGAGTGACTTTGCCCCCTTGGAGCTGAAACACCCATAATGTGTAAAATAGCTGCCTGGAAGGTTGCAAATGGCCCAGGGACATTGCAGGCCCAGCGCTGACACTGTGAGGGTGCTTGTGTAACATTTTGAAGCACGTAAAGTGTTCTTTTTTTTTCCACTTCCATCCAGGGGGAAAACCTGGAATATTACCCTACTTGGAGCTCCGTAGCCCTGGGTAGAAGGAGTGACTTTGCCCCCTTGGAGCCTAATGTCGAAAACAGCTGCCTGGAGGTTGCAAATGGGCCAGGGACATTGCAGGCCCAGTGCTGACGCTGTGAGGGTGCTTGTGTACCGTTTTGAAGCACGTAAAGTGTTCTTTTTACTCCACTTCCATCCAGGGGGAAAACCTGGAATCTTACCCTACTTGGAGCTCCGCAGCCCTGGGTAGAAGGAGTGACTTTTCCCCCTTGGAGCTGAAACACCCATAATGTGTAAAATAGCTGCCTGGAAGGTTGCAAATGGCCCAGGGACATTGCAGGCCCAGTGCTGACACTGTGATGGTGCTTGTGTACAGTTTTGAAGCACGAAAAATGATCTTTTTTTCCACTTCCATCTAGGGGGAAAACCTGGAATCTTACCCTACTTGGAGCTCCGTAGCCCTGGGTAGAAGGAGTGACTTTTCCCCCTTGGAGCCTAATGTCGAAAACAGCTGCCTGGAGGTTGCAAATGGGCCAGGGACATTGCAGGCCCAGTGCTGACACTGTGAGGGTGCTTGTGTACCGTTTTGAAGCACGTAAAGTGTTCTTTTTTTTCCACTTCCATCCAGGGGGAAAAACTGGAATCTTACCCTACTTGGAGCTCCGTAGCCCTGGGTAGAAGGAGTGACTTTGCCCCCTTGGAGCTGAAACACTCATAATGTGTAAAATAGCTGCCTGGAAGGGTGCAAATGGCCCAGGGACATTGCAGGCCCAGTGATGACACTGTGAGGGTGCTTGTGTACAGTTTAAAAGCACGTAAAGTGTTCTTTTTTTTCCACTTCCATCCAGGGGGAAAAACTGGAATCTTACCCTACTTGGAGCTCCGTAGCCCTGGGTAGAAGGAGTGACTTTGTCCCCTTGGAGCTGAAACACTCATAATGTGTAAAATAGCAGCCTGGAAGGTTACAAATGGGCCAGGGACATTGCAGGCCCAGTGCTGACACTGTGAGGGTGCTTGTGTACAGTTTTGAAGCACGTAAAGTGTTATTTTTTTTCCACTTCCATCCAGGGGGAAAACCTGGAATCTTACCCTACTTGGAGCTCCGTAGCCCTGGGTAGAAGGAGTGACTTTGCCCCCTTGGAGCCTAATGTCGAAAACAGCTGCCTGGAGCTTGCAAATGGGCCAGGGACATTGCAGGCCCAGTGCTGACGCTGTGAGGGTGCTTGTGTACCGTTTTGAAGCACGTAAAGTGTTCTTTTTTTCCAACTTCCATCCAGGGGGAAATCCTGGAATCTTACCCTACTTGGAGCTCCGTAGCCCTGGGTAGAAGGAGTGACTTTGCCCCCTTGGAGCTGAAACACCCATAATGTGTAAAATAGCTGCCTGGAAGGTAGTAAATTGGCCCAGGGACATTGCAGGCCCAGTGCTGACACTGTGAGGGTGCTTGTGTACAGTTTTGAAGCACGTAACATGTTCTTTTTTTTCCACTTCCATCAAGGGGGAAAACCTGGAATCTTACCCTACTTGGAGCTCCGCAGCCCTGGGTAGAAGGAGTGACTTTTCCCCCTTGGAGCTGAAACACCCATAATGTGTAAAATAGCTGCCTGGAAGATTGCAAATGGCCCAGGGACACTGCAGGCCCAGTGCTGACACTGTGATGGTGCTTGTGTACAGTTTTGAAGCACGAAAAATGATCTTTTTTTCCACTTCCATCTAGGGGGAAAACCTGGAATCTTACCCTACTTGGAGCTCCGTAGCCCTGGGTAGAAGGAGTGACTTTGCCCCCTTGGAGCCTAATGTCGAAAACAGCTGCCTGGAGGTTGCAAATGGGCCAGGGACATTGCAGGCCCAGTGCTGACACTGTGAGGGTGCTTGTGTACAGTTTTGAAGCACGTAAAGTGTTCTTTTTTTTCCACTTCCATCCAGGGGGAAAACCTGGAATCTAACCCTACTTGGAGCTCCGTAGCCCTGGGTAGAAGGAGTGACTTTGCCCCCTTGGAGCTGAAACACCCATAATGTGTAAAATAGCTGCCTGGAAGGTTGCAAATGGCCCAGGGACATTGCAGGCCCAGTGCTGACACTGTGATGGTGCTTGTGTACAGTTTTGAAGCACGAAAAATGATCTTTTTTTCCACTTCCATCTAGGGGGAAAACCTGGAATCTTACCCTACTTGGAGCTCCGTAGCCCTGGGTAGAAGGAGTGACTTTTCCCCCTTGGAGCCTAATGTCGAAAACAGCTGCCTGGAGGTTGCAAATGGGCCAGGGACATTGCAGGCCCAGTGCTGACACTGTGAGGGTGCTTGTGTACCGTTTTGAAGCACGTAAAGTGTTCTTTTTTTTCCACTTCCATCCAGGGGGAAAAACTGGAATCTTACCCTACTTGGAGCTCCGTAGCCCTGGGTAGAAGGAGTGACTTTGCCCCCTTGGAGCTGAAACACTCATAATGTGTAAAATAGCTGCCTGGAAGGGTGCAAATGGCCCAGGGACATTGCAGGCCCAGTGATGACACTGTGAGGGTGCTTGTGTACAGTTTAAAAGCACGTAAAGTGTTCTTTTTTTTCCACTTCCATCCAGGGGGAAAAACTGGAATCTTACCCTACTTGGAGCTCCGTAGCCCTGGGTAGAAGGAGTGACTTTGTCCCCTTGGAGCTGAAACACTCATAATGTGTAAAATAGCAGCCTGGAAGGTTACAAATGGGCCAGGGACATTGCAGGCCCAGTGCTGACACTGTGAGGGTGCTTGTGTACAGTTTTGAAGCACGTAAAGTGTTCTTTTTTTTCCACTTCCATCCAGGGGGAAAACCTGGAATCTTACCCTACTTGGAGCTCCGTATCCCTGTGTAGAAGGAGTGACTTTGCCCCCTTGGAGCTGAAACACTCATAATGTGTAAAATAGCTGCCTGGAAGGTTACAAATGGGCCCAGGGACACTGCAGGCCCAGTGCTGACACTGTGAGGGTGCTTGTGTACCTCTTTGAAGCACGTAAAGTGTTCTTTTTTTCCCACTTCCATCCAGGGGGAAAACCTGGAATCTTACCCTGCTTGGAGCTCCGTAGCCCTGGGTAGAAGGAGTGACTTTGCCCCCTTGGAGCTGAAACACCCATAATGTGTAAAATAGCAGCCTGGAAGGTTGCAAAAGGGCCAGGGACATTGCAGGCCCAGTGCTGGCACTGTGAGGGTGCTTGTGTGCGGTTTTAAAGCACGTAAAGTGTTCTTTTTTATCCCACTTCCATCCAGGGGGAAAACCTGGAATCTTACCCTACTTGGAGCTCCGTAGCCCTGGGTAGAAGGAGTGACTTTGCCCCCTTGGAGCTGAAACACCCATAATGTGTAAAATAGCTGCCTGGAAGGTTGCAAATGGCCCAGGGACATTGCAGGCCCAGCGCTGACACTGTGAGGGTGCTTGTGTAACATTTTGAAGCACGTAAAGTGTTCTTTTTTTTTCCACTTCCATCCAGGGGGAAAACCTGGAATATTACCCTACTTGGAGCTCCGTAGCCCTGGGTAGAAGGAGTGACTTTGCCCCCTTGGAGCCTAATGTCGAAAACAGCTGCCTGGAGGTTGCAAATGGGCCAGGGACATTGCAGGCCCAGTGCTGACGCTGTGAGGGTGCTTGTGTACCGTTTTGAAGCACGTAAAGTGTTCTTTTTACTCCACTTCCATCCAGGGGGAAAACCTGGAATCTTACCCTACTTGGAGCTCCGCAGCCCTGGGTAGAAGGAGTGACTTTTCCCCCTTGGAGCTGAAACACCCATAATGTGTAAAATAGCTGCCTGGAAGGTTGCAAATGGGCCAGGGACATTGCAGGCCCAGTGCTGGCACTGTGAGGGTGCTTGTGTGCTGTTTTAAAGCACGTAAAGTGTTCTTTTTTTTCCCCACTTCCATCCAGGGGGAAAACCTGGAATCTTACCCGACTTGGAGCTCCGTAGCCCTGGGTAGAAGGAGTGACTTTGCCCCCTTGGAGCTGAAACACTCATAATGTGTAAAATAGCAGCCTGGAAGGTTGCAAATGGGCCAGGGACATTGCAGGCTCACTGCTGGCACTGTGAGGGTGCTTGTGTACAGTTTAAAAGCACGTAAAGTGTTCTTTTTTCTCCACTTCCATCCAGGGGGAAAACCTGGAATCTTACCCTACTTGGAGCTCCGTAGCCCTGGGTAGAAGGAGTGACTTTGCCCCCTTGGAGCTGAAACACCCATAATGTGTAAAATAGCTGCCTGGAAGGTTGCAAATGGCCCAGGGACATTGCAGGCCCAGCGCTGACACTGTGAGGGTGCTTGTGTAACATTTTGAAGCACGTAAAGTGTTCTTTTTTTTTCCACTTCCATCCAGGGGGAAAACCTGGAATATTACCCTACTTGGAGCTCCGTAGCCCTGGGTAGAAGGAGTGACTTTGCCCCCTTGGAGCCTAATGTCGAAAACAGCTGCCTGGAGGTTGCAAATGGGCCAGGGACATTGCAGGCCCAGTGCTGACGCTGTGAGGGTGCTTGTGTACCGTTTTGAAGCACGTAAAGTGTTCTTTTTACTCCACTTCCATCCAGGGGGAAAACCTGGAATCTTACCCTACTTGGAGCTCCGCAGCCCTGGGTAGAAGGAGTGACTTTTCCCCCTTGGAGCTGAAACACCCATAATGTGTAAAATAGCTGCCTGGAAGGTTGCAAATGGCCCAGGGACATTGCAGGCCCAGTGCTGACACTGTGATGGTGCTTGTGTACAGTTTTGAAGCACGAAAAATGATCTTTTTTTCCACTTCCATCTAGGGGGAAAACCTGGAATCTTACCCTACTTGGAGCTCCGTAGCCCTGGGTAGAAGGAGTGACTTTTCCCCCTTGGAGCCTAATGTCGAAAACAGCTGCCTGGAGGTTGCAAATGGGCCAGGGACATTGCAGGCCCAGTGCTGACACTGTGAGGGTGCTTGTGTACCGTTTTGAAGCACGTAAAGTGTTCTTTTTTTTCCACTTCCATCCAGGGGGAAAAACTGGAATCTTACCCTACTTGGAGCTCCGTAGCCCTGGGTAGAAGGAGTGACTTTGCCCCCTTGGAGCTGAAACACTCATAATGTGTAAAATAGCTGCCTGGAAGGGTGCAAATGGCCCAGGGACATTGCAGGCCCAGTGATGACACTGTGAGGGTGCTTGTGTACAGTTTAAAAGCACGTAAAGTGTTCTTTTTTTTCCACTTCCATCCAGGGGGAAAAACTGGAATCTTACCCTACTTGGAGCTCCGTAGCCCTGGGTAGAAGGAGTGACTTTGTCCCCTTGGAGCTGAAACACTCATAATGTGTAAAATAGCAGCCTGGAAGGTTACAAATGGGCCAGGGACATTGCAGGCCCAGTGCTGACACTGTGAGGGTGCTTGTGTACAGTTTTGAAGCACGTAAAGTGTTATTTTTTTTCCACTTCCATCCAGGGGGAAAACCTGGAATCTTACCCTACTTGGAGCTCCGTAGCCCTGGGTAGAAGGAGTGACTTTGCCCCCTTGGAGCCTAATGTCGAAAACAGCTGCCTGGAGCTTGCAAATGGGCCAGGGACATTGCAGGCCCAGTGCTGACGCTGTGAGGGTGCTTGTGTACCGTTTTGAAGCACGTAAAGTGTTCTTTTTTTCCAACTTCCATCCAGGGGGAAATCCTGGAATCTTACCCTACTTGGAGCTCCGTAGCCCTGGGTAGAAGGAGTGACTTTGCCCCCTTGGAGCTGAAACACCCATAATGTGTAAAATAGCTGCCTGGAAGGTTGCAAATGGCCCAGGGACATTGCAGGCCCAGCGCTGACACTGTGAGGGTGCTTGTGTAACATTTTGAAGCACGTAAAGTGTTCTTTTTTTTTCCACTTCCATCCAGGGGGAAAACCTGGAATATTACCCTACTTGGAGCTCCGTAGCCCTGGGTAGAAGGAGTGACTTTGCCCCCTTGGAGCCTAATGTCGAAAACAGCTGCCTGGAGGTTGCAAATGGGCCAGGGACATTGCAGGCCCAGTGCTTGCACTGTGAGGGTGCTTGTGTGCGGTTTTAAAGCACGTAAAGTGTTCTTTTTTTTCCCCACTTCCATCCAGGGGGAAAACCTGGAATCTTACCCTACTTGGAGCTCCGTAGCCCTGGGTAGAAGGAGTGACTTTTCCCCCTTGGAGCCTAATGTCGAAAACAGCTGCCTGGAGCTTGCAAATGGGCCAGGGACATTGCAGGCCCAGTGCTGACACTGTGAGGGTGCTTGTGTACCGTTTTGAAGCACGTAAAGTGTTCTTTTTTTTCCACTTCCATCCAGGGGGAAAACCTGGAATCTTACCCTACTTGGAGCTCCGTAGCCCTGGGTAGAAGGAGTGACTTTTCCCTCTTGGAGCTGAAACACCCATAATGTGTAAAATAGCTGCCTGGAAGGTTGCAAATGGCCCAGGGACATTGCAGGCCCAGTGCTGACACTGTGATGGTGCTTGTGTACAGTTTTGAAGCACGAAAAATGATCTTTTTTTCCACTTCCATCTAGGGGGAAAACCTGGAATCTTACCCTACTTGGAGCTCCGTAGCCCTGGGTAGAAGGAGTGACTTTTCCCCCTTGGAGCCTAATGTCGAAAACAGCTGCCTGGAGGTTGCAAATGGGCCAGGGACATTGCAGGCCCAGTGCTGACACTGTGAGGGTGCTTGTGTACAGTTTTGAAGCACGTAAAGTGTTCTTTTTTCTCCACTTCCATCCAGGGGGAAAACCTGGAATCTTACCCTACTTGGAGCTCCGTAGCCCTGGGTAGAAGGAGTGACTTTGCCCCCTGGGAGCTGAAACACCCATAATGTGTAAAATAGCTGCCTGGAAGGTTGCAAATGGGCCAGGGACATTGCAGGCTCACTGCTGGCACTGTGAGGGTGCTTGTGTGCGGTTTTAAAGCACTTAAGGCCCGTATTTATACTTTTTTTAGCGCCGCATTTGCGTCGTTTTTTGACGCAAAAACGGCGCAAACTTGCAAAATACCATTGTATTTTGTAGGTTTGCGCCGTTAGCCGTCAAAAAGCGGCGCAAATGCGGCGCTAAAAAAAGTATAAATACGGGCCTTAAAGTGTTCTTTTTTTTCCACTTCCATCCAGGGGCAAAACCTGGAATCTTACCCTACTTGGAGCTCCGTAGCCCTGGGTAGAAGGAGTGACTTTTCCCCCTTGGAGCTGAAACACCCATAATGTGTAAAATAGCTGCCTGGAAGGTTGCAAATGGGCCAGGGACATTGCAGGCCCAGTGCTGGCACTGTGAGGGTGCTTGTGTGCTGTTTTAAAGCACGTAAAGTGTTCTTTTTTTTCCCCACTTCCATCCAGGGGGAAAACCTGGAATCTTACCCGACTTGGAGCTCCGTAGCCCTGGGTAGAAGGAGTGACTTTGCCCCCTTGGAGCTGAAACACTCATAATGTGTAAAATAGCAGCCTGGAAGGTTGCAAATGGGCCAGGGACATTGCAGGCTCACTGCTGGCACTGTGAGGGTGCTTGTGTACAGTTTAAAAGCACGTAAAGTGTTCTTTTTTCTCCACTTCCATCCAGGGGGAAAACCTGGAATCTTACCCTACTTGGAGCTCCGTAGCCCTGGGTAGAAGGAGTGACTTTGCCCCCTTGGAGCTGAAACACTCATAATGTGTAAAATAGCAGCCTGGAAGGTTGCAAATGGGCCAGGGACATTGCAGGCTCACTGCTGGCACTGTGAGGGTGCTTGTGTACAGTTTAAAAGCACGTAAAGTGTTCTTTTTTCTCCACTTCCATCCAGGGGGAAAACCTGGAATCTTACCCTGCTTGGAGCTCCGTAGCCCTGGGTAGAAGGAGTGACTTTGCCCCCTTGGAGCTGAAACACCCATAATGTGTAAAATAGCAGCCTGGAAGGTTGCAAAAGGGCCAGGGACATTGCAGGCCCAGTGCTGGCACTGTGAGGGTGCTTGTGTGCGGTTTTAAAGCACGTAAAGTGTTCTTTTTTATCCCACTTCCATCCAGGGGGAAAACCTGGAATCTTACCCTACTTGGAGCTCCGTAGCCCTGGGTAGAAGGAGTGACTTTGCCCCCTTGGAGCTGAAACACCCATAATGTGTAAAATAGCTGCCTGGAAGGTTGCAAATGGCCCAGGGACATTGCAGGCCCAGCGCTGACACTGTGAGGGTGCTTGTGTAACATTTTGAAGCACGTAAAGTGTTCTTTTTTTTTCCACTTCCATCCAGGGGGAAAACCTGGAATATTACCCTACTTGGAGCTCCGTAGCCCTGGGTAGAAGGAGTGACTTTGCCCCCTTGGAGCCTAATGTCGAAAACAGCTGCCTGGAGGTTGCAAATGGGCCAGGGACATTGCAGGCCCAGTGCTGACGCTGTGAGGGTGCTTGTGTACCGTTTTGAAGCACGTAAAGTGTTCTTTTTACTCCACTTCCATCCAGGGGGAAAACCTGGAATCTTACCCTACTTGGAGCTCCGCAGCCCTGGGTAGAAGGAGTGACTTTTCCCCCTTGGAGCTGAAACACCCATAATGTGTAAAATAGCTGCCTGGAAGGTTGCAAATGGGCCAGGGACATTGCAGGCCCAGTGCTGGCACTGTGAGGGTGCTTGTGTGCTGTTTTAAAGCACGTAAAGTGTTCTTTTTTTTCCCCACTTCCATCCAGGGGGAAAACCTGGAATCTTACCCGACTTGGAGCTCCGTAGCCCTGGGTAGAAGGAGTGACTTTGCCCCCTTGGAGCTGAAACACTCATAATGTGTAAAATAGCAGCCTGGAAGGTTGCAAATGGGCCAGGGACATTGCAGGCTCACTGCTGGCACTGTGAGGGTGCTTGTGTACAGTTTAAAAGCACGTAAAGTGTTCTTTTTTCTCCACTTCCATCCAGGGGGAAAACCTGGAATCTTACCCTACTTGGAGCTCCGTAGCCCTGGGTA
Source organism: Pleurodeles waltl (assembly GCF_031143425.1). Lineage (NCBI taxonomy): Eukaryota > Metazoa > Chordata > Amphibia > Caudata > Salamandridae > Pleurodeles > Pleurodeles waltl. The sequence goes on from NW_027149894.1 coordinate 152,855, forward strand.
GAAGGAGTGACTTTGCCCCCTTGGAGCTGAAACACCCATAATGTGTAAAATAGCTGCCTGGAAGGTTGCAAATGGCCCAGGGACATTGCAGGCCCAGCGCTGACACTGTGAGGGTGCTTGTGTAACATTTTGAAGCACGTAAAGTGTTCTTTTTTTTTCCACTTCCATCCAGGGGGAAAACCTGGAATATTACCCTACTTGGAGCTCCGTAGCCCTGGGTAGAAGGAGTGACTTTGCCCCCTTGGAGCCTAATGTCGAAAACAGCTGCCTGGAGGTTGCAAATGGGCCAGGGACATTGCAGGCCCAGTGCTGACGCTGTGAGGGTGCTTGTGTACCGTTTTGAAGCACGTAAAGTGTTCTTTTTACTCCACTTCCATCCAGGGGGAAAACCTGGAATCTTACCCTACTTGGAGCTCCGCAGCCCTGGGTAGAAGGAGTGACTTTTCCCCCTTGGAGCTGAAACACCCATAATGTGTAAAATAGCTGCCTGGAAGGTTGCAAATGGCCCAGGGACATTGCAGGCCCAGTGCTGACACTGTGATGGTGCTTGTGTACAGTTTTGAAGCACGAAAAATGATCTTTTTTTCCACTTCCATCTAGGGGGAAAACCTGGAATCTTACCCTACTTGGAGCTCCGTAGCCCTGGGTAGAAGGAGTGACTTTTCCCCCTTGGAGCCTAATGTCGAAAACAGCTGCCTGGAGGTTGCAAATGGGCCAGGGACATTGCAGGCCCAGTGCTGACACTGTGAGGGTGCTTGTGTACCGTTTTGAAGCACGTAAAGTGTTCTTTTTTTTCCACTTCCATCCAGGGGGAAAAACTGGAATCTTACCCTACTTGGAGCTCCGTAGCCCTGGGTAGAAGGAGTGACTTTGCCCCCTTGGAGCTGAAACACTCATAATGTGTAAAATAGCTGCCTGGAAGGGTGCAAATGGCCCAGGGACATTGCAGGCCCAGTGATGACACTGTGAGGGTGCTTGTGTACAGTTTAAAAGCACGTAAAGTGTTCTTTTTTTTCCACTTCCATCCAGGGGGAAAAACTGGAATCTTACCCTACTTGGAGCTCCGTAGCCCTGTGTAGAAGGAGTGACTTTGTCCCCTTGGAGCTGAAACACTCATAATGTGTAAAATAGCAGCCTGGAAGGTTACAAATGGGCCAGGGACATTGCAGGCCCAGTGCTGACACTGTGAGGGTGCTTGTGTACAGTTTTGAAGCACGTAAAGTGTTATTTTTTTTCCACTTCCATCCAGGGGGAAAACCTGGAATCTTACCCTACTTGGAGCTCCGTAGCCCTGGGTAGAAGGAGTGACTTTGCCCCCTTGGAGCCTAATGTCGAAAACAGCTGCCTGGAGCTTGCAAATGGGCCAGGGACATTGCAGGCCCAGTGCTGACGCTGTGAGGGTGCTTGTGTACCGTTTTGAAGCACGTAAAGTGTTCTTTTTTTCCAACTTCCATCCAGGGGGAAATCCTGGAATCTTACCCTACTTGGAGCTCCGTAGCCCTGGGTAGAAGGAGTGACTTTGCCCCCTTGGAGCTGAAACACCCATAATGTGTAAAATAGCTGCCTGGAAGGTTGCAAATGGCCCAGGGACATTGCAGGCCCAGCGCTGACACTGTGAGGGTGCTTGTGTAACATTTTGAAGCACGTAAAGTGTTCTTTTTTTTTCCACTTCCATCCAGGGGGAAAACCTGGAATATTACCCTACTTGGAGCTCCGTAGCCCTGGGTAGAAGGAGTGACTTTGCCCCCTTGGAGCCTAATGTCGAAAACAGCTGCCTGGAGGTTGCAAATGGGCCAGGGACATTGCAGGCCCAGTGCTTGCACTGTGAGGGTGCTTGTGTGCGGTTTTAAAGCACGTAAAGTGTTCTTTTTTTTCCCCACTTCCATCCAGGGGGAAAACCTGGAATCTTACCCTACTTGGAGCTCCGTAGCCCTGTGTAGAAGGAGTGACTTTTCCCCCTTGGAGCCTAATGTCGAAAACAGCTGCCTGGAGCTTGCAAATGGGCCAGGGACATTGCAGGCCCAGTGCTGACACTGTGAGGGTGCTTGTGTACCGTTTTGAAGCACGTAAAGTGTTCTTTTTTTTCCACTTCCATCCAGGGGGAAAACCTGGAATCTTACCCTACTTGGAGCTCCGTAGCCCTGGGTAGAAGGAGTGACTTTTCCCTCTTGGAGCTGAAACACCCATAATGTGTAAAATAGCTGCCTGGAAGGTTGCAAATGGCCCAGGGACATTGCAGGCCCAGTGCTGACACTGTGATGGTGCTTGTGTACAGTTTTGAAGCACGAAAAATGATCTTTTTTTCCACTTCCATCTAGGGGGAAAACCTGGAATCTTACCCTACTTGGAGCTCCGTAGCCCTGGGTAGAAGGAGTGACTTTTCCCCCTTGGAGCCTAATGTCGAAAACAGCTGCCTGGAGGTTGCAAATGGGCCAGGGACATTGCAGGCCCAGTGCTGACACTGTGAGGGTGCTTGTGTACAGTTTTGAAGCACGTAAAGTGTTCTTTTTTCTCCACTTCCATCCAGGGGGAAAACCTGGAATCTTACCCTACTTGGAGCTCCGTAGCCCTGGGTAGAAGGAGTGACTTTGCCCCCTGGGAGCTGAAACACCCATAATGTGTAAAATAGCTGCCTGGAAGGTTGCAAATGGGCCAGGGACATTGCAGGCTCACTGCTGGCACTGTGAGGGTGCTTGTGTGCGGTTTTAAAGCACTTACCCGTATTTATACTTTTTTTAGCGCCGCATTTGCGTCGTTTTTTGACGCAAAAACGGCGCAAACTTGCAAAATACCATTGTATTTTGTAGGTTTGCGCCGTTAGCCGTCAAAAAGCGGCGCAAATGCGGCGCTAAAAAAAGTATAAATACGGGCCTTAAAGTGTTCTTTTTTTTCCACTTCCATCCAGGGGCAAAACCTGGAATCTTACCCTACTTGGAGCTCCGTAGCCCTGGGTAGAAGGAGTGACTTTTCCCCCTTGGAGCTGAAACACCCATAATGTGTAAAATAGCTGCCTGGAAGGTTGCAAATGGGCCAGGGACATTGCAGGCCCAGTGCTGGCACTGTGAGGGTGCTTGTGTGCTGTTTTAAAGCACGTAAAGTGTTCTTTTTTTTCCCCACTTCCATCCAGGGGGAAAACCTGGAATCTTACCCGACTTGGAGCTCCGTAGCCCTGGGTAGAAGGAGTGACTTTGCCCCCTTGGAGCTGAAACACTCATAATGTGTAAAATAGCAGCCTGGAAGGTTGCAAATGGGCCAGGGACATTGCAGGCTCACTGCTGGCACTGTGAGGGTGCTTGTGTACAGTTTAAAAGCACGTAAAGTGTTCTTTTTTCTCCACTTCCATCCAGGGGGAAAACCTGGAATCTTACCCTACTTGGAGCTCCGTAGCCCTGGGTAGAAGGAGTGACTTTGCCCCCTTGGAGCTGAAACACTCATAATGTGTAAAATAGCAGCCTGGAAGGTTGCAAATGGGCCAGGGACATTGCAGGCTCACTGCTGGCACTGTGAGGGTGCTTGTGTACAGTTTAAAAGCACGTAAAGTGTTCTTTTTTCTCCACTTCCATCCAGGGGGAAAACCTGGAATCTTACCCTGCTTGGAGCTCCGTAGCCCTGGGTAGAAGGAGTGACTTTGCCCCCTTGGAGCTGAAACACCCATAATGTGTAAAATAGCAGCCTGGAAGGTTGCAAAAGGGCCAGGGACATTGCAGGCCCAGTGCTGGCACTGTGAGGGTGCTTGTGTGCGGTTTTAAAGCACGTAAAGTGTTCTTTTTTATCCCACTTCCATCCAGGGGGAAAACCTGGAATCTTACCCTACTTGGAGCTGGGTAGAAGGAGTGACTTTTCCCCCTTGGAGCCTAATGTCGAAAACAGCTGCCTGGAGCTTGCAAATGGGCCAGGGACATTGCAGGCCCAGTGCTGACACTGTGAGGGTGCTTGTGTACCGTTTTGAAGCACGTAAAGTGTTCTTTTTTTTCCACTTCCATCCAGGGGGAAAACCTGGAATCTTACCCTACTTGGAGCTCCGTAGCCCTGTGTAGAAGGAGTGACTTTGCCCCCTTGGAGCCTAATGTCGAAAACAGCTGCCTGGAGGTTGCAAATGGGCCAGGGACTATGCAGGCCCAGTGCTGACACTGTGAGGGTGCTAGTGTACCGTTTTGAAGCACGTAAAGTGTTCTTTTTTTTCTATTCCATCCAGGGGGAAAACCTGGAATCTTACCCTACTTGGAGCTCCGTAGCCCTGGGTAGAAGGAGTGACTTTGCCCCCTTGGAGCTGAAACACCCATAATGTGTAAAATAGCTGCCTGGAAGGTTGCAAATGGCCGAGGGACATTGCAGGCCCAGTGATGACACTGTGAGGGTGCTTGTGTACAGTTTAAAAGCACGTAAAGTGTTCTTTTTTTTTCCACTTCCATCCAGGGGGAAAACCTGGAATCTTACCCTACTTGGAGCTCCGTAGCCCTGGGTAGAAGGAGTGACTTTGCCCCCTTGGAGCCTAATGTCGAAAACAGCTGCCTGGAGGTTGCAAATGGGCCAGGGACTATGCAGGCCCAGTGCTGACACTGTGAGGGTGCTAGTGTACCGTTTTGAAGCACGTAAAGTGTTCTTTTTTTTCTATTCCATCCAGGGGGAAAACCTAGAATCTTACCCTACTTGGAGCTCCGTAGCCCTGGGTAGAAGGAGTGACTTTGCCCCCTTGGAGCTGAAACACTCATAATGTGTAAAATAGCTGCCTGGAAGGTTGCAAATGGCCCAGGGACATTGCAGGCCCAGTGCTGACACTGTGAGGGTGCTTGTGTACCGTTTTGAACCACGTAAAGTGTTCTTTTTTTCCCACTTCCATCCAGGGGGAAAACCTGGAATCTTACCCTACTTGGAGCTCCGTAGCCCTGGGTAGAAGGAGTGACTTTTCCCCCTTGGAGCCTAATGTCGAAAACAGCTGCCTGGAGCTTGCAAATGGGCCAGGGACATTGCAGGCCCAGTGCTGACACTGTGAGGGTGCTTGTGTACAGTTTAAAAGCACGTAAAGTGTTCTTTTTTTTCCACTTCCATCCAGGGGGAAAACCTGGAATCTTACCCTACTTGGAGCTCCGTAGCCCTGGGTAGAAGGAGTGACTTTGCCCCCTTGGAGCTGAAACACCCATAATGTGTAAAATAGCTGCCTGGAAGTTTGCAAATGGCCCAGGGACATTGCAGGCCCAGTGCTGACACTGTGAGGGTGCTTGTGTACAGTTTTGAAGCACGTAAAGTGTTCTTTTTTCTCCACTTCCATCCAGGGGGAAAACCTGGAATCTTACCCTACTTGGAGCTCCGTAGCCCTGGGTAGAAGGAGTGACTTTGCCCCCTTGGAGCTGAAACACTCATAATGTGTAAAATAGCAGCCTGGAAGGTCGCAAATGGGACAGGGACATTGCAGGCTCAGTGCTGGCACTGTGAAGGTGCTTGTGTGCGGTTTTAAAGCACGTAAAGTGTTCTTTTTTTTCCCACTTCCATCCAGGGGGAAAACCTGGAATCTTACCCTACTTGGAGCTCCGTAGCCCTGGGTAGAAGGAGTGACTTTGCCCCCTTGGAACTGAAACACCCATAATGTGTAAAATAGCTTCCTGGAAGGTTGCAAATGGGCCAGGGACATTGCAGGCCCAGTGCTGACACTGTGAGGGTGCTTGTGCACAGTTTTGAAGCACGTAAAGTGTTCTTTTTTCTCCACTTCCATCCAGGGGGAAAACCTGGAATCTTACCCTACTTGGTGCTCCGTAGCCCTGGGTAGAAGGAGTGACTTTGCCCCCTTGGAGCTGAAACACCCATAATGTGTAAAATAGCTGCCTGGAAGGTTGCAAATGGCCGAGGGACATTGCAGGCCCAGTGCTGACACTGTGAGGGTGCTTGTGTACAGTTTTGAAGCACGTAAAGTGTTCTTTTTTCTCCACTTCCATCCAGGGGGAAAACCTGGAATCTTACCCAACTTGGAGCTCCGTAGCCCTGGGTAGAAGGAGTGACTTTGCCCCCTTGGAGCCTAATGTCGAAAACAGCTGCCTGGAGGTTGCAAATGGCCAGGGACATTGCAGGCCCAGTGCTGACACTGTGAGGGTGCTTGTGTACAGTTTTGAAGCACGTAAAGTGTTCTTTTTTTTCCACTTCCATCCAGGGGGAAAACCTGGAATCTAACCCTACTTGGAGCTCCGTAGCCCTGTGTAGAAGGAGTGACTTTGCCCCCTTGAAGCTGAAACACTCATAATGTGTAAAATAGCTGCCTGGAAGGTTGCAAATGGCCCAGGGACATTGCAGGCCCAGTGCTGACACGGTGGGGGTGCTTGTGTACAGTTTTGAAGCACGTAAAGTGTTCTTTTTTCTCCACTTCCATCCAGGGGGAAAACCTGGAATCTTACCATACTTGGAGCTCCGTAGCCCTGGGTAGAAGGAGTGACTTTGCCCCCTTGGAGCTGAAACACTCATAATGAGTAAAATAGCAGCCTGGAAGGTTGCAAATGGGCCAGGGACATTGCAGGCTCACTGCTGGCACTGTGAGGGTGCTTGTGTACAGTTTAAAAGCACGTAAAGTGTTCTTTTTTCTCCACTTCCATCCAGGGGGAAAACCTGGAATCTTACCTTACTTGGAGCTCCGTAGCCCTGGGTAGAAGTAGTGACTTTGCCCCCTTGGAGCCTAATGTCGAAAACAGCTGCCTGGAGGTTGCAAATGGGCCAGGGACATTGCAGGCCCAGTGCTTGCACTGTGAGGGTGCATATGTGCGGTTTTAAAGCACGTAAAGTGTTCTTTTTTTTCCCCACTTCCATCCAGGGGGAAAACCTGGAATCTTACCCTACTTGGAGCTCCGTAGCCCTGGGTAGAAGGAGTGACTTTTCCCCCTTGGAGCCTAATGTCGAAAACAGCTGCCTGGAGCTTGCAAATGGGCCAGGGACATTGCAGGCCCAGTGCTGACACTGTGAGGGTGCTTGTGTACCGTTTTGAAGCACGTAAAGTGTTCTTTTTTTTCCACTTCCATCCAGGGGGAAAACCTGGAATCTTACACTACTTGGAGCTCCGTAGCCCTGGGTAGAAGGAGTGACTTTGCCCCCTTGGAGCTGAAACACCCATAATGTGTAAAATAGCTGCCTGGAAGGTAGCAAATGGCCCAGGGACATTGCAGGCCCAGTGCTGACACTGTGAGGGTGCTTGTGTACAGTTTTGAAGCACGTAAAGAGTTCTTTTTTCTCCACTTCCATCCAGGGGGAAAACCTGGAATCTTACCCTACTTGGAGCTCCGTAGCCCTGGGTAGAAGGAGTGACTTTGCCCCCTTGGAGCTGAAACACCCATAATGTGAAATATAGCTGCCTGGAAGGTTGCAAATGGGCCAGGGACATTGCAGGCCCAGTGCTGACGCTGTGAGGGTGCTTGTGTACCGTTTTAAAGCACGTAAAGTGTTCTTTTTTTTCCCACTTCCATCCAGGGGGAAAACCTGGAATCTTACCCTACTTGGAGCTCCGTAGCCCTGGGTAGAAGGAGTGACTTTGCCCCCTTGGAGCCTAATGTCGAAAACCGCTGCCTGGAGGTTGCAAATGGGCCAGGGACATTGCAGGCCCAGTGCTGACACTGTGAGGGTGCTTGTGTACCGTTTTGAATCATGTAAAGTGTTCTTTTATTTTTCACTTCCATCCCGGGGTTAAACCTGGAATCTTACCCTACTTGGAGCTCCGTAGCCCCGGGTAGAAGGAGTGACTTTGCCCCCTTGGAGCTGAAACACTCATAATGTGTAAAATAGCTGCCTGGAAGGTTGCAAATGGCCCAGGGACATTGCAGGCCCAGTGCTGACACTGTGAGGGTGCTTGTGTACAGTTTTGAAGCACGTAAAGTGTTCTTTTTTCTCCACTTCCATCCAGGGGGAAAACCTGGAATCTTACCCTACTTGGAGCTCCGTAGCCCTGGGTAGAAGGAGTGACTTTGCCCCCTTGGAGCTGAAACACTCATAATGTGTAAAATAGCAGCCTGGAAGGTCGCAAATGGGACAGGGACATTGCAGGCTCAGTGCTGGCACTGTGAAGGTGCTTGTGTGCGGTTTTAAAGCACGTAAAGTGTTCTTTTTTTTCCCACTTCCATCCAGGGGGAAAACCTGGAATCTTACCCTACTTGGAGCTCCGTAGCCCTGGGTAGAAGGAGTGACTTTGCCCCCTTGGAACTGAAACACCCATAATGTGTAAAATAGCTTCCTGGAAGGTTGCAAATGGGCCAGGGACATTGCAGGCCCAGTGCTGACACTGTGAGGGTGCTTGTGCACAGTTTTGAAGCACGTAAAGTGTTCTTTTTTCTCCACTTCCATCCAGGGGGAAAACCTGGAATCTTACCCTACTTGGTGCTCCGTAGCCCTGGGTAGAAGGAGTGACTTTGCCCCCTTGGAGCTGAAACACCCATAATGTGTAAAATAACAGCCTGGAAGGTTGCAAATGGGCCAGGGACATTGCAGGCTCACTGCTGGCACTGTGAGGGTGCTTGTGTGCGGTTTTAAAGCACGTAAAGTGTTCTTTTTTTCCCCACTTCCATCCAGTGGGAAAACCTGGAATCTTACCCTACTTGGAGCTCCGTAGCCCTGGGTAGAAGGAGTGACTTTGCCCCCTTGAAGCTGAAACACCCATAATGTGTAAAATAGCTCCCTGGAAGGTAGCAAATGGCCCAGGGACATTGCAGGCCCAGTGCTGACACTGTGTGGGTGCTTGTGTACAGTTTTGAAGCACGTAAAGTGTTCTTTTTTCTCCACTTCCATCCAGGGGGAAAACCTGGAATCTTACCCTACTTGGAGCTCCGTAGCCCTGGGTAGAAGGAGTGACTTTGCCCCCTTGGAGCCTAATGTCGAAAACAGCTGCCTGGAGGTTGCAAATGGGCCAGGGACATTGCAGGCCCAGTGCTGACACTGTGAGGGTGCTTGTGTACCGTTTTGAATCATGTAAAGTGTTCTTTTATTTTTCACTTCCATCCCGGGGTTAAACCTGGAATCTTACCCTACTTGGAGCTCCGTAGCCCTGGGTAGAAGGAGTGACTTTGCCCCCTTGGAGCTGAAACACTCATAATGTGTAAAATAGCTGCCTGGAAGGTTACAAATGGGCCCAGGGACACTGCAGGCCCAGTGCTGACACTGTGAGGGTGCTTGTGTACCTCTTTGAAGCACGTAAAGTGTTCTTTTTTTCCCACTTCCATCCAGGGGGAAAACCTGGAATCTTACCCGACTTGGAGCTCCGTAGCCCTGGGTAGAAGGAGTGACTTTACCCCCGTGGAGCTGAAACACTCATAATGTGTAAAACGAGGTTAAAAAAGGGCCAGGGACATTGTAGGCCCAGCGCTGACACTGTGAGGGTGCTTGTGTACCTCTTTGAAGCACGTAAAGTGTTCTCTTTTTTTCCACTTCCATCCAGGGGTAAAACCTGGAATCTTACCCTACTTGGAGCTCCGTAGCCCTGGGTAGAAGGAGTGACTTTGCCCCCTTGGAGCCTAATGTCGAAAACAGCTGCCTGGAGCTTGCAAATGGGCCAGGGACATTGCAGGCCCAGTGCTTGCACTGTGAGGGTGCTTGTGTGCGGTTTTAAAGCACGTAAAGTGTTCTTTTTTTTCCCACTTCCATCCAGGGGGAAAACCTGGAATCTTACCCTACTTGGAGCTCCGTAGCCCTGGGTAGAAGGAGTGACTTTGCCCCCTTGGAGCTGAAACACCCATAATGTGTAAAATAACAGCCTGGAAGGTTGCAAATGGGCCAGGGACATTGCAGGCTCACTGCTGGCACTGTGAGGGTGCTTGTGTACAGTTTAAAAGCACGTAAAGTGTTCTTTTTTGTCCACTTCCATCCAGGGGGAAAACCTGGAATCTTACCCTACTTGGAGCTCCGTAGCCCTGGGTAGAAGGAGTGACTTTGCCCCCTTGGAGCTGAAACACTCATAAGGTGTAAAATAGCAGCCTGGAAGGTTGCAAATGGGCCAGGGACATTGCAGGCCCAGTGCTGACACTGTGAGGGTGCTTGTGTACAGTTTAAAAGCACGTAAAGTGTTCTTTTTTTTCCACTTCCATCCAGGGGGAAAACCTGGAATCTTACCCTACTTGGAGCTCCGTAGCCCTGGGTAGAAGGAGTGACTTTGCCCCCTTGGAGCCTAATGTCGAAAACAGCTGCCTGGAGCTTGCAAATGGGCCAGGGACATTGCAGGCCCAGTGCTGACGCTGTGAGGGTGCTTGTGTACCGTTTTGAAGCACGTAAAGTGTTCTTTTTTTCCAACTTCCATCCAGGGGGAAATCCTGGAATCTTACCCTACTTGGAGCTCCGTAGCCCTGGGTAGAAGGAGTGACTTTGCCCCCTTGGAGCTGAAACACCCATAATGTGTAAAATAGCTGCCTGGAAGGTTGCAAATGGCCCAGGGACATTGCAGGCCCAGCGCTGACACTGTGAGGGTGCTTGTGTAACATTTTGAAGCACGTAAAGTGTTCTTTTTTTTTCCACTTCCATCCAGGGGGAAAACCTGGAATATTACCCTACTTGGAGCTCCGTAGCCCTGGGTAGAAGGAGTGACTTTGCCCCCTTGGAGCCTAATGTCGAAAACAGCTGCCTGGAGGTTGCAAATGGGCCAGGGACATTGCAGGCCCAGTGCTTGCACTGTGAGGGTGCTTGTGTGCGGTTTTAAAGCACGTAAAGTGTTCTTTTTTTTCCCCACTTCCATCCAGGGGGAAAACCTGGAATCTTACCCTACTTGGAGCTCCGTAGCCCTGGGTAGAAGGAGTGACTTTTCCCCCTTGGAGCCTAATGTCGAAAACAGCTGCCTGGAGCTTGCAAATGGGCCAGGGACATTGCAGGCCCAGTGCTGACACTGTGAGGGTGCTTGTGTACCGTTTTGAAGCACGTAAAGTGTTCTTTTTTTTCCACTTCCATCCAGGGGGAAAACCTGGAATCTTACCCTACTTGGAGCTCCGTAGCCCTGGGTAGAAGGAGTGACTTTTCCCTCTTGGAGCTGAAACACCCATAATGTGTAAAATAGCTGCCTGGAAGGTTGCAAATGGCCCAGGGACATTGCAGGCCCAGTGCTGACACTGTGATGGTGCTTGTGTACAGTTTTGAAGCACGAAAAATGATCTTTTTTTCCACTTCCATCTAGGGGGAAAACCTGGAATCTTACCCTACTTGGAGCTCCGTAGCCCTGGGTAGAAGGAGTGACTTTTCCCCCTTGGAGCCTAATGTCGAAAACAGCTGCCTGGAGGTTGCAAATGGGCCAGGGACATTGCAGGCCCAGTGCTGACACTGTGAGGGTGCTTGTGTACAGTTTTGAAGCACGTAAAGTGTTCTTTTTTCTCCACTTCCATCCAGGGGGAAAACCTGGAATCTTACCCTACTTGGAGCTCCGTAGCCCTGGGTAGAAGGAGTGACTTTGCCCCCTGGGAGCTGAAACACCCATAATGTGTAAAATAGCTGCCTGGAAGGTTGCAAATGGGCCAGGGACATTGCAGGCTCACTGCTGGCACTGTGAGGGTGCTTGTGTGCGGTTTTAAAGCACTTAGGCCCGTATTTATACTTTTTTTAGCGCCGCATTTGCGTCGTTTTTTGACGCAAAAACGGCGCAAACTTGCAAAATACCATTGTATTTTGTAGGTTTGCGCCGTTAGCCGTCAAAAAGCGGCGCAAATGCGGCGCTAAAAAAAGTATAAATACGGGCCTTAAAGTGTTCTTTTTTTTCCACTTCCATCCAGGGGCAAAACCTGGAATCTTACCCTACTTGGAGCTCCGTAGCCCTGGGTAGAAGGAGTGACTTTGCCCCCTTGGAGCTGAAACACCCATAATGTGTAAAATAGCTGCCTGGAAGGTAGCAAATGGCCCAGGGACATTGCAGGCCCAGTGCTGACACTGTGAGGGTGCTTGTGTACAGTTTTGAAGCACGTAACATGTTCTTTTTTTTCCACTTCCATCAAGGGGGAAAACCTGGAATCTTACCCTACTTGGAGCTCCGCAGCCCTGGGTAGAAGGAGTGACTTTTCCCCCTTGGAGCTGAAACACCCATAATGTGTAAAATAGCTGCCTGGAAGGTTGCAAATGGCCCAGGGACACTGCAGGCCCAGTGCTGACACTGTGATGGTGCTTGTGTACAGTTTTGAAGCACGAAAAATGATCTTTTTTTCCACTTCCATCTAGGGGGAAAACCTGGAATCTTACCCTACTTGGAGCTCCGTAGCCCTGGGTAGAAGGAGTGACTTTGCCCCCTTGGAGCCTAATGTCGAAAACAGCTGCCTGGAGGTTGCAAATGGGCCAGGGACATTGCAGGCCCAGTGCTGACACTGTGAGGGTGCTTGTGTACAGTTTTGAAGCACGTAAAGTGTTCTTTTTTTTCCACTTCCATCCAGGGGGAAAACCTGGAATCTAACCCTACTTGGAGCTCCGTAGCCCTGGGTAGAAGGAGTGACTTTGCCCCCTTGGAGCTGAAACACCCATAATGTGTAAAATAGCTGCCTGGAAGGTTGCAAATGGCCCAGGGACATTGCAGGCCCAGTGCTGACACTGTGATGGTGCTTGTGTACAGTTTTGAAGCACGAAAAATGATCTTTTTTTCCACTTCCATCTAGGGGGAAAACCTGGAATCTTACCCTACTTGGAGCTCCGTAGCCCTGGGTAGAAGGAGTGACTTTTCCCCCTTGGAGCCTAATGTCGAAAACAGCTGCCTGGAGGTTGCAAATGGGCCAGGGACATTGCAGGCCCAGTGCTGACACTGTGAGGGTGCTTGTGTACCGTTTTGAAGCACGTAAAGTGTTCTTTTTTTTCCACTTCCATCCAGGGGGAAAAACTGGAATCTTACCCTACTTGGAGCTCCGTAGCCCTGGGTAGAAGGAGTGACTTTGCCCCCTTGGAGCTGAAACACTCATAATGTGTAAAATAGCTGCCTGGAAGGGTGCAAATGGCCCAGGGACATTGCAGGCCCAGTGATGACACTGTGAGGGTGCTTGTGTACAGTTTAAAAGCACGTAAAGTGTTCTTTTTTTTCCACTTCCATCCAGGGGGAAAAACTGGAATCTTACCCTACTTGGAGCTCCGTAGCCCTGGGTAGAAGGAGTGACTTTGTCCCCTTGGAGCTGAAACACTCATAATGTGTAAAATAGCAGCCTGGAAGGTTACAAATGGGCCAGGGACATTGCAGGCCCAGTGCTGACACTGTGAGGGTGCTTGTGTACAGTTTTGAAGCACGTAAAGTGTTATTTTTTTTCCACTTCCATCCAGGGGGAAAACCTGGAATCTTACCCTACTTGGAGCTCCGTAGCCCTGGGTAGAAGGAGTGACTTTGCCCCCTTGGAGCCTAATGTCGAAAACAGCTGCCTGGAGCTTGCAAATGGGCCAGGGACATTGCAGGCCCAGTGCTGACGCTGTGAGGGTGCTTGTGTACCGTTTTGAAGCACGTAAAGTGTTCTTTTTTTCCAACTTCCATCCAGGGGGAAATCCTGGAATCTTACCCTACTTGGAGCTCCGTAGCCCTGGGTAGAAGGAGTGACTTTGCCCCCTTGGAGCTGAAACACCCATAATGTGTAAAATAGCTGCCTGGAAGGTTGCAAATGGCCCAGGGACATTGCAGGCCCAGCGCTGACACTGTGAGGGTGCTTGTGTAACATTTTGAAGCACGTAAAGTGTTCTTTTTTTTTCCACTTCCATCCAGGGGGAAAACCTGGAATCTTACCCTACTTGGAGCTCCGTAGCCCTGGGTAGAAGGAGTGACTTTGCCCCCTTGGAACTGAAACACCCATAATGTGTAAAATAGCTTCCTGGAAGGTTGCAAATGGGCCAGGGACATTGCAGGCCCAGTGCTGACACTGTGAGGGTGCTTGTGCACAGTTTTGAAGCACGTAAAGTGTTCTTTTTTCTCCACTTCCATCCAGGGGGAAAACCTGGAATCTTACCCTACTTGGTGCTCCGTAGCCCTGGGTAGAAGGAGTGACTTTGCCCCCTTGGAGCTGAAACACCCATAATGTGTAAAATAGCTGCCTGGAAGGTTGCAAATGGCCGAGGGACATTGCAGGCCCAGTGCTGACACTGTGAGGGTGCTTGTGTACAGTTTTGAAGCACGTAAAGTGTTCTTTTTTCTCCACTTCCATCCAGGGGGAAAACCTGGAATCTTACCCAACTTGGAGCTCCGTAGCCCTGGGTAGAAGGAGTGACTTTGCCCCCTTGGAGCCTAATGTCGAAAACAGCTGCCTGGAGGTTGCAAATGGCCAGGGACATTGCAGGCCCAGTGCTGACACTGTGAGGGTGCTTGTGTACAGTTTTGAAGCACGTAAAGTGTTCTTTTTTTTCCACTTCCATCCAGGGGGAAAACCTGGAATCTAACCCTACTTGGAGCTCCGTAGCCCTGTGTAGAAGGAGTGACTTTGCCCCCTTGAAGCTGAAACACTCATAATGTGTAAAATAGCTGCCTGGAAGGTTGCAAATGGCCCAGGGACATTGCAGGCCCAGTGCTGACACGGTGGGGGTGCTTGTGTACAGTTTTGAAGCACGTAAAGTGTTCTTTTTTCTCCACTTCCATCCAGGGGGAAAACCTGGAATCTTACCATACTTGGAGCTCCGTAGCCCTGGGTAGAAGGAGTGACTTTGCCCCCTTGGAGCTGAAACACTCATAATGAGTAAAATAGCAGCCTGGAAGGTTGCAAATGGGCCAGGGACATTGCAGGCTCACTGCTGGCACTGTGAGGGTGCTTGTGTACAGTTTAAAAGCACGTAAAGTGTTCTTTTTTCTCCACTTCCATCCAGGGGGAAAACCTGGAATCTTACCTTACTTGGAGCTCCGTAGCCCTGGGTAGAAGTAGTGACTTTGCCCCCTTGGAGCCTAATGTCGAAAACAGCTGCCTGGAGGTTGCAAATGGGCCAGGGACATTGCAGGCCCAGTGCTTGCACTGTGAGGGTGCTTATGTGCGGTTTTAAAGCACGTAAAGTGTTCTTTTTTTTCCCCACTTCCATCCAGGGGGAAAACCTGGAATCTTACCCTACTTGGAGCTCCGTAGCCCTGGGTAGAAGGAGTGACTTTTCCCCCTTGGAGCCTAATGTCGAAAACAGCTGCCTGGAGCTTGCAAATGGGCCAGGGACATTGCAGGCCCAGTGCTGACACTGTGAGGGTGCTTGTGTACCGTTTTGAAGCACGTAAAGTGTTCTTTTTTTTCCACTTCCATCCAGGGGGAAAACCTGGAATCTTACACTACTTGGAGCTCCGTAGCCCTGGGTAGAAGGAGTGACTTTGCCCCCTTGGAGCTGAAACACCCATAATGTGTAAAATAGCTGCCTGGAAGGTAGCAAATGGCCCAGGGACATTGCAGGCCCAGTGCTGACACTGTGAGGGTGCTTGTGTACAGTTTTGAAGCACGTAAAGAGTTCTTTTTTCTCCACTTCCATCCAGGGGGAAAACCTGGAATCTTACCCTACTTGGAGCTCCGTAGCCCTGGGTAGAAGGAGTGACTTTGCCCCCTTGGAGCTGAAACACCCATAATGTGAAATATAGCTGCCTGGAAGGTTGCAAATGGGCCAGGGACATTGCAGGCCCAGTGCTGACGCTGTGAGGGTGCTTGTGTACCGTTTTAAAGCACGTAAAGTGTTCTTTTTTTTCCCACTTCCATCCAGGGGGAAAACCTGGAATCTTACCCTACTTGGAGCTCCGTAGCCCTGGGTAGAAGGAGTGACTTTGCCCCCTTGGAGCCTAATGTCGAAAACCGCTGCCTGGAGGTTGCAAATGGGCCAGGGACATTGCAGGCCCAGTGCTGACACTGTGAGGGTGCTTGTGTACCGTTTTGAATCATGTAAAGTGTTCTTTTATTTTTCACTTCCATCCCGGGGTTAAACCTGGAATCTTACCCTACTTGGAGCTCCGTAGCCCCGGGTAGAAGGAGTGACTTTGCCCCCTTGGAGCTGAAACACTCATAATGTGTAAAATAGCTGCCTGGAAGGTTGCAAATGGCCCAGGGACATTGCAGGCCCAGTGCTGACACTGTGAGGGTGCTTGTGTACAGTTTTGAAGCACGTAAAGTGTTCTTTTTTCTCCACTTCCATCCAGGGGGAAAACCTGGAATCTTACCCTACTTGGAGCTCCGTAGCCCTGGGTAGAAGGAGTGACTTTGCCCCCTTGGAGCTGAAACACTCATAATGTGTAAAATAGCAGCCTGGAAGGTCGCAAATGGGACAGGGACATTGCAGGCTCAGTGCTGGCACTGTGAAGGTGCTTGTGTGCGGTTTTAAAGCACGTAAAGTGTTCTTTTTTTTCCCACTTCCATCCAGGGGGAAAACCTGGAATCTTACCCTACTTGGAGCTCCGTAGCCCTGGGTAGAAGGAGTGACTTTGCCCCCTTGGAACTGAAACACCCATAATGTGTAAAATAGCTTCCTGGAAGGTTGCAAATGGGCCAGGGACATTGCAGGCCCAGTGCTGACACTGTGAGGGTGCTTGTGCACAGTTTTGAAGCACGTAAAGTGTTCTTTTTTCTCCACTTCCATCCAGGGGGAAAACCTGGAATCTTACCCTACTTGGTGCTCCGTAGCCCTGGGTAGAAGGAGTGACTTTGCCCCCTTGGAGCTGAAACACCCATAATGTGTAAAATAACAGCCTGGAAGGTTGCAAATGGGCCAGGGACATTGCAGGCTCACTGCTGGCACTGTGAGGGTGCTTGTGTGCGGTTTTAAAGCACGTAAAGTGTTCTTTTTTTCCCCACTTCCATCCAGTGGGAAAACCTGGAATCTTACCCTACTTGGAGCTCCGTAGCCCTGGGTAGAAGGAGTGACTTTGCCCCCTTGAAGCTGAAACACCCATAATGTGTAAAATAGCTCCCTGGAAGGTAGCAAATGGCCCAGGGACATTGCAGGCCCAGTGCTGACACTGTGTGGGTGCTTGTGTACAGTTTTGAAGCACGTAAAGTGTTCTTTTTTCTCCACTTCCATCCAGGGGGAAAACCTGGAATCTTACCCTACTTGGAGCTCCGTAGCCCTGGGTAGAAGGAGTGACTTTGCCCCCTTGGAGCCTAATGTCGAAAACAGCTGCCTGGAGGTTGCAAATGGGCCAGGGACATTGCAGGCCCAGTGCTGACACTGTGAGGGTGCTTGTGTACCGTTTTGAATCATGTAAAGTGTTCTTTTATTTTTCACTTCCATCCCGGGGTTAAACCTGGAATCTTACCCTACTTGGAGCTCCGTAGCCCTGGGTAGAAGGAGTGACTTTGCCCCCTTGGAGCTGAAACACTCATAATGTGTAAAATAGCTGCCTGGAAGGTTACAAATGGGCCCAGGGACACTGCAGGCCCAGTGCTGACACTGTGAGGGTGCTTGTGTACCTCTTTGAAGCACGTAAAGTGTTCTTTTTTTCCCACTTCCATCCAGGGGGAAAACCTGGAATCTTACCCGACTTGGAGCTCCGTAGCCCTGGGTAGAAGGAGTGACTTTACCCCCGTGGAGCTGAAACACTCATAATGTGTAAAACGAGGTTAAAAAAGGGCCAGGGACATTGTAGGCCCAGCGCTGACACTGTGAGGGTGCTTGTGTACCTCTTTGAAGCACGTAAAGTGTTCTCTTTTTTTCCACTTCCATCCAGGGGTAAAACCTGGAATCTTACCCTACTTGGAGCTCCGTAGCCCTGGGTAGAAGGAGTGACTTTGCCCCCTTGGAGCCTAATGTCGAAAACAGCTGCCTGGAGCTTGCAAATGGGCCAGGGACATTGCAGGCCCAGTGCTTGCACTGTGAGGGTGCTTGTGTGCGGTTTTAAAGCACGTAAAGTGTTCTTTTTTTTCCCACTTCCATCCAGGGGGAAAACCTGGAATCTTACCCTACTTGGAGCTCCGTAGCCCTGGGTAGAAGGAGTGACTTTGCCCCCTTGGAGCTGAAACACCCATAATGTGTAAAATAACAGCCTGGAAGGTTGCAAATGGGCCAGGGACATTGCAGGCTCACTGCTGGCACTGTGAGGGTGCTTGTGTACAGTTTAAAAGCACGTAAAGTGTTCTTTTTTCTCCACTTCCATCCAGGGGGAAAACCTGGAATCTTACCCTGCTTGGAGCTCCGTAGCCCTGGGTAGAAGGAGTGACTTTGCCCCCTTGGAGCTGAAACACCCATAATGTGTAAAATAGCAGCCTGGAAGGTTGCAAAAGGGCCAGGGACATTGCAGGCCCAGTGCTGGCACTGTGAGGGTGCTTGTGTGCGGTTTTAAAGCACGTAAAGTGTTCTTTTTTATCCCACTTCCATCCAGGGGGAAAACCTGGAATCTTACCCTACTTGGAGCTCCGTAGCCCTGGGTAGAAGGAGTGACTTTGCCCCCTTGGAGCTGAAACACCCATAATGTGTAAAATAGCTGCCTGGAAGGTTGCAAATGGCCCAGGGACATTGCAGGCCCAGCGCTGACACTGTGAGGGTGCTTGTGTAACATTTTGAAGCACGTAAAGTGTTCTTTTTTTTTCCACTTCCATCCAGGGGGAAAACCTGGAATATTACCCTACTTGGAGCTCCGTAGCCCTGGGTAGAAGGAGTGACTTTGCCCCCTTGGAGCCTAATGTCGAAAACAGCTGCCTGGAGGTTGCAAATGGGCCAGGGACATTGCAGGCCCAGTGCTGACGCTGTGAGGGTGCTTGTGTACCGTTTTGAAGCACGTAAAGTGTTCTTTTTACTCCACTTCCATCCAGGGGGAAAACCTGGAATCTTACCCTACTTGGAGCTCCGCAGCCCTGGGTAGAAGGAGTGACTTTTCCCCCTTGGAGCTGAAACACCCATAATGTGTAAAATAGCTGCCTGGAAGGTTGCAAATGGGCCAGGGACATTGCAGGCCCAGTGCTGGCACTGTGAGGGTGCTTGTGTGCTGTTTTAAAGCACGTAAAGTGTTCTTTTTTTTCCCCACTTCCATCCAGGGGGAAAACCTGGAATCTTACCCGACTTGGAGCTCCGTAGCCCTGGGTAGAAGGAGTGACTTTGCCCCCTTGGAGCTGAAACACTCATAATGTGTAAAATAGCAGCCTGGAAGGTTGCAAATGGGCCAGGGACATTGCAGGCTCACTGCTGGCACTGTGAGGGTGCTTGTGTACAGTTTAAAAGCACGTAAAGTGTTCTTTTTTCTCCACTTCCATCCAGGGGGAAAACCTGGAATCTTACCCTACTTGGAGCTCCGTAGCCCTGGGTAGAAGGAGTGACTTTGCCCCCTTGGAGCTGAAACACCCATAATGTGTAAAATAGCTGCCTGGAAGGTTGCAAATGGCCCAGGGACATTGCAGGCCCAGCGCTGACACTGTGAGGGTGCTTGTGTAACATTTTGAAGCACGTAAAGTGTTCTTTTTTTTTCCACTTCCATCCAGGGGGAAAACCTGGAATATTACCCTACTTGGAGCTCCGTAGCCCTGGGTAGAAGGAGTGACTTTGCCCCCTTGGAGCCTAATGTCGAAAACAGCTGCCTGGAGGTTGCAAATGGGCCAGGGACATTGCAGGCCCAGTGCTGACGCTGTGAGGGTGCTTGTGTACCGTTTTGAAGCACGTAAAGTGTTCTTTTTACTCCACTTCCATCCAGGGGGAAAACCTGGAATCTTACCCTACTTGGAGCTCCGCAGCCCTGGGTAGAAGGAGTGACTTTTCCCCCTTGGAGCTGAAACACCCATAATGTGTAAAATAGCTGCCTGGAAGGTTGCAAATGGCCCAGGGACATTGCAGGCCCAGTGCTGACACTGTGATGGTGCTTGTGTACAGTTTTGAAGCACGAAAAATGATCTTTTTTTCCACTTCCATCTAGGGGGAAAACCTGGAATCTTACCCTACTTGGAGCTCCGTAGCCCTGGGTAGAAGGAGTGACTTTTCCCCCTTGGAGCCTAATGTCGAAAACAGCTGCCTGGAGGTTGCAAATGGGCCAGGGACATTGCAGGCCCAGTGCTGACACTGTGAGGGTGCTTGTGTACCGTTTTGAAGCACGTAAAGTGTTCTTTTTTTTCCACTTCCATCCAGGGGGAAAAACTGGAATCTTACCCTACTTGGAGCTCCGTAGCCCTGGGTAGAAGGAGTGACTTTGCCCCCTTGGAGCTGAAACACTCATAATGTGTAAAATAGCTGCCTGGAAGGGTGCAAATGGCCCAGGGACATTGCAGGCCCAGTGATGACACTGTGAGGGTGCTTGTGTACAGTTTAAAAGCACGTAAAGTGTTCTTTTTTTTCCACTTCCATCCAGGGGGAAAAACTGGAATCTTACCCTACTTGGAGCTCCGTAGCCCTGGGTAGAAGGAGTGACTTTGTCCCCTTGGAGCTGAAACACTCATAATGTGTAAAATAGCAGCCTGGAAGGTTACAAATGGGCCAGGGACATTGCAGGCCCAGTGCTGACACTGTGAGGGTGCTTGTGTACAGTTTTGAAGCACGTAAAGTGTTATTTTTTTTCCACTTCCATCCAGGGGGAAAACCTGGAATCTTACCCTACTTGGAGCTCCGTAGCCCTGGGTAGAAGGAGTGACTTTGCCCCCTTGGAGCCTAATGTCGAAAACAGCTGCCTGGAGCTTGCAAATGGGCCAGGGACATTGCAGGCCCAGTGCTGACGCTGTGAGGGTGCTTGTGTACCGTTTTGAAGCACGTAAAGTGTTCTTTTTTTCCAACTTCCATCCAGGGGGAAATCCTGGAATCTTACCCTACTTGGAGCTCCGTAGCCCTGGGTAGAAGGAGTGACTTTGCCCCCTTGGAGCTGAAACACCCATAATGTGTAAAATAGCTGCCTGGAAGGTTGCAAATGGCCCAGGGACATTGCAGGCCCAGCGCTGACACTGTGAGGGTGCTTGTGTAACATTTTGAAGCACGTAAAGTGTTCTTTTTTTTTCCACTTCCATCCAGGGGGAAAACCTGGAATATTACCCTACTTGGAGCTCCGTAGCCCTGGGTAGAAGGAGTGACTTTGCCCCCTTGGAGCCTAATGTCGAAAACAGCTGCCTGGAGGTTGCAAATGGGCCAGGGACATTGCAGGCCCAGTGCTTGCACTGTGAGGGTGCTTGTGTGCGGTTTTAAAGCACGTAAAGTGTTCTTTTTTTTCCCCACTTCCATCCAGGGGGAAAACCTGGAATCTTACCCTACTTGGAGCTCCGTAGCCCTGGGTAGAAGGAGTGACTTTTCCCCCTTGGAGCCTAATGTCGAAAACAGCTGCCTGGAGCTTGCAAATGGGCCAGGGACATTGCAGGCCCAGTGCTGACACTGTGAGGGTGCTTGTGTACCGTTTTGAAGCACGTAAAGTGTTCTTTTTTTTCCACTTCCATCCAGGGGGAAAACCTGGAATCTTACCCTACTTGGAGCTCCGTAGCCCTGGGTAGAAGGAGTGACTTTTCCCTCTTGGAGCTGAAACACCCATAATGTGTAAAATAGCTGCCTGGAAGGTTGCAAATGGCCCAGGGACATTGCAGGCCCAGTGCTGACACTGTGATGGTGCTTGTGTACAGTTTTGAAGCACGAAAAATGATCTTTTTTTCCACTTCCATCTAGGGGGAAAACCTGGAATCTTACCCTACTTGGAGCTCCGTAGCCCTGGGTAGAAGGAGTGACTTTTCCCCCTTGGAGCCTAATGTCGAAAACAGCTGCCTGGAGGTTGCAAATGGGCCAGGGACATTGCAGGCCCAGTGCTGACACTGTGAGGGTGCTTGTGTACAGTTTTGAAGCACGTAAAGTGTTCTTTTTTCTCCACTTCCATCCAGGGGGAAAACCTGGAATCTTACCCTACTTGGAGCTCCGTAGCCCTGGGTAGAAGGAGTGACTTTGCCCCCTGGGAGCTGAAACACCCATAATGTGTAAAATAGCTGCCTGGAAGGTTGCAAATGGGCCAGGGACATTGCAGGCTCACTGCTGGCACTGTGAGGGTGCTTGTGTGCGGTTTTAAAGCACTTAAGGCCCGTATTTATACTTTTTTTAGCGCCGCATTTGCGTCGTTTTTTGACGCAAAAACGGCGCAAACTTGCAAAATACCATTGTATTTTGTAGGTTTGCGCCGTTAGCCGTCAAAAAGCGGCGCAAATGCGGCGCTAAAAAAAGTATAAATACGGGCCTTAAAGTGTTCTTTTTTTTCCACTTCCATCCAGGGGCAAAACCTGGAATCTTACCCTACTTGGAGCTCCGTAGCCCTGGGTAGAAGGAGTGACTTTTCCCCCTTGGAGCTGAAACACCCATAATGTGTAAAATAGCTGCCTGGAAGGTTGCAAATGGGCCAGGGACATTGCAGGCCCAGTGCTGGCACTGTGAGGGTGCTTGTGTGCTGTTTTAAAGCACGTAAAGTGTTCTTTTTTTTCCCCACTTCCATCCAGGGGGAAAACCTGGAATCTTACCCGACTTGGAGCTCCGTAGCCCTGGGTAGAAGGAGTGACTTTGCCCCCTTGGAGCTGAAACACTCATAATGTGTAAAATAGCAGCCTGGAAGGTTGCAAATGGGCCAGGGACATTGCAGGCTCACTGCTGGCACTGTGAGGGTGCTTGTGTACAGTTTAAAAGCACGTAAAGTGTTCTTTTTTCTCCACTTCCATCCAGGGGGAAAACCTGGAATCTTACCCTACTTGGAGCTCCGTAGCCCTGGGTAGAAGGAGTGACTTTGCCCCCTTGGAGCTGAAACACTCATAATGTGTAAAATAGCAGCCTGGAAGGTTGCAAATGGGCCAGGGACATTGCAGGCTCACTGCTGGCACTGTGAGGGTGCTTGTGTACAGTTTAAAAGCACGTAAAGTGTTCTTTTTTCTCCACTTCCATCCAGGGGGAAAACCTGGAATCTTACCCTGCTTGGAGCTCCGTAGCCCTGGGTAGAAGGAGTGACTTTGCCCCCTTGGAGCTGAAACACCCATAATGTGTAAAATAGCAGCCTGGAAGGTTGCAAAAGGGCCAGGGACATTGCAGGCCCAGTGCTGGCACTGTGAGGGTGCTTGTGTGCGGTTTTAAAGCACGTAAAGTGTTCTTTTTTATCCCACTTCCATCCAGGGGGAAAACCTGGAATCTTACCCTACTTGGAGCTCCGTAGCCCTGGGTAGAAGGAGTGACTTTGCCCCCTTGGAGCTGAAACACCCATAATGTGTAAAATAGCTGCCTGGAAGGTTGCAAATGGCCCAGGGACATTGCAGGCCCAGCGCTGACACTGTGAGGGTGCTTGTGTAACATTTTGAAGCACGTAAAGTGTTCTTTTTTTTTCCACTTCCATCCAGGGGGAAAACCTGGAATATTACCCTACTTGGAGCTCCGTAGCCCTGGGTAGAAGGAGTGACTTTGCCCCCTTGGAGCCTAATGTCGAAAACAGCTGCCTGGAGGTTGCAAATGGGCCAGGGACATTGCAGGCCCAGTGCTGACGCTGTGAGGGTGCTTGTGTACCGTTTTGAAGCACGTAAAGTGTTCTTTTTACTCCACTTCCATCCATGGGGAAAACCTGGAATCTTACCCTACTTGGAGCTCCGCAGCCCTGGGTAGAAGGAGTGACTTTTCCCCCTTGGAGCTGAAACACCCATAATGTGTAAAATAGCTGCCTGGAAGGTTGCAAATGGGCCAGGGACATTGCAGGCCCAGTGCTGGCACTGTGAGGGTGCTTGTGTGCTGTTTTAAAGCACGTAAAGTGTTCTTTTTTTTCCCCACTTCCATCCAGGGGGAAAACCTGGAATCTTACCCGACTTGGAGCTCCGTAGCCCTGGGTAGAAGGAGTGACTTTGCCCCCTTGGAGCTGAAACACTCATAATGTGTAAAATAGCAGCCTGGAAGGTTGCAAATGGGCCAGGGACATTGCAGGCTCACTGCTGGCACTGTGAGGGTGCTTGTGTACAGTTTAAAAGCACGTAAAGTGTTCTTTTTTCTCCACTTCCATCCAGGGGGAAAACCTGGAATCTTACCCTACTTGGAGCTCCGTAGCCCTGGGTAGAAGGAGTGACTTTGCCCCCTTGGAGCTGAAACACCCATAATGTGTAAAATAGCTGCCTGGAAGGTTGCAAATGGCCCAGGGACATTGCAGGCCCAGCGCTGACACTGTGAGGGTGCTTGTGTAACATTTTGAAGCACGTAAAGTGTTCTTTTTTTTTCCACTTCCATCCAGGGGGAAAACCTGGAATATTACCCTACTTGGAGCTCCGTAGCCCTGGGTAGAAGGAGTGACTTTGCCCCCTTGGAGCCTAATGTCGAAAACAGCTGCCTGGAGGTTGCAAATGGGCCAGGGACATTGCAGGCCCAGTGCTGACGCTGTGAGGGTGCTTGTGTACCGTTTTGAAGCACGTAAAGTGTTCTTTTTACTCCACTTCCATCCAGGGGGAAAACCTGGAATCTTACCCTACTTGGAGCTCCGCAGCCCTGGGTAGAAGGAGTGACTTTTCCCCCTTGGAGCTGAAACACCCATAATGTGTAAAATAGCTGCCTGGAAGGTTGCAAATGGCCCAGGGACATTGCAGGCCCAGTGCTGACACTGTGATGGTGCTTGTGTACAGTTTTGAAGCACGAAAAATGATCTTTTTTTCCACTTCCATCTAGGGGGAAAACCTGGAATCTTACCCTACTTGGAGCTCCGTAGCCCTGGGTAGAAGGAGTGACTTTTCCCCCTTGGAGCCTAATGTCGAAAACAGCTGCCTGGAGGTTGCAAATGGGCCAGGGACATTGCAGGCCCAGTGCTGACACTGTGAGGGTGCTTGTGTACCGTTTTGAAGCACGTAAAGTGTTCTTTTTTCTCCACTTCCATCCAGGGGGAAAACCTGGAATCTTACCCTACTTGGAGCTCCGTAGCCCTGGGTAGAAGGAGTGACTTTGCCCCCTTGGAGCTGAAACACTCATAATGTGTAAAATAGCAGCCTGGAAGGTCGCAAATGGGACAGGGACATTGCAGGCTCAGTGCTGGCACTGTGAAGGTGCTTGTGTGCGGTTTTAAAGCACGTAAAGTGTTCTTTTTTTTCCCACTTCCATCCAGGGGGAAAACCTGGAATCTTACCCTACTTGGAGCTCCGTAGCCCTGGGTAGAAGGAGTGACTTTGCCCCCTTGGAACTGAAACACCCATAATGTGTAAAATAGCTTCCTGGAAGGTTGCAAATGGGCCAGGGACATTGCAGGCCCAGTGCTGACACTGTGAGGGTGCTTGTGCACAGTTTTGAAGCACGTAAAGTGTTCTTTTTTCTCCACTTCCATCCAGGGGGAAAACCTGGAATCTTACCCTACTTGGTGCTCCGTAGCCCTGGGTAGAAGGAGTGACTTTGCCCCCTTGGAGCTGAAACACCCATAATGTGTAAAATAGCTGCCTGGAAGGTTGCAAATGGCCGAGGGACATTGCAGGCCCAGTGCTGACACTGTGAGGGTGCTTGTGTACAGTTTTGAAGCACGTAAAGTGTTCTTTTTTCTCCACTTCCATCCAGGGGGAAAACCTGGAATCTTACCCAACTTGGAGCTCCGTAGCCCTGGGTAGAAGGAGTGACTTTGCCCCCTTGGAGCCTAATGTCGAAAACAGCTGCCTGGAGGTTGCAAATGGCCAGGGACATTGCAGGCCCAGTGCTGACACTGTGAGGGTGCTTGTGTACAGTTTTGAAGCACGTAAAGTGTTCTTTTTTTTCCACTTCCATCCAGGGGGAAAACCTGGAATCTAACCCTACTTGGAGCTCCGTAGCCCTGTGTAGAAGGAGTGACTTTGCCCCCTTGAAGCTGAAACACTCATAATGTGTAAAATAGCTGCCTGGAAGGTTGCAAATGGCCCAGGGACATTGCAGGCCCAGTGCTGACACGGTGGGGGTGCTTGTGTACAGTTTTGAAGCACGTAAAGTGTTCTTTTTTCTCCACTTCCATCCAGGGGGAAAACCTGGAATCTTACCATACTTGGAGCTCCGTAGCCCTGGGTAGAAGGAGTGACTTTGCCCCCTTGGAGCTGAAACACTCATAATGAGTAAAATAGCAGCCTGGAAGGTTGCAAATGGGCCAGGGACATTGCAGGCTCACTGCTGGCACTGTGAGGGTGCTTGTGTACAGTTTAAAAGCACGTAAAGTGTTCTTTTTTCTCCACTTCCATCCAGGGGGAAAACCTGGAATCTTACCTTACTTGGAGCTCCGTAGCCCTGGGTAGAAGTAGTGACTTTGCCCCCTTGGAGCCTAATGTCGAAAACAGCTGCCTGGAGGTTGCAAATGGGCCAGGGACATTGCAGGCCCAGTGCTTGCACTGTGAGGGTGCTTATGTGCGGTTTTAAAGCACGTAAAGTGTTCTTTTTTTTCCCCACTTCCATCCAGGGGGAAAACCTGGAATCTTACCCTACTTGGAGCTCCGTAGCCCTGGGTAGAAGGAGTGACTTTTCCCCCTTGGAGCCTAATGTCGAAAACAGCTGCCTGGAGCTTGCAAATGGGCCAGGGACATTGCAGGCCCAGTGCTGACACTGTGAGGGTGCTTGTGTACCGTTTTGAAGCACGTAAAGTGTTCTTTTTTTTCCACTTCCATCCAGGGGGAAAACCTGGAATCTTACACTACTTGGAGCTCCGTAGCCCTGGGTAGAAGGAGTGACTTTGCCCCCTTGGAGCTGAAACACCCATAATGTGTAAAATAGCTGCCTGGAAGGTAGCAAATGGCCCAGGGACATTGCAGGCCCAGTGCTGACACTGTGAGGGTGCTTGTGTACAGTTTTGAAGCACGTAAAGAGTTCTTTTTTCTCCACTTCCATCCAGGGGGAAAACCTGGAATCTTACCCTACTTGGAGCTCCGTAGCCCTGGGTAGAAGGAGTGACTTTGCCCCCTTGGAGCTGAAACACCCATAATGTGAAATATAGCTGCCTGGAAGGTTGCAAATGGGCCAGGGACATTGCAGGCCCAGTGCTGACGCTGTGAGGGTGCTTGTGTACCGTTTTAAAGCACGTAAAGTGTTCTTTTTTTTCCCACTTCCATCCAGGGGGAAAACCTGGAATCTTACCCTACTTGGAGCTCCGTAGCCCTGGGTAGAAGGAGTGACTTTGCCCCCTTGGAGCCTAATGTCGAAAACCGCTGCCTGGAGGTTGCAAATGGGCCAGGGACATTGCAGGCCCAGTGCTGACACTGTGAGGGTGCTTGTGTACCGTTTTGAATCATGTAAAGTGTTCTTTTATTTTTCACTTCCATCCCGGGGTTAAACCTGGAATCTTACCCTACTTGGAGCTCCGTAGCCCCGGGTAGAAGGAGTGACTTTGCCCCCTTGGAGCTGAAACACTCATAATGTGTAAAATAGCTGCCTGGAAGGTTGCAAATGGCCCAGGGACATTGCAGGCCCAGTGCTGACACTGTGAGGGTGCTTGTGTACAGTTTTGAAGCACGTAAAGTGTTCTTTTTTCTCCACTTCCATCCAGGGGGAAAACCTGGAATCTTACCCTACTTGGAGCTCCGTAGCCCTGGGTAGAAGGAGTGACTTTGCCCCCTTGGAGCTGAAACACTCATAATGTGTAAAATAGCAGCCTGGAAGGTCGCAAATGGGACAGGGACATTGCAGGCTCAGTGCTGGCACTGTGAAGGTGCTTGTGTGCGGTTTTAAAGCACGTAAAGTGTTCTTTTTTTTCCCACTTCCATCCAGGGGGAAAACCTGGAATCTTACCCTACTTGGAGCTCCGTAGCCCTGGGTAGAAGGAGTGACTTTGCCCCCTTGGAACTGAAACACCCATAATGTGTAAAATAGCTTCCTGGAAGGTTGCAAATGGGCCAGGGACATTGCAGGCCCAGTGCTGACACTGTGAGGGTGCTTGTGCACAGTTTTGAAGCACGTAAAGTGTTCTTTTTTCTCCACTTCCATCCAGGGGGAAAACCTGGAATCTTACCCTACTTGGTGCTCCGTAGCCCTGGGTAGAAGGAGTGACTTTGCCCCCTTGGAGCTGAAACACCCATAATGTGTAAAATAACAGCCTGGAAGGTTGCAAATGGGCCAGGGACATTGCAGGCTCACTGCTGGCACTGTGAGGGTGCTTGTGTGCGGTTTTAAAGCACGTAAAGTGTTCTTTTTTTCCCCACTTCCATCCAGTGGGAAAACCTGGAATCTTACCCTACTTGGAGCTCCGTAGCCCTGGGTAGAAGGAGTGACTTTGCCCCCTTGAAGCTGAAACACCCATAATGTGTAAAATAGCTCCCTGGAAGGTAGCAAATGGCCCAGGGACATTGCAGGCCCAGTGCTGACACTGTGTGGGTGCTTGTGTACAGTTTTGAAGCACGTAAAGTGTTCTTTTTTCTCCACTTCCATCCAGGGGGAAAACCTGGAATCTTACCCTACTTGGAGCTCCGTAGCCCTGGGTAGAAGGAGTGACTTTGCCCCCTTGGAGCCTAATGTCGAAAACAGCTGCCTGGAGGTTGCAAATGGGCCAGGGACATTGCAGGCCCAGTGCTGACACTGTGAGGGTGCTTGTGTACCGTTTTGAATCATGTAAAGTGTTCTTTTATTTTTCACTTCCATCCCGGGGTTAAACCTGGAATCTTACCCTACTTGGAGCTCCGTAGCCCTGGGTAGAAGGAGTGACTTTGCCCCCTTGGAGCTGAAACACTCATAATGTGTAAAATAGCTGCCTGGAAGGTTACAAATGGGCCCAGGGACACTGCAGGCCCAGTGCTGACACTGTGAGGGTGCTTGTGTACCTCTTTGAAGCACGTAAAGTGTTCTTTTTTTCCCACTTCCATCCAGGGGGAAAACCTGGAATCTTACCCGACTTGGAGCTCCGTAGCCCTGGGTAGAAGGAGTGACTTTACCCCCGTGGAGCTGAAACACTCATAATGTGTAAAACGAGGTTAAAAAAGGGCCAGGGACATTGTAGGCCCAGCGCTGACACTGTGAGGGTGCTTGTGTACCTCTTTGAAGCACGTAAAGTGTTCTCTTTTTTTCCACTTCCATCCAGGGGTAAAACCTGGAATCTTACCCTACTTGGAGCTCCGTAGCCCTGGGTAGAAGGAGTGACTTTGCCCCCTTGGAGCCTAATGTCGAAAACAGCTGCCTGGAGCTTGCAAATGGGCCAGGGACATTGCAGGCCCAGTGCTTGCACTGTGAGGGTGCTTGTGTGCGGTTTTAAAGCACGTAAAGTGTTCTTTTTTTTCCCACTTCCATCCAGGGGGAAAACCTGGAATCTTACCCTACTTGGAGCTCCGTAGCCCTGGGTAGAAGGAGTGACTTTGCCCCCTTGGAGCTGAAACACCCATAATGTGTAAAATAACAGCCTGGAAGGTTGCAAATGGGCCAGGGACATTGCAGGCTCACTGCTGGCACTGTGAGGGTGCTTGTGTACAGTTTAAAAGCACGTAAAGTGTTCTTTTTTGTCCACTTCCATCCAGGGGGAAAACCTGGAATCTTACCCTACTTGGAGCTCCGTAGCCCTGGGTAGAAGGAGTGACTTTGCCCCCTTGGAGCTGAAACACTCATAAGGTGTAAAATAGCAGCCTGGAAGGTTGCAAATGGGCCAGGGACATTGCAGGCCCAGTGCTGACACTGTGAGGGTGCTTGTGTACAGTTTAAAAGCACGTAAAGTGTTCTTTTTTTTCCACTTCCATCCAGGGGGAAAACCTGGAATCTTACCCTACTTGGAGCTCCGTAGCCCTGGGTAGAAGGAGTGACTTTGCCCCCTTGGAGCCTAATGTCGAAAACAGCAGGCTGGAGGTTGCAAATGGGCCAGGGACATTGCAGGCCCAGTGCTGGCACTGTGAGGGTGCTTGTGTACGGTTTTGAAGCACGTAAAATGTTCTTTTTTTTTCCCCACTTCCATCCAGGGGGAAAACCTTGAATCTTACCCTACTTGGAGCTCCGCAGCCCTGGGTAGAAGGAGTGACTTTGCCCCCTTGGAGCTGAAAAAGGAAACATGTACACATATTCTCGACTATTAAGCCCCCACAGCGTGGGGGCTTACAAAAGCGTGTGAGGAACAAAAAGTCGAGTTATCCCGGCCGGCTGGCACTCCGGCCATCTGGTCGGCCACGTGTGCAACCAGATGGCTCAGCGTGATGTGCGACCAGATGGCCGGAGTGCCAGCCGGCCGGGATAACTCGACTTTTTGTTCTTTACCCGCATTTGTAAGCCCCCACCCTGTGGGGGCTTAATAGTCGAAAATACGGGAAGGTGTAAAGAAATTGGGTATGGGCCTGGAGAGCAGCCCAACCCGGCAGGGAAAATGTAATAAAATGGTGTCGTATACACACAGCTCTGTTATGATCCAGTGGGCGGCCCTCAGAAGGGCCTTTAGGTTGTTTTTTTGTGCGTTCTCGGCGAGTGGTGTTTAACCGCCAAATCCGTAGAGAGTACGTCCCTGGCGCTTCAGGGCGTACACCACATCCATGGCGGTGACGGTCTTTCTCTTGGCGTGCTCGGTATAGGTGACGGCGTCCCGGATGACGTTCTCCAGGAAAACCTTCAGCACACCGCGGGTCTCCTCGTAGATGAGGCCGGAGATGCGCTTGACACCGCCGCGGCGAGCCAGGCGGCGAATGGCGGGCTTGGTGATGCCCTGGATGTTGTCGCGGAGCACCTTCCTGTGCCTCTTGGCACCGCCTTTGCCGAGCCCCTTTCCTCCTTTGCCGCGTCCAGACATGCTCTCTTCTCGGTCGAAGCAGAAATACGAGCAGCAGCCCGAGAACGGCTGCTTATATGGAGCAGCTGCGGACCGGCGAGGGAGCCTCTGACGTGTGAGGCCGAGAGGCGGGAGAGCCGCTGTCCGGCCCGCCCTCTGCAGAGAGCGGGCCCCGAGCGGCCGCTGCCGTTTGAAAAAGCGCGGGCTCCCAGCGCCCCTTTGTCCTGGGCTCGCCTGCGGGCGGGCGGGCTCCGCAGCTTCTGCTCTTCCCTCCTCACACGCCACCGGCGTTCAGGCCACGCAAACGGAACGGTGCAAAGCACCCCAGCCCCTCGCTGGTTGTTCCGGCCTGAAGCAACCCTAACCCGGGGTCCCCCTCCGACCGCTCTCAAATGTCTCAATGGGGCCAGCGCACCGAAGCCCTCCCCGGCGCCACCGCGCTGCGTGCGTGCAGCCACAACATGCACACGTTCACACCCCGCGCCCGGTAGCGGCGTGCCCGCAAACTGAAAAATATATATGTATAAACATGAATAAAAAGTATGGACCGCAAGGTAGCCTTAGCGGCTGTGTTAACATTATTCACGTGCATCGCCGGAGGGTCGGACACGCCGCCCGGTGAGGCGAAGGTGCGAGCGCTGAATTTAAAGAAGCCGGCAAAAGTGAGACTTAGAAGGGATAAGCTCTTTGATGGAATCTGTGTGCGGCCCTGAAAAGAGCCCTTGTGTTTATAATGTATTTATACGGTGGTTCGTAAGGGAGGCTGCGGCGCTTCACTTGCTTGCTTTGCCCCCAGCCTTGTGGCTCTCGGTTTTCTTGGGCAGCAGCACGGCCTGGATGTTTGGCAGGACGCCTCCCTGGGCGATGGTGACTCTGCCCAGCAGCTTGTTGAGCTCCTCGTCGTTGCGGATGGCGAGCTGGAGGTGCCTGGGGATGATGCGGGTCTTCTTGTTGTCCCGGGCCGCGTTGCCGGCCAGCTCGAGGATCTCGGCCGTCAGGTACTCCAGGACTGCAGCCAGATAGACGGGGGCACCGGCGCCGACCCGCTCGGCGTAGCTTCCCTTTCGGAGCAGCCTGTGCACACGGCCCACAGGGAACTGCAGTCCGGCTCTGGAAGAGCGTGTCTTGGCCTTAGCGCGGGCCTTGCCTCCTTGCTTTCCGCGTCCAGACATGGCGAGCAGCTGCTGTAGGTTCTCGGGCTAAGAAGACAGAGAGACTATCCCTGCGTGCTCCGGACCCCGGTCATATAAAGACTTCGGGTCGTCTCTGATTGGTTGCCCGCTAAGCTCTGAGGCCCACATTGGAGGAAGGAATAACCTACTCCACCAATCAGAATTACAGAAGTGAAAGGCGCGTATTAAGATGAGGACGGAGGGGGTGCCGGTTGTGCCTACCAATGGGAACGGAGAATGGAACAAGCAGCTGCTTTACACGCCCAGCCTATAAGTACAGCAGCCCGGGCGCAGCTTCCGCATTTCTCCTGATTGCACAGCGAGCGCCTGCCCAGTGTCGATCATGCCTGAACCAGCCAAGTCCGCGCCGGCTCCCAAGAAGGGCTCCAAGAAAGCGCTGTCCAAGCCGCCCAAGAAGGACGGCAAGAAGCGCAAGAGGACCAGGAAGGAGAGCTACGCTATCTACATTTACAAAGTGATGAAGCAGGTGCACCCCGACACCGGCATCTCCTCCAAGGCCATGGGCATCATGAACTCCTTCGTCAACGACATCTTTGAGCGCATCGCCGGGGAGGCTTCCCGCCTGGCTCACTACAACCAGCGGCGCACCATCACCTCCCGGGAGATCCAGACCGCCGTGCGCCTGCTGCTCCCCGGAGAGCTGGCCAAGCACGCCGTGTCCGAGGGCACCAAGGCCGTCACCAAGTACACTAGCGCCAAGTAAGGCTTCGAGGCACATCTCCAATTAACACAAGGGCTCTTTTAAGGGCCAACACTTTTTCCTCTAAGAGCTGCTGTGCGGATATTATCGGTGAAGAGGTACCCTTAGCGTGTCTTATGAATGAAGCGTAGTGTGGTGCGCATTAGGTCCCGCTCTGACGGGGCCTGCAGCAGAGCGAGGGACGGTAGAGCAGAGCGCCCTTCCTAATAAAACGTCTATGTGAACAGGCTTTGTTGGGGATAAAGTGTCACTAAGCGCTGTAATGTAATAGCGTTTGACCCGCACGGACGGTCCCGCTATTGCTTTCCACGTTAGGGGAGAAGTGTGTAAAGTTTGCACGGGGCACGTTCCGTTCGTACTTAAAAACCAAGGGAGACGAGAGCGGCTACAAGTCGCCCCCGAGCAGGCGCTCCCTCTGCTGAAGCCGGACAAGATTACCGGGGGTTTAAAAGTAGCACAGACACCACACAGCCCCGGCTTGCGAGGTGCCGGTCGCTGCACAACCCGTCTGCCAAACAAAGCACTTTATCATATGAAAAGGAGGCGCTCTGCTTTCCGAGTGCCGGTATGAGTTAATGAGTACCGGTGCCTACCAACACCTTCCTTTCGCCCCCGCCTCCCCCCGTGTACAACACACGGATATGAACAGCTCCTACGTGACAAGGTGGTGGCTCTTAGAAGAGCCCTTGTGGTATATGTGGTGTCGGTTAGGGTCGGTCCTTAGGCCCTCTCGCCGCGGATACGACGGGCCAGCTGAATGTCCTTGGGCATGATGGTGACCCTCTTGGCGTGGATGGCGCACAAGTTGGTGTCCTCAAAGAGCCCGACCAGGTAGGCCTCGCTGGCCTCCTGCAGGGCCATGACGGCCGAGCTCTGGAAGCGCAGGTCGGTCTTGAAGTCCTGCGCGATCTCCCGCACCAGGCGCTGGAAGGGCAGCTTGCGGATGAGCAGCTCGGTGGACTTCTGGTAGCGGCGGATCTCGCGGAGAGCCACGGTCCCGGGCCTGTAGCGGTGAGGCTTCTTGACTCCTCCGGTGGCAGGCGCGCTCTTGCGGGCAGCCTTGGTGGCCAGCTGCTTGCGAGGCGCCTTCCCTCCGGTGGACTTGCGGGCGGTCTGCTTGGTGCGGGCCATGGCGAAGACGGAGCTTTCTCTGCGCGGCGTGCGAGAAGGAATGGGGCCTGCCTCGCACAGAGGCCTATTTATGCCCTGGGAGACGGAGGGCTGCTCTGATTGGTTGAAACCACGGGCCCAAGTTTGGAAATAGCAAGGATTGGTTACTCACTGAAGAGGCGGCTCGTGGCTGTCTGTAGCCAATGAAATGTGGTCAAAATGGAAAGCAGCCCCCCGATTGGTTGATGTACCCCGAGCCGAAAAAGCCCGCGTTTTGGGCAGGTCTTCTCCCCCTTGCCCCCCCGGCTAGCTGCCGCCCCACCAGTCACCCCCTCCCCGTCTCGGTCACCTGCGGGGGACAAGCCCACGGTGTTATAGCCCCTTTGGTCACCCTGGCACACGCCGTTACCTCCTACGGATTTAAGGCGCACACTCGTCTGCTTCAAGCAGACACTATTCCCAGTCCGCCTCGGACATAGTGTTTGCGGCTAAGCACACACGTAATCACCCGAATGTGTCATCCACCGAGGTCTAGTACCTCCCACACGTATAGTTAGCCTTAAAACTATCAAGGAGTTATAATAACCTCCGTGCGAGCATCCGCCCAAGATCACACGCGGCGCTCGAGCGCGGAGAGGCGCGCCGGGATTTCACGGTGCCGTTTATGGCTGGGGAGCGGGGCACGGCGTGCGCGGGGCTGGGGGGTGAACAGGCTCTCTTCTAGACCGGGTGGGTGGCTCTTAAAAGAGCCCTTGTGTTCGCAGTGTCTGGCAGGAGCCCTTACTTCTTCTTGGGCGCTGCCTTTTTGGGCTTGGCTGCTTTGGGTTTGGCCGCCTTGGGTTTCACCACCTTGGCGGGGCTTTTCTTGGCTGCCTTGGGCTTGGCCGCCTTTGCTTTCGCGGGACTCTTGGCAGCCTTCTTGGCCGGGGCAGCTTTGGGCTTCTTGGGGCTCTTGGCCGCCGCCGGCTTCTTGGCCTTCTTCGGGCTCTTCTTCACCCCCGCGGGGGCCTTCTTGGGCTTCTTGGCGGCCGGGGCGGCTTTCTTGGCCGCTGGTTTCTTGGCCGCTGGTTTCTTGGCCGCCTTCTTGCCCTCCAGCTGCTTCTTGTTCACCTTGAAGGAGCCGGAGGCGCCGGTGCCCTTCAGCTGGGCCAGGGCGCCCTTGCTGACCAGGCCCTTGAGGGCGGCCTTGACGCGGCTCTTGTTCTTGTCCACATCGTAGCCGTCGGCGCTCAGCACCTTCTTCAGCGCCGCCAGGGAGACCCCCTTCCTCTCGGCAGAGGCGGTGACCGCTTTCAGGATGAGCTCGGCGACGCTGGGTCCCGCGGGCTTCTTGGCCTTAGACGGCCCCGCCGCCTTCTTCGCCTTCTTCTTGGGGGCTACTTCAGCGGGAGGGGCCGCGGCAGCTGGAGCGGTTTCAGCCATGGTACAGAGAGTCGAGGCGCTAGCACAGATGAGAAATGTCCCTCCCGCCGGAGCTCCGCGCATATATAGGGAGGAGCCACCTCCTGATTGGTCCCCAGGAGGGGAGGCTGTTCGCGGCACACTCGGCTCTCTGCTCCGAGCTGGCTTTTGTGTTTCCTCTCATCAGATTATCTATGTTTTAAAACAGTAAACGTTAGAACTGGGCTTTCATTTATACATCAAAAGAAGCCCAACTTCATCCCTTTCCTATGCGTGCTCTCCTCTCGTTTCAGCGCGCTGCCACCGGCTTTTAGTCAGCTGGTAGACTCCACACTCCTCCGATGGCTGATGCCTTTGTGTCAGAAAACTTTGTCCACGAGCCCATTTTCACCTACACAGTCTTAACGTTTGTGGTCAGAAAAGATAGCATATCAATCGTAGCGTGCTTCTGTACCGAATGACTCGTGGGGCACCACAATGGGGTTCTTGGCACCCGTGAAACAACGTTTTATAAACTGCAGAAATAACACAAGCCTTCGTGTGCCCAGCGAGAGGGGAAACAGGAGCCAGGAGGATAGAAACGGGCCAAACTCACTGAATGCACACCGCTGATACAGTGAAGGTGCCTGCCTACCTTATTTAACCATGTAAACTATTATTTTGTTCACCTGCATACAAGGGAGAAAACCTGGAATCTTACCCGACTTGGAGCTCCGTAGCCCTGGGTAGAAGGAGTGATGTTGCCCCCTCGGAGCTGAAACACACATAATGTGTAAAATAGCTGCCTGGAGGTTACAAATGAGCCCAGGGACATTGCAGGCCCAGTACTGACATTGTGAGGGTGCTTGTGTACCTTTTGGAATCATGTAAAGTGTTGTTTTTTTTCCACTTCCATCCAGGGGGAAAACCTGGAATCTTACCCTACTTGGAGCTCCGTAGCCCTGGGTAGAAGGAGTGACTTTGCCCCCTTGGAGCTGAAACACCCATAATGTGTAAAATAGCTGCCTGGAAGGTTGCAAATGGCCCAGGGACATTGCAGGCCCAGTGCTGACACTGTGAGGGTGCTTGTGTACAGTTTTGAAGGACGTAAAGTGTTCTTTTTTCTCCACTTCCATCCAGGGGGAAAACCTGGAATCTTACCCTACTTGGAGCTCCGTAGCCCTGGGTAGAAGGAGTGACTTTGCCCCCTTGGAGCCTAATGTCGAAAACAGCTGCCTGGAGGTTGCAAATGGGCCAGGGACACTGCAGGCCCAGTGCTGACACTGTGAGGGTGCTTGTGTACCTCTTTGAAGCACGTAAAGTGTTCTTTTTTTCCCACTTCCATCCAGGGGGAAAACCTGGAATCTTACCCTGCTTGGAGCTCCGCAGCCCTGGGTAGAAGGAGTGACTTTGCCCCCTTGGAGCTGAAACTCTCATAATGTGTAAAATAGCAGCCTGGAAGGTCGCAAATGGGCCAGCGACATTGCAGGCTCAGTGCTGGCACTGTGAGGGTGCTTGTGTGCGGTTTTAAAGCACGTAAAGTGTTCTTTTTTTTTTCCACTTCCATTCAAGGGGAAAACCTGGAATCTAACCCTACTTGGAGCTCCGTAGCCCTGGGTAGAAGGAGTGACTTTGCCCCCTTGGAGCTGAAACACTCATAATGTGTAAAATAGCAGCCTGGAAGGTTGCAAATGGGCCAGGGACATTGCAGGCTCACTGCTGGCACTGTGAGGGTGCTTGTGTACAGTTTAAAAGCACGTAAAGTGTTCTTTTTTCTCCACTTCCATCCAGGGGGAAAACCTGGAATCTTACCCTACTTGGAGCTCCGTAGCCCTGGGTAGAAGTAGTGACTTTGCCCCCTTGGAGCCTAATGTCGAAAACAGCTGCCTGGAGGTTGCAAATGGGCCAGGGACATTGCAGGCCCAGTGCTGACACTGTGAGGGTGCTTGTGTACCTCTTTGAAGCACGTAAAGTGTTCTTTTTTTTCCACTTCCATCCAGGGGGAAAACCTGGAATCTTACCCTACTTGGAGCTCCGTAGCCCTGGGTAGAAGTAGTGACTTTGCCCCCTTGGAGCCTAATGTCGAAAACAGCTGCCTGGAGGTTGCAAATGGGCCAGGGACATTGCAGGCCCAGTGCTTGCACTGTGAGGGTGCTTGTGTGCGGTTTTAAAGCACGTAAAGTGTTCTTTTTTTTTTTCCACTTCCATCCAGGGGGAAAACCTGGAATCTTACCCTACTTGGAGCTCCGTAGCCCTGGGTAGAAGGAGTGACTTTTCCCCCTTGGAGCCTAATGTCGAAAACAGCTGCCTGGAGGTTGCAAATGGGCCAGGGACATTGCAGGCCCAGTGCTGACACTGTGAGGGTGCTTGTGTACAGTTTTGAAGCACGTAAAGTGTTCTTTTATTTTTCCACTTCCATCCAGGGGTAAAACCTGGAATCTTACCCTACTTGGAGCACCGCAGCCCTGGGTAGAAGGAGTGACTTTGCCCCCTTGGAGCTGAAACACTCATAATGTGTAAATTAGCTGCCTGGAAGGTTACAAATGGACCAGGGACATTGCAGGCCCAGTGCTGACACTGTGAGGGTGCTTGTGTACAGTTTTGAAGCACGTAACAAGTTCTTTTTTCTCCACTTCCATCCAGGGGGAAAACCTGGAATCTAACCCTACTTGGAGCTCCGTAGCCCTGGGTAGAAGGAGTGACCTTGCCCCCTTGGAGCTGAAACACTCATAATGTGTAAAATAGCTGCCTGGAAGGTTGCAAATGGCCCAGGGACATTGCAGGCCCAGTGCTGACACTGTGAGGGTGCTTGTGTACAGTTTTGAAGCACGTAACATGTTCTTTTTTTTCCACTTCCATCAAGGGGGAAAACCTGGAATCTTACCCTACTTGGAGCTCCGCAGCCCTGGGTAGAAGGAGTGACTTTTCCCCCTTGGAGCTGAAACACCCATAATGTGTAAAATAGCTGCCTGGAAGGTTGCAAATGGCCCAGGGACATTGCAGGCCCAGTGCTGACACTGTGATGGTGCTTGTGTACAGTTTTGAAGCACGAAAAATGATATTTTTTTCCACTTCCATCTAGGGGGAAAACCTGGAATCTTACCCTACTTGGAGCTCCGTAGCCCTGGGTAGAAGGAGTGACTTTTCCCCCTTGGAGCCTAATGTCGAAAACAGCTGCCTGGAGGTTGCAAATGGGCCAGGGACATTGCAGGCCCAGTGCTTGCACTGTGAGGGTGCTTGTGTGCGGTTTTAAAGCACGTAAAGTGTTCTTTTTTTTTCCCACTTCCATCCAGGGGGAAAACCTGGAATCTTACCCTACTTGGATCTCCGTAGCCCTGGGTAGAAGGAGTGACTTTGCCCCCTTGGAGCCTAATGTCGAAAACAGCTGCCTGGAGGTTGCAAATGGGCCAGGGACATTGCAGGCCCAGTGCTGACACTGTGAGGGTGCTTGTGTACAGTTTTGAAGCACGTAAAGTGTTCTTTTTTTTCCACTTCCATCCAGGGGGAAAACCTGGAATCTAACCCTACTTGGAGCTCCGTAGCCCTGGGTAGAAGGAGTGACTTTGCCCCCTTGGAGCTGAAACACCCATAATGTGTAAAATAGCAGCCTGGAAGGTTGCAAATGGGCCAGGGACATTGCAGGCTCACTGCTGGCACTGTGAGGGTGCTTGTGTACAGTTTAAAAGCACGTAAAGTGTTCTTTTTTCTCCACTTCCATCCAGGGGGAAAACCTGGAATCTTACCCTACTTGGAGCTCCGTAGCCCTGGGTAGAAGGAGTGACTTTGCCCCCTTGGAGCTGAAACACTCATAATGTGTAAAATAGCAGCCTGGAAGGTTGCAAATGGGCAAGGGACATTGCAGGCTCAGTGCTGGCACTGTGAGGGTGCTAGTGTACAGTTTTGAAGCACGTAAAGTGTTCTTTTTTTTCCCACTTCCATCCAGGGGGAAAACCTGGAATCTTACCCTACTTGGAGCTCCGTAGCCCTGGGTAGAAGGAGTGACTTTGCCCCCTTGGAGCCTAATGTCGAAAACAGCTGCCTGGAGGTTGCAAATGGCCCAGGGACATTGCAGGCCCAGTGCTGACGCTGTGAGGGTGCTTGTGTACCGTTTTGAAGCACGTAAAGTGTTCTTTTTACTCCACTTCCATCCAGGGGGAAAACCTGGAATCTTACCCTACTTGGAGCTCCGTAGCCCTGGGTAGAAGGAGTGACTTTGCCCCCTTGGAGCCTAATGTCGAAAACAGCTGCCTGGAGGTTGCAAATGGGCCAGGGACATTGCAGGCCCAGTGCTGACGCTGTGAGGGTGCTTGTGTACCGTTTTGAAGCACGTAAAGTGTTCTTTTTACTCCACTTCCATCCAGGGGGAAAACCTGGAATCTTACCCTACTTGGAGCTCCGTAGCCCTGGGTAGAAGGAGTGACTTTGCCCCCTTGGAGCCTAATGTCGAAAACAGCTGCCTGGAGCTTGCAAATGGGCCAGGGACATTGCAGGCCCAGTGCTGACGCTGTGAGGGTGCTTGTGTAACATTTTGAAGCACGTAAAGTGTTCTTTTTTTTTCCACTTCCATCCAGGGGGAAAACCTGGAATATTACCCTACTTGGAGCTCCGTAGCCCTGGGTAGAAGGAGTGACTTTGCCCCCTTGGAGCTGAAACACCCATAATGTGTAAAATAGCTGCCTGGAAGGTAGCAAATGGCCCAGGGACATTGCAGGCCCAGTGCTGACACTGTGAGGGTGCTTGTGTACAGTTTTGAAGCACGTAAAGTGTTCTTTTTTCTCCACTTCCATCCAGGGGGAAAACTTGGAATCTTACCCTACTTGGAGCTCCGTAGCCCTGGGTAGAAGGAGTGACTTTGCCCCCTTGGAGCTGAAACACTCATAATGTGTAAAATAGCAGCCTGGAAGGTCGCAAATGGGCCAGGGACATTGCAGGCTCAGTGCTGGCACTGTGAGGGTGCTTGTGTGCGGTTTTAAAGCACGTAAAGTGTTCTTTTTTTCCCACTTCCATCCAGGGGGGAAACCTGGAATCTTACCCTACTTGGAGCTCCGTAGCCCTGGGTAGAAGGAGTGACTTTGTCCCCTTGGAGCTGAAACACTCATAATGTGTAAAATAGCAGCCTGGAAGGTTACAAATGGGCCAGGGACATTGCAGGCCCAGTGCTGACACTGTGAGGGTGCTTGTGTACAGTTTTGAAGCACGTAAAGTGTTCTTTTTTTTCCACTTCCATCCAGGGGGAAAACCTGGAATCTTACCCTACTTGGAGCTCCGTAGCCCTGGGTAGAAGGAGTGACTTTGCCCCCTTGGAGCCTAATGTCGAAAACAGCTGCCTGGAGGTTGCAAATGGGCCAGGGACATTGCAGGCCCAGTGCTGACGCTGTGAGGGTGCTTGTGTACAGTTTTGAAGCACGTAAAGTGTTCTTTTTTCTCCACTTCCATCCAGGGGGAAAACCTGGAATCTTACCCTACTTGGAGCTCCGTAGCCCTGGGTAGAAGGAGTGACTTTGCCCCCTTGGAGCTGAAACACCCATAATGTGTAAAATAGCTGCCTGGAAGGTAGCAAATGGCCCAGGGACATTGCAGGCCCAGTGCTGACACTGTGAGGGTGCTTGTGTACAGTTTTGAAGCACGTAAAGTGTTCTTTTTTCTCCACTTCCATCCAGGGGGAAAACCTGGAATCTTACCCTACTTGGAGCTCCGTAGCCCTGGGTAGAAGGAGTGACTTTGCCCCCTTGGAGCCTAATGTCGAAAACAGCTGCCTGGAGGTTGCAAATGGGCCAGGGACATTGCAGGCCCAGTGCTGACACTGTGAGGGTGCTTGTGTACCGTTTTGAAGCACGTAAAGTGTTCTTTTTTTTCCACTTCCATCCAGGGGGAAAACCTGGAATCTTACCCTACTTGGAGCTCCGTAGCCCTGGGTAGAAGGAGTGACTTTGCCTCCTTGGAGCCTAATGTCGAAAACAGCTGCCTGGAGGTTGCAAATGGGCCAGGGACATTGCAGGCTCACTGCTGGCACTGTGAGGGTGCTTGTGTACAGTTTAAAAGCACGTAAAGTGTTCTTTTTTCTCCACTTCCATCCAGGGGGAAAACCTGGAATCTTACCCTACTTGGAGCTCCGTAGCCCTGGGTAGAAGGAGTGACTTTGCCCCCTTGGAGCTGAAACACCCATAATGTGTAAAATAGCTGCCTGGAAGGTTGCAAATGGCCCAGGGACATTGCAGGCCCAGCGCTGACACTGTGAGGGTGCTTGTGTAACATTTTGAAGCACGTAAAGTGTTCTTTTTTTTTCCACTTCCATCCAGGGGGAAAACCTGGAATATTACCCTACTTGGAGCTCCGTAGCCCTGGGTAGAATGAGTGACTTTGCCCCCTTGGAGCCTAATGTCGAAAACAGCTGCCTGGAGGTTGCAAATGGGCCAGGGACATTGCAGGCCCAGTGCTGACGCTGTGAGGGTGCTTGTGTACCGTTTTGAAGCACGTAAAGTGTTCTTTTTTTTCCACTTCCATCCAGGGGGAAAACCTGGAATCTTACCCTACTTGGAGCTCCGCAGCCCTGGGTAGAAGGAGTGACTTTTCCCTCTTGGAGCTGAAACACCCATAATGTGTAAAATAGCTGCCTGGAAGGTTGCAAATGGCCCAGGGACATTGCAGGCCCAGTGCTGACACTGTGATGGTGCTTGTGTACAGTTTTGAAGCACGAAAAATGATCTTTTTTTCCACTTCCATCTAGGGGGAAAACCTGGAATCTTACCCTACTTGGAGCTCCGTAGCCCTGGGTAGAAGGAGTGACTTTTCCCCCTTGGAGCCTAATGTCGAAAACAGCTGCCTGGAGGTTGCAAATGGGCCAGGGACATTGCAGGCCCAGTGCTGACACTGTGAGGGTGCTTGTGTACCGTTTTGAAGCACGTAAAGTGTTCTTTTTTTTCCACTTCCATCCAGGGGGAAAAACTGGAATCTTACCCTACTTGGAGCTCCGTAGCCCTGGGTAGAAGGAGTGACTTTGCCCCCTTGGAGCTGAAACACTCATAATGTGTAAAATAGCTGCCTGGAAGGGTGCAAATGGCCCAGGGACATTGCAGGCCCAGTGATGACACTGTGAGGGTGCTTGTGTACAGTTTAAAAGCACGTAAAGTGTTCTTTTTTTTCCACTTCCATCCAGGGGGAAAAACTGGAATCTTACCCTACTTGGAGCTCCGTAGCCCTGGGTAGAAGGAGTGACTTTGTCCCCTTGGAGCTGAAACACTCATAATGTGTAAAATAGCAGCCTGGAAGGTTACAAATGGGCCAGGGACATTGCAGGCCCAGTGCTGACACTGTGAGGGTGCTTGTGTACAGTTTTGAAGCACGTAAAGTGTTATTTTTTTTCCACTTCCATCCAGGGGGAAAACCTGGAATCTTACCCTACTTGGAGCTCCGTAGCCCTGGGTAGAAGGAGTGACTTTGCCCCCTTGGAGCCTAATGTCGAAAACAGCTGCCTGGAGCTTGCAAATGGGCCAGGGACATTGCAGGCCCAGTGCTGACGCTGTGAGGGTGCTTGTGTACCGTTTTGAAGCACGTAAAGTGTTCTTTTTTTCCAACTTCCATCCAGGGGGAAATCCTGGAATCTTACCCTACTTGGAGCTCCGTAGCCCTGGGTAGAAGGAGTGACTTTGCCCCCTTGGAGCTGAAACACCCATAATGTGTAAAATAGCTGCCTGGAAGGTTGCAAATGGCCCAGGGACATTGCAGGCCCAGCGCTGACACTGTGAGGGTGCTTGTGTAACATTTTGAAGCACGTAAAGTGTTCTTTTTTTTTCCACTTCCATCCAGGGGGAAAACCTGGAATATTACCCTACTTGGAGCTCCGTAGCCCTGGGTAGAAGGAGTGACTTTGCCCCCTTGGAGCCTAATGTCGAAAACAGCTGCCTGGAGGTTGCAAATGGGCCAGGGACATTGCAGGCCCAGTGCTTGCACTGTGAGGGTGCTTGTGTGCGGTTTTAAAGCACGTAAAGTGTTCTTTTTTTTCCCCACTTCCATCCAGGGGGAAAACCTGGAATCTTACCCTACTTGGAGCTCCGTAGCCCTGGGTAGAAGGAGTGACTTTTCCCCCTTGGAGCCTAATGTCGAAAACAGCTGCCTGGAGCTTGCAAATGGGCCAGGGACATTGCAGGCCCAGTGCTGACACTGTGAGGGTGCTTGTGTACCGTTTTGAAGCACGTAAAGTGTTCTTTTTTTTCCACTTCCATCCAGGGGGAAAACCTGGAATCTTACCCTACTTGGAGCTCCGTAGCCCTGGGTAGAAGGAGTGACTTTTCCCTCTTGGAGCTGAAACACCCATAATGTGTAAAATAGCTGCCTGGAAGGTTGCAAATGGCCCAGGGACATTGCAGGCCCAGTGCTGACACTGTGATGGTGCTTGTGTACAGTTTTGAAGCACGAAAAATGATCTTTTTTTCCACTTCCATCTAGGGGGAAAACCTGGAATCTTACCCTACTTGGAGCTCCGTAGCCCTGGGTAGAAGGAGTGACTTTTCCCCCTTGGAGCCTAATGTCGAAAACAGCTGCCTGGAGGTTGCAAATGGGCCAGGGACATTGCAGGCCCAGTGCTGACACTGTGAGGGTGCTTGTGTACAGTTTTGAAGCACGTAAAGTGTTCTTTTTTCTCCACTTCCATCCAGGGGGAAAACCTGGAATCTTACCCTACTTGGAGCTCCGT
The DNA here is from genome assembly GCF_031143425.1 of Pleurodeles waltl. NCBI lineage: Eukaryota > Metazoa > Chordata > Amphibia > Caudata > Salamandridae > Pleurodeles > Pleurodeles waltl. Next base: position 196,357 of record NW_027149894.1, read on the forward strand.
AGCCCTGGGTAGAAGGAGTGACTTTGCCCCCTGGGAGCTGAAACACCCATAATGTGTAAAATAGCTGCCTGGAAGGTTGCAAATGGGCCAGGGACATTGCAGGCTCACTGCTGGCACTGTGAGGGTGCTTGTGTGCGGTTTTAAAGCACTTAGGCCCGTATTTATACTTTTTTTAGCGCCGCATTTGCGTCGTTTTTTGACGCAAAAACGGCGCAAACTTGCAAAATACCATTGTATTTTGTAGGTTTGCGCCGTTAGCCGTCAAAAAGCGGCGCAAATGCGGCGCTAAAAAAAGTATAAATACGGGCCTTAAAGTGTTCTTTTTTTTCCACTTCCATCCAGGGGCAAAACCTGGAATCTTACCCTACTTGGAGCTCCGTAGCCCTGGGTAGAAGGAGTGACTTTGCCCCCTTGGAGCTGAAACACCCATAATGTGTAAAATAGCTGCCTGGAAGGTAGCAAATGGCCCAGGGACATTGCAGGCCCAGTGCTGACACTGTGAGGGTGCTTGTGTACAGTTTTGAAGCACGTAACATGTTCTTTTTTTTCCACTTCCATCAAGGGGGAAAACCTGGAATCTTACCCTACTTGGAGCTCCGCAGCCCTGGGTAGAAGGAGTGACTTTTCCCCCTTGGAGCTGAAACACCCATAATGTGTAAAATAGCTGCCTGGAAGGTTGCAAATGGCCCAGGGACACTGCAGGCCCAGTGCTGACACTGTGATGGTGCTTGTGTACAGTTTTGAAGCACGAAAAATGATCTTTTTTTCCACTTCCATCTAGGGGGAAAACCTGGAATCTTACCCTACTTGGAGCTCCGTAGCCCTGGGTAGAAGGAGTGACTTTGCCCCCTTGGAGCCTAATGTCGAAAACAGCTGCCTGGAGGTTGCAAATGGGCCAGGGACATTGCAGGCCCAGTGCTGACACTGTGAGGGTGCTTGTGTACAGTTTTGAAGCACGTAAAGTGTTCTTTTTTTTCCACTTCCATCCAGGGGGAAAACCTGGAATCTAACCCTACTTGGAGCTCCGTAGCCCTGGGTAGAAGGAGTGACTTTGCCCCCTTGGAGCTGAAACACCCATAATGTGTAAAATAGCTGCCTGGAAGGTTGCAAATGGCCCAGGGACATTGCAGGCCCAGTGCTGACACTGTGATGGTGCTTGTGTACAGTTTTGAAGCACGTAAAGTGTTCTTTTTTTTCCACTTCCATCCAGGGGGAAAACCTGGAATCTAACCCTACTTGGAGCTCCGTAGCCCTGGGTAGAAGGAGTGACTTTGCCCCCTTGGAGCTGAAACACCCATAATGTGTAAAATAGCTGCCTGGAAGGTTGCAAATGGCCCAGGGACATTGCAGGCCCAGTGCTGACACTGTGATGGTGCTTGTGTACAGTTTTGAAGCACGAAAAATGATCTTTTTTTCCACTTCCATCTAGGGGGAAAACCTGGAATCTTACCCTACTTGGAGCTCCGTAGCCCTGGGTAGAAGGAGTGACTTTTCCCCCTTGGAGCCTAATGTCGAAAACAGCTGCCTGGAGGTTGCAAATGGGCCAGGGACATTGCAGGCCCAGTGCTGACACTGTGAGGGTGCTTGTGTACCGTTTTGAAGCACGTAAAGTGTTCTTTTTTTTCCACTTCCATCCAGGGGGAAAAACTGGAATCTTACCCTACTTGGAGCTCCGTAGCCCTGGGTAGAAGGAGTGACTTTGCCCCCTTGGAGCTGAAACACTCATAATGTGTAAAATAGCTGCCTGGAAGGGTGCAAATGGCCCAGGGACATTGCAGGCCCAGTGATGACACTGTGAGGGTGCTTGTGTACAGTTTAAAAGCACGTAAAGTGTTCTTTTTTTTCCACTTCCATCCAGGGGGAAAAACTGGAATCTTACCCTACTTGGAGCTCCGTAGCCCTGGGTAGAAGGAGTGACTTTGTCCCCTTGGAGCTGAAACACTCATAATGTGTAAAATAGCAGCCTGGAAGGTTACAAATGGGCCAGGGACATTGCAGGCCCAGTGCTGACACTGTGAGGGTGCTTGTGTACAGTTTTGAAGCACGTAAAGTGTTATTTTTTTTCCACTTCCATCCAGGGGGAAAACCTGGAATCTTACCCTACTTGGAGCTCCGTAGCCCTGGGTAGAAGGAGTGACTTTGCCCCCTTGGAGCCTAATGTCGAAAACAGCTGCCTGGAGCTTGCAAATGGGCCAGGGACATTGCAGGCCCAGTGCTGACGCTGTGAGGGTGCTTGTGTACCGTTTTGAAGCACGTAAAGTGTTCTTTTTTTCCAACTTCCATCCAGGGGGAAATCCTGGAATCTTACCCTACTTGGAGCTCCGTAGCCCTGGGTAGAAGGAGTGACTTTGCCCCCTTGGAGCTGAAACACCCATAATGTGTAAAATAGCTGCCTGGAAGGTTGCAAATGGCCCAGGGACATTGCAGGCCCAGCGCTGACACTGTGAGGGTGCTTGTGTAACATTTTGAAGCACGTAAAGTGTTCTTTTTTTTTCCACTTCCATCCAGGGGGAAAACCTGGAATCTTACCCTACTTGGAGCTCCGTAGCCCTGGGTAGAAGGAGTGACTTTGCCCCCTTGGAACTGAAACACCCATAATGTGTAAAATAGCTTCCTGGAAGGTTGCAAATGGGCCAGGGACATTGCAGGCCCAGTGCTGACACTGTGAGGGTGCTTGTGCACAGTTTTGAAGCACGTAAAGTGTTCTTTTTTCTCCACTTCCATCCAGGGGGAAAACCTGGAATCTTACCCTACTTGGTGCTCCGTAGCCCTGGGTAGAAGGAGTGACTTTGCCCCCTTGGAGCTGAAACACCCATAATGTGTAAAATAGCTGCCTGGAAGGTTGCAAATGGCCGAGGGACATTGCAGGCCCAGTGCTGACACTGTGAGGGTGCTTGTGTACAGTTTTGAAGCACGTAAAGTGTTCTTTTTTCTCCACTTCCATCCAGGGGGAAAACCTGGAATCTTACCCAACTTGGAGCTCCGTAGCCCTGGGTAGAAGGAGTGACTTTGCCCCCTTGGAGCCTAATGTCGAAAACAGCTGCCTGGAGGTTGCAAATGGCCAGGGACATTGCAGGCCCAGTGCTGACACTGTGAGGGTGCTTGTGTACAGTTTTGAAGCACGTAAAGTGTTCTTTTTTTTCCACTTCCATCCAGGGGGAAAACCTGGAATCTAACCCTACTTGGAGCTCCGTAGCCCTGTGTAGAAGGAGTGACTTTGCCCCCTTGAAGCTGAAACACTCATAATGTGTAAAATAGCTGCCTGGAAGGTTGCAAATGGCCCAGGGACATTGCAGGCCCAGTGCTGACACGGTGGGGGTGCTTGTGTACAGTTTTGAAGCACGTAAAGTGTTCTTTTTTCTCCACTTCCATCCAGGGGGAAAACCTGGAATCTTACCATACTTGGAGCTCCGTAGCCCTGGGTAGAAGGAGTGACTTTGCCCCCTTGGAGCTGAAACACTCATAATGAGTAAAATAGCAGCCTGGAAGGTTGCAAATGGGCCAGGGACATTGCAGGCTCACTGCTGGCACTGTGAGGGTGCTTGTGTACAGTTTAAAAGCACGTAAAGTGTTCTTTTTTCTCCACTTCCATCCAGGGGGAAAACCTGGAATCTTACCTTACTTGGAGCTCCGTAGCCCTGGGTAGAAGTAGTGACTTTGCCCCCTTGGAGCCTAATGTCGAAAACAGCTGCCTGGAGGTTGCAAATGGGCCAGGGACATTGCAGGCCCAGTGCTTGCACTGTGAGGGTGCTTATGTGCGGTTTTAAAGCACGTAAAGTGTTCTTTTTTTTCCCCACTTCCATCCAGGGGAAAAACCTGGAATCTTACCCTACTTGGAGCTCCGTAGCCCTGGGTAGAAGGAGTGACTTTTCCCCCTTGGAGCCTAATGTCGAAAACAGCTGCCTGGAGCTTGCAAATGGGCCAGGGACATTGCAGGCCCAGTGCTGACACTGTGAGGGTGCTTGTGTACCGTTTTGAAGCACGTAAAGTGTTCTTTTTTTTCCACTTCCATCCAGGGGGAAAACCTGGAATCTTACACTACTTGGAGCTCCGTAGCCCTGGGTAGAAGGAGTGACTTTGCCCCCTTGGAGCTGAAACACCCATAATGTGTAAAATAGCTGCCTGGAAGGTAGCAAATGGCCCAGGGACATTGCAGGCCCAGTGCTGACACTGTGAGGGTGCTTGTGTACAGTTTTGAAGCACGTAAAGAGTTCTTTTTTCTCCACTTCCATCCAGGGGGAAAACCTGGAATCTTACCCTACTTGGAGCTCCGTAGCCCTGGGTAGAAGGAGTGACTTTGCCCCCTTGGAGCTGAAACACCCATAATGTGAAATATAGCTGCCTGGAAGGTTGCAAATGGGCCAGGGACATTGCAGGCCCAGTGCTGACGCTGTGAGGGTGCTTGTGTACCGTTTTAAAGCACGTAAAGTGTTCTTTTTTTTCCCACTTCCATCCAGGGGGAAAACCTGGAATCTTACCCTACTTGGAGCTCCGTAGCCCTGGGTAGAAGGAGTGACTTTGCCCCCTTGGAGCCTAATGTCGAAAACCGCTGCCTGGAGGTTGCAAATGGGCCAGGGACATTGCAGGCCCAGTGCTGACACTGTGAGGGTGCTTGTGTACCGTTTTGAATCATGTAAAGTGTTCTTTTATTTTTCACTTCCATCCCGGGGTTAAACCTGGAATCTTACCCTACTTGGAGCTCCGTAGCCCCGGGTAGAAGGAGTGACTTTGCCCCCTTGGAGCTGAAACACTCATAATGTGTAAAATAGCTGCCTGGAAGGTTGCAAATGGCCCAGGGACATTGCAGGCCCAGTGCTGACACTGTGAGGGTGCTTGTGTACAGTTTTGAAGCACGTAAAGTGTTCTTTTTTCTCCACTTCCATCCAGGGGGAAAACCTGGAATCTTACCCTACTTGGAGCTCCGTAGCCCTGGGTAGAAGGAGTGACTTTGCCCCCTTGGAGCTGAAACACTCATAATGTGTAAAATAGCAGCCTGGAAGGTCGCAAATGGGACAGGGACATTGCAGGCTCAGTGCTGGCACTGTGAAGGTGCTTGTGTGCGGTTTTAAAGCACGTAAAGTGTTCTTTTTTTTCCCACTTCCATCCAGGGGGAAAACCTGGAATCTTACCCTACTTGGAGCTCCGTAGCCCTGGGTAGAAGGAGTGACTTTGCCCCCTTGGAACTGAAACACCCATAATGTGTAAAATAGCTTCCTGGAAGGTTGCAAATGGGCCAGGGACATTGCAGGCCCAGTGCTGACACTGTGAGGGTGCTTGTGCACAGTTTTGAAGCACGTAAAGTGTTCTTTTTTCTCCACTTCCATCCAGGGGGAAAACCTGGAATCTTACCCTACTTGGTGCTCCGTAGCCCTGGGTAGAAGGAGTGACTTTGCCCCCTTGGAGCTGAAACACCCATAATGTGTAAAATAACAGCCTGGAAGGTTGCAAATGGGCCAGGGACATTGCAGGCTCACTGCTGGCACTGTGAGGGTGCTTGTGTGCGGTTTTAAAGCACGTAAAGTGTTCTTTTTTTCCCCACTTCCATCCAGTGGGAAAACCTGGAATCTTACCCTACTTGGAGCTCCGTAGCCCTGGGTAGAAGGAGTGACTTTGCCCCCTTGAAGCTGAAACACCCATAATGTGTAAAATAGCTCCCTGGAAGGTAGCAAATGGCCCAGGGACATTGCAGGCCCAGTGCTGACACTGTGTGGGTGCTTGTGTACAGTTTTGAAGCACGTAAAGTGTTCTTTTTTCTCCACTTCCATCCAGGGGGAAAACCTGGAATCTTACCCTACTTGGAGCTCCGTAGCCCTGGGTAGAAGGAGTGACTTTGCCCCCTTGGAGCCTAATGTCGAAAACAGCTGCCTGGAGGTTGCAAATGGGCCAGGGACATTGCAGGCCCAGTGCTGACGCTGTGAGGGTGCTTGTGTACAGTTTTGAAGCACGTAAAGTGTTCTTTTTTCTCCACTTCCATCCAGGGGGAAAACCTGGAATCTTACCCTACTTGGAGCTCCGTAGCCCTGGGTAGAAGGAGTGACTTTGCCCCCTTGGAGCTGAAACACCCATAATGTGTAAAATAGCTGCCTGGAAGGTAGCAAATGGCCCAGGGACATTGCAGGCCCAGTGCTGACACTGTGAGGGTGCTTGTGTACAGTTTTGAAGCACGTAAAGTGTTCTTTTTTCTCCACTTCCATCCAGGGGGAAAACCTGGAATCTTACCCTACTTGGAGCTCCGTAGCCCTGGGTAGAAGGAGTGACTTTGCCCCCTTGGAGCCTAATGTCGAAAACAGCTGCCTGGAGGTTGCAAATGGGCCAGGGACATTGCAGGCCCAGTGCTGACACTGTGAGGGTGCTTGTGTACCGTTTTGAAGCACGTAAAGTGTTCTTTTTTTTCCACTTCCATCCAGGGGGAAAACCTGGAATCTTACCCTACTTGGAGCTCCGTAGCCCTGGGTAGAAGGAGTGACTTTGCCTCCTTGGAGCCTAATGTCGAAAACAGCTGCCTGGAGGTTGCAAATGGGCCAGGGACATTGCAGGCTCACTGCTGGCACTGTGAGGGTGCTTGTGTACAGTTTAAAAGCACGTAAAGTGTTCTTTTTTCTCCACTTCCATCCAGGGGGAAAACCTGGAATCTTACCCTACTTGGAGCTCCGTAGCCCTGGGTAGAAGGAGTGACTTTGCCCCCTTGGAGCTGAAACACCCATAATGTGTAAAATAGCTGCCTGGAAGGTTGCAAATGGCCCAGGGACATTGCAGGCCCAGCGCTGACACTGTGAGGGTGCTTGTGTAACATTTTGAAGCACGTAAAGTGTTCTTTTTTTTTCCACTTCCATCCAGGGGGAAAACCTGGAATATTACCCTACTTGGAGCTCCGTAGCCCTGGGTAGAATGAGTGACTTTGCCCCCTTGGAGCCTAATGTCGAAAACAGCTGCCTGGAGGTTGCAAATGGGCCAGGGACATTGCAGGCCCAGTGCTGACGCTGTGAGGGTGCTTGTGTACCGTTTTGAAGCACGTAAAGTGTTCTTTTTTTTCCACTTCCATCCAGGGGGAAAACCTGGAATCTTACCCTACTTGGAGCTCCGCAGCCCTGGGTAGAAGGAGTGACTTTTCCCTCTTGGAGCTGAAACACCCATAATGTGTAAAATAGCTGCCTGGAAGGTTGCAAATGGCCCAGGGACATTGCAGGCCCAGTGCTGACACTGTGATGGTGCTTGTGTACAGTTTTGAAGCACGAAAAATGATCTTTTTTTCCACTTCCATCTAGGGGGAAAACCTGGAATCTTACCCTACTTGGAGCTCCGTAGCCCTGGGTAGAAGGAGTGACTTTTCCCCCTTGGAGCCTAATGTCGAAAACAGCTGCCTGGAGGTTGCAAATGGGCCAGGGACATTGCAGGCCCAGTGCTGACACTGTGAGGGTGCTTGTGTACCGTTTTGAAGCACGTAAAGTGTTCTTTTTTTTCCACTTCCATCCAGGGGGAAAAACTGGAATCTTACCCTACTTGGAGCTCCGTAGCCCTGGGTAGAAGGAGTGACTTTGCCCCCTTGGAGCTGAAACACTCATAATGTGTAAAATAGCTGCCTGGAAGGGTGCAAATGGCCCAGGGACATTGCAGGCCCAGTGATGACACTGTGAGGGTGCTTGTGTACAGTTTAAAAGCACGTAAAGTGTTCTTTTTTTTCCACTTCCATCCAGGGGGAAAAACTGGAATCTTACCCTACTTGGAGCTCCGTAGCCCTGGGTAGAAGGAGTGACTTTGTCCCCTTGGAGCTGAAACACTCATAATGTGTAAAATAGCAGCCTGGAAGGTTACAAATGGGCCAGGGACATTGCAGGCCCAGTGCTGACACTGTGAGGGTGCTTGTGTACAGTTTTGAAGCACGTAAAGTGTTATTTTTTTTCCACTTCCATCCAGGGGGAAAACCTGGAATCTTACCCTACTTGGAGCTCCGTAGCCCTGGGTAGAAGGAGTGACTTTGCCCCCTTGGAGCCTAATGTCGAAAACAGCTGCCTGGAGCTTGCAAATGGGCCAGGGACATTGCAGGCCCAGTGCTGACGCTGTGAGGGTGCTTGTGTACCGTTTTGAAGCACGTAAAGTGTTCTTTTTTTCCAACTTCCATCCAGGGGGAAATCCTGGAATCTTACCCTACTTGGAGCTCCGTAGCCCTGGGTAGAAGGAGTGACTTTGCCCCCTTGGAGCTGAAACACCCATAATGTGTAAAATAGCTGCCTGGAAGGTTGCAAATGGCCCAGGGACATTGCAGGCCCAGCGCTGACACTGTGAGGGTGCTTGTGTAACATTTTGAAGCACGTAAAGTGTTCTTTTTTTTTCCACTTCCATCCAGGGGGAAAACCTGGAATATTACCCTACTTGGAGCTCCGTAGCCCTGGGTAGAAGGAGTGACTTTGCCCCCTTGGAGCCTAATGTCGAAAACAGCTGCCTGGAGGTTGCAAATGGGCCAGGGACATTGCAGGCCCAGTGCTTGCACTGTGAGGGTGCTTGTGTGCGGTTTTAAAGCACGTAAAGTGTTCTTTTTTTTCCCCACTTCCATCCAGGGGGAAAACCTGGAATCTTACCCTACTTGGAGCTCCGTAGCCCTGGGTAGAAGGAGTGACTTTTCCCCCTTGGAGCCTAATGTCGAAAACAGCTGCCTGGAGCTTGCAAATGGGCCAGGGACATTGCAGGCCCAGTGCTGACACTGTGAGGGTGCTTGTGTACCGTTTTGAAGCACGTAAAGTGTTCTTTTTTTTCCACTTCCATCCAGGGGGAAAACCTGGAATCTTACCCTACTTGGAGCTCCGTAGCCCTGGGTAGAAGGAGTGACTTTTCCCTCTTGGAGCTGAAACACCCATAATGTGTAAAATAGCTGCCTGGAAGGTTGCAAATGGCCCAGGGACATTGCAGGCCCAGTGCTGACACTGTGATGGTGCTTGTGTACAGTTTTGAAGCACGAAAAATGATCTTTTTTTCCACTTCCATCTAGGGGGAAAACCTGGAATCTTACCCTACTTGGAGCTCCGTAGCCCTGGGTAGAAGGAGTGACTTTTCCCCCTTGGAGCCTAATGTCGAAAACAGCTGCCTGGAGGTTGCAAATGGGCCAGGGACATTGCAGGCCCAGTGCTGACACTGTGAGGGTGCTTGTGTACAGTTTTGAAGCACGTAAAGTGTTCTTTTTTCTCCACTTCCATCCAGGGGGAAAACCTGGAATCTTACCCTACTTGGAGCTCCGTAGCCCTGGGTAGAAGGAGTGACTTTGCCCCCTGGGAGCTGAAACACCCATAATGTGTAAAATAGCTGCCTGGAAGGTTGCAAATGGGCCAGGGACATTGCAGGCTCACTGCTGGCACTGTGAGGGTGCTTGTGTGCGGTTTTAAAGCACTTAGGCCCGTATTTATACTTTTTTTAGCGCCGCATTTGCGTCGTTTTTTGACGCAAAAACGGCGCAAACTTGCAAAATACCATTGTATTTTGTAGGTTTGCGCCGTTAGCCGTCAAAAAGCGGCGCAAATGCGGCGCTAAAAAAAGTATAAATACGGGCCTTAAAGTGTTCTTTTTTTTCCACTTCCATCCAGGGGCAAAACCTGGAATCTTACCCTACTTGGAGCTCCGTAGCCCTGGGTAGAAGGAGTGACTTTGCCCCCTTGGAGCTGAAACACCCATAATGTGTAAAATAGCTGCCTGGAAGGTAGCAAATGGCCCAGGGACATTGCAGGCCCAGTGCTGACACTGTGAGGGTGCTTGTGTACAGTTTTGAAGCACGTAACATGTTCTTTTTTTTCCACTTCCATCAAGGGGGAAAACCTGGAATCTTACCCTACTTGGAGCTCCGCAGCCCTGGGTAGAAGGAGTGACTTTTCCCCCTTGGAGCTGAAACACCCATAATGTGTAAAATAGCTGCCTGGAAGGTTGCAAATGGCCCAGGGACACTGCAGGCCCAGTGCTGACACTGTGATGGTGCTTGTGTACAGTTTTGAAGCACGAAAAATGATCTTTTTTTCCACTTCCATCTAGGGGGAAAACCTGGAATCTTACCCTACTTGGAGCTCCGTAGCCCTGGGTAGAAGGAGTGACTTTGCCCCCTTGGAGCCTAATGTCGAAAACAGCTGCCTGGAGGTTGCAAATGGGCCAGGGACATTGCAGGCCCAGTGCTGACACTGTGAGGGTGCTTGTGTACAGTTTTGAAGCACGTAAAGTGTTCTTTTTTTTCCACTTCCATCCAGGGGGAAAACCTGGAATCTAACCCTACTTGGAGCTCCGTAGCCCTGGGTAGAAGGAGTGACTTTGCCCCCTTGGAGCTGAAACACCCATAATGTGTAAAATAGCTGCCTGGAAGGTTGCAAATGGCCCAGGGACATTGCAGGCCCAGTGCTGACACTGTGATGGTGCTTGTGTACAGTTTTGAAGCACGTAAAGTGTTCTTTTTTTTCCACTTCCATCCAGGGGGAAAACCTGGAATCTAACCCTACTTGGAGCTCCGTAGCCCTGGGTAGAAGGAGTGACTTTGCCCCCTTGGAGCTGAAACACCCATAATGTGTAAAATAGCTGCCTGGAAGGTTGCAAATGGCCCAGGGACATTGCAGGCCCAGTGCTGACACTGTGATGGTGCTTGTGTACAGTTTTGAAGCACGAAAAATGATCTTTTTTTCCACTTCCATCTAGGGGGAAAACCTGGAATCTTACCCTACTTGGAGCTCCGTAGCCCTGGGTAGAAGGAGTGACTTTTCCCCCTTGGAGCCTAATGTCGAAAACAGCTGCCTGGAGGTTGCAAATGGGCCAGGGACATTGCAGGCCCAGTGCTGACACTGTGAGGGTGCTTGTGTACCGTTTTGAAGCACGTAAAGTGTTCTTTTTTTTCCACTTCCATCCAGGGGGAAAAACTGGAATCTTACCCTACTTGGAGCTCCGTAGCCCTGGGTAGAAGGAGTGACTTTGCCCCCTTGGAGCTGAAACACTCATAATGTGTAAAATAGCTGCCTGGAAGGGTGCAAATGGCCCAGGGACATTGCAGGCCCAGTGATGACACTGTGAGGGTGCTTGTGTACAGTTTAAAAGCACGTAAAGTGTTCTTTTTTTTCCACTTCCATCCAGGGGGAAAAACTGGAATCTTACCCTACTTGGAGCTCCGTAGCCCTGGGTAGAAGGAGTGACTTTGTCCCCTTGGAGCTGAAACACTCATAATGTGTAAAATAGCAGCCTGGAAGGTTACAAATGGGCCAGGGACATTGCAGGCCCAGTGCTGACACTGTGAGGGTGCTTGTGTACAGTTTTGAAGCACGTAAAGTGTTATTTTTTTTCCACTTCCATCCAGGGGGAAAACCTGGAATCTTACCCTACTTGGAGCTCCGTAGCCCTGGGTAGAAGGAGTGACTTTGCCCCCTTGGAGCCTAATGTCGAAAACAGCAGGCTGGAGGTTGCAAATGGGCCAGGGACATTGCAGGCCCAGTGCTGGCACTGTGAGGGTGCTTGTGTACGGTTTTGAAGCACGTAAAATGTTCTTTTTTTTTCCCCACTTCCATCCAGGGGGAAAACCTTGAATCTTACCCTACTTGGAGCTCCGCAGCCCTGGGTAGAAGGAGTGACTTTGCCCCCTTGGAGCTGAAAAAGGAAACATGTACACATATTCTCGACTATTAAGCCCCCACAGTGTGGGGGCTTACAAAAGCGTGTGAGGAACAAAAAGTCGAGTTATCCCGGCCGGCTGGCACTCCGGCCATCTGGTCGGCCACGTGTGCAACCAGATGGCTCAGCGTGATGTGCGACCAGATGGCCGGAGTGCCAGCCGGCCGGGATAACTCGACTTTTTGTTCTTTACCCGCATTTGTAAGCCCCCACCCTGTGGGGGCTTAATAGTCGAAAATACGGGAAGGTGTAAAGAAATTGGGTATGGGCCTGGAGAGCAGCCCAACCCGGCAGGGAAAATGTAATAAAATGGTGTCGTATACACACAGCTCTGTTATGATCCAGTGGGCGGCCCTCAGAAGGGCCTTTAGGTTGTTTTTTTGTGCGTTCTCGGCGAGTGGTGTTTAACCGCCAAATCCGTAGAGAGTACGTCCCTGGCGCTTCAGGGCGTACACCACATCCATGGCGGTGACGGTCTTTCTCTTGGCGTGCTCGGTATAGGTGACGGCGTCCCGGATGACGTTCTCCAGGAAAACCTTCAGCACACCGCGGGTCTCCTCGTAGATGAGGCCGGAGATGCGCTTGACACCGCCGCGGCGAGCCAGGCGGCGAATGGCGGGCTTGGTGATGCCCTGGATGTTGTCGCGGAGCACCTTCCTGTGCCTCTTGGCACCGCCTTTGCCGAGCCCCTTTCCTCCTTTGCCGCGTCCAGACATGCTCTCTTCTCGGTCGAAGCAGAAATACGAGCAGCAGCCCGAGAACGGCTGCTTATATGGAGCAGCTGCGGACCGGCGAGGGAGCCTCTGACGTGTGAGGCCGAGAGGCGGGAGAGCCGCTGTCCGGCCCGCCCTCTGCAGAGAGCGGGCCCCGAGCGGCCGCTGCCGTTTGAAAAAGCGCGGGCTCCCAGCGCCCCTTTGTCCTGGGCTCGCCTGCGGGCGGGCGGGCTCCGCAGCTTCTGCTCTTCCCTCCTCACACGCCACCGGCGTTCAGGCCACGCAAACGGAACGGTGCAAAGCACCCCAGCCCCTCGCTGGTTGTTCCGGCCTGAAGCAACCCTAACCCGGGGTCCCCCTCCGACCGCTCTCAAATGTCTCAATGGGGCCAGCGCACCGAAGCCCTCCCCGGCGCCACCGCGCTGCGTGCGTGCAGCCACAACATGCACACGTTCACACCCCGCGCCCGGTAGCGGCGTGCCCGCAAACTGAAAAATATATATGTATAAACATGAATAAAAAGTATGGACCGCAAGGTAGCCTTAGCGGCTGTGTTAACATTATTCACGTGCATCGCCGGAGGGTCGGACACGCCGCCCGGTGAGGCGAAGGTGCGAGCGCTGAATTTAAAGAAGCCGGCAAAAGTGAGACTTAGAAGGGATAAGCTCTTTGATGGAATCTGTGTGCGGCCCTGAAAAGAGCCCTTGTGTTTATAATGTATTTATACGGTGGTTCGTAAGGGAGGCTGCGGCGCTTCACTTGCTTGCTTTGCCCCCAGCCTTGTGGCTCTCGGTTTTCTTGGGCAGCAGCACGGCCTGGATGTTTGGCAGGACGCCTCCCTGGGCGATGGTGACTCTGCCCAGCAGCTTGTTGAGCTCCTCGTCGTTGCGGATGGCGAGCTGGAGGTGCCTGGGGATGATGCGGGTCTTCTTGTTGTCCCGGGCCGCGTTGCCGGCCAGCTCGAGGATCTCGGCCGTCAGGTACTCCAGGACTGCAGCCAGATAGACGGGGGCACCGGCGCCGACCCGCTCGGCGTAGCTTCCCTTTCGGAGCAGCCTGTGCACACGGCCCACAGGGAACTGCAGTCCGGCTCTGGAAGAGCGTGTCTTGGCCTTAGCGCGGGCCTTGCCTCCTTGCTTTCCGCGTCCAGACATGGCGAGCAGCTGCTGTAGGTTCTCGGGCTAAGAAGACAGAGAGACTATCCCTGCGTGCTCCGGACCCCGGTCATATAAAGACTTCGGGTCGTCTCTGATTGGTTGCCCGCTAAGCTCTGAGGCCCACATTGGAGGAAGGAATAACCTACTCCACCAATCAGAATTACAGAAGTGAAAGGCGCGTATTAAGATGAGGACGGAGGGGGTGCCGGTTGTGCCTACCAATGGGAACGGAGAATGGAACAAGCAGCTGCTTTACACGCCCAGCCTATAAGTACAGCAGCCCGGGCGCAGCTTCCGCATTTCTCCTGATTGCACAGCGAGCGCCTGCCCAGTGTCGATCATGCCTGAACCAGCCAAGTCCGCGCCGGCTCCCAAGAAGGGCTCCAAGAAAGCGCTGTCCAAGCCGCCCAAGAAGGACGGCAAGAAGCGCAAGAGGACCAGGAAGGAGAGCTACGCTATCTACATTTACAAAGTGATGAAGCAGGTGCACCCCGACACCGGCATCTCCTCCAAGGCCATGGGCATCATGAACTCCTTCGTCAACGACATCTTTGAGCGCATCGCCGGGGAGGCTTCCCGCCTGGCTCACTACAACCAGCGGCGCACCATCACCTCCCGGGAGATCCAGACCGCCGTGCGCCTGCTGCTCCCCGGAGAGCTGGCCAAGCACGCCGTGTCCGAGGGCACCAAGGCCGTCACCAAGTACACTAGCGCCAAGTAAGGCTTCGAGGCACATCTCCAATTAACACAAGGGCTCTTTTAAGGGCCAACACTTTTTCCTCTAAGAGCTGCTGTGCGGATATTATCGGTGAAGAGGTACCCTTAGCGTGTCTTATGAATGAAGCGTAGTGTGGTGCGCATTAGGTCCCGCTCTGACGGGGCCTGCAGCAGAGCGAGGGACGGTAGAGCAGAGCGCCCTTCCTAATAAAACGTCTATGTGAACAGGCTTTGTTGGGGATAAAGTGTCACTAAGCGCTGTAATGTAATAGCGTTTGACCCGCACGGACGGTCCCGCTATTGCTTTCCACGTTAGGGGAGAAGTGTGTAAAGTTTGCACGGGGCACGTTCCGTTCGTACTTAAAAACCAAGGGAGACGAGAGCGGCTACAAGTCGCCCCCGAGCAGGCGCTCCCTCTGCTGAAGCCGGACAAGATTACCGGGGGTTTAAAAGTAGCACAGACACCACACAGCCCCGGCTTGCGAGGTGCCGGTCGCTGCACAACCCGTCTGCCAAACAAAGCACTTTATCATATGAAAAGGAGGCGCTCTGCTTTCCGAGTGCCGGTATGAGTTAATGAGTACCGGTGCCTACCAACACCTTCCTTTCGCCCCCGCCTCCCCCCGTGTACAACACACGGATATGAACAGCTCCTACGTGACAAGGTGGTGGCTCTTAGAAGAGCCCTTGTGGTATATGTGGTGTCGGTTAGGGTCGGTCCTTAGGCCCTCTCGCCGCGGATACGACGGGCCAGCTGAATGTCCTTGGGCATGATGGTGACCCTCTTGGCGTGGATGGCGCACAAGTTGGTGTCCTCAAAGAGCCCGACCAGGTAGGCCTCGCTGGCCTCCTGCAGGGCCATGACGGCCGAGCTCTGGAAGCGCAGGTCGGTCTTGAAGTCCTGCGCGATCTCCCGCACCAGGCGCTGGAAGGGCAGCTTGCGGATGAGCAGCTCGGTGGACTTCTGGTAGCGGCGGATCTCGCGGAGAGCCACGGTCCCGGGCCTGTAGCGGTGAGGCTTCTTGACTCCTCCGGTGGCAGGCGCGCTCTTGCGGGCAGCCTTGGTGGCCAGCTGCTTGCGAGGCGCCTTCCCTCCGGTGGACTTGCGGGCGGTCTGCTTGGTGCG
The DNA here is from genome assembly GCF_031143425.1 of Pleurodeles waltl. NCBI lineage: Eukaryota > Metazoa > Chordata > Amphibia > Caudata > Salamandridae > Pleurodeles > Pleurodeles waltl. Next base: position 211,689 of record NW_027149894.1, read on the forward strand.
GGCCATGGCGAAGACGGAGCTTTCTCTGCGCGGCGTGCGAGAAGGAATGGGGCCTGCCTCGCACAGAGGCCTATTTATGCCCTGGGAGACGGAGGGCTGCTCTGATTGGTTGAAACCACGGGCCCAAGTTTGGAAATAGCAAGGATTGGTTACTCACTGAAGAGGCGGCTCGTGGCTGTCTGTAGCCAATGAAATGTGGTCAAAATGGAAAGCAGCCCCCCGATTGGTTGATGTACCCCGAGCCGAAAAAGCCCGCGTTTTGGGCAGGTCTTCTCCCCCTTGCCCCCCCGGCTAGCTGCCGCCCCACCAGTCACCCCCTCCCCGTCTCGGTCACCTGCGGGGGACAAGCCCACGGTGTTATAGCCCCTTTGGTCACCCTGGCACACGCCGTTACCTCCTACGGATTTAAGGCGCACACTCGTCTGCTTCAAGCAGACACTATTCCCAGTCCGCCTCGGACATAGTGTTTGCGGCTAAGCACACACGTAATCACCCGAATGTGTCATCCACCGAGGTCTAGTACCTCCCACACGTATAGTTAGCCTTAAAACTATCAAGGAGTTATAATAACCTCCGTGCGAGCATCCGCCCAAGATCACACGCGGCGCTCGAGCGCGGAGAGGCGCGCCGGGATTTCACGGTGCCGTTTATGGCTGGGGAGCGGGGCACGGCGTGCGCGGGGCTGGGGGGTGAACAGGCTCTCTTCTAGACCGGGTGGGTGGCTCTTAAAAGAGCCCTTGTGTTCGCAGTGTCTGGCAGGAGCCCTTACTTCTTCTTGGGCGCTGCCTTTTTGGGCTTGGCTGCTTTGGGTTTGGCCGCCTTGGGTTTCACCACCTTGGCGGGGCTTTTCTTGGCTGCCTTGGGCTTGGCCGCCTTTGCTTTCGCGGGACTCTTGGCAGCCTTCTTGGCCGGGGCAGCTTTGGGCTTCTTGGGGCTCTTGGCCGCCGCCGGCTTCTTGGCCTTCTTCGGGCTCTTCTTCACCCCCGCGGGGGCCTTCTTGGGCTTCTTGGCGGCCGGGGCGGCTTTCTTGGCCGCTGGTTTCTTGGCCGCTGGTTTCTTGGCCGCCTTCTTGCCCTCCAGCTGCTTCTTGTTCACCTTGAAGGAGCCGGAGGCGCCGGTGCCCTTCAGCTGGGCCAGGGCGCCCTTGCTGACCAGGCCCTTGAGGGCGGCCTTGACGCGGCTCTTGTTCTTGTCCACATCGTAGCCGTCGGCGCTCAGCACCTTCTTCAGCGCCGCCAGGGAGACCCCCTTCCTCTCGGCAGAGGCGGTGACCGCTTTCAGGATGAGCTCGGCGACGCTGGGTCCCGCGGGCTTCTTGGCCTTAGACGGCCCCGCCGCCTTCTTCGCCTTCTTCTTGGGGGCTACTTCAGCGGGAGGGGCCGCGGCAGCTGGAGCGGTTTCAGCCATGGTACAGAGAGTCGAGGCGCTAGCACAGATGAGAAATGTCCCTCCCGCCGGAGCTCCGCGCATATATAGGGAGGAGCCACCTCCTGATTGGTCCCCAGGAGGGGAGGCTGTTCGCGGCACACTCGGCTCTCTGCTCCGAGCTGGCTTTTGTGTTTCCTCTCATCAGATTATCTATGTTTTAAAACAGTAAACGTTAGAACTGGGCTTTCATTTATACATCAAAAGAAGCCCAACTTCATCCCTTTCCTATGCGTGCTCTCCTCTCGTTTCAGCGCGCTGCCACCGGCTTTTAGTCAGCTGGTAGACTCCACACTCCTCCGATGGCTGATGCCTTTGTGTCAGAAAACTTTGTCCACGAGCCCATTTTCACCTACACAGTCTTAACGTTTGTGGTCAGAAAAGATAGCATATCAATCGTAGCGTGCTTCTGTACCGAATGACTCGTGGGGCACCACAATGGGGTTCTTGGCACCCGTGAAACAACGTTTTATAAACTGCAGAAATAACACAAGCCTTCGTGTGCCCAGCGAGAGGGGAAACAGGAGCCAGGAGGATAGAAACGGGCCAAACTCACTGAATGCACACCGCTGATACAGTGAAGGTGCCTGCCTACCTTATTTAACCATGTAAACTATTATTTTGTTCACCTGCATACAAGGGAGAAAACCTGGAATCTTACCCGACTTGGAGCTCCGTAGCCCTGGGTAGAAGGAGTGATGTTGCCCCCTCGGAGCTGAAACACACATAATGTGTAAAATAGCTGCCTGGAGGTTACAAATGAGCCCAGGGACATTGCAGGCCCAGTACTGACATTGTGAGGGTGCTTGTGTACCTTTTGGAATCATGTAAAGTGTTGTTTTTTTTCCACTTCCATCCAGGGGGAAAACCTGGAATCTTACCCTACTTGGAGCTCCGTAGCCCTGGGTAGAAGGAGTGACTTTGCCCCCTTGGAGCTGAAACACCCATAATGTGTAAAATAGCTGCCTGGAAGGTTGCAAATGGCCCAGGGACATTGCAGGCCCAGTGCTGACACTGTGAGGGTGCTTGTGTACAGTTTTGAAGGACGTAAAGTGTTCTTTTTTCTCCACTTCCATCCAGGGGGAAAACCTGGAATCTTACCCTACTTGGAGCTCCGTAGCCCTGGGTAGAAGGAGTGACTTTGCCCCCTTGGAGCCTAATGTCGAAAACAGCTGCCTGGAGGTTGCAAATGGGCCAGGGACACTGCAGGCCCAGTGCTGACACTGTGAGGGTGCTTGTGTACCTCTTTGAAGCACGTAAAGTGTTCTTTTTTTCCCACTTCCATCCAGGGGGAAAACCTGGAATCTTACCCTGCTTGGAGCTCCGCAGCCCTGGGTAGAAGGAGTGACTTTGCCCCCTTGGAGCTGAAACTCTCATAATGTGTAAAATAGCAGCCTGGAAGGTCGCAAATGGGCCAGCGACATTGCAGGCTCAGTGCTGGCACTGTGAGGGTGCTTGTGTGCGGTTTTAAAGCACGTAAAGTGTTCTTTTTTTTTTCCACTTCCATTCAAGGGGAAAACCTGGAATCTAACCCTACTTGGAGCTCCGTAGCCCTGGGTAGAAGGAGTGACTTTGCCCCCTTGGAGCTGAAACACTCATAATGTGTAAAATAGCAGCCTGGAAGGTTGCAAATGGGCCAGGGACATTGCAGGCTCACTGCTGGCACTGTGAGGGTGCTTGTGTACAGTTTAAAAGCACGTAAAGTGTTCTTTTTTCTCCACTTCCATCCAGGGGGAAAACCTGGAATCTTACCCTACTTGGAGCTCCGTAGCCCTGGGTAGAAGTAGTGACTTTGCCCCCTTGGAGCCTAATGTCGAAAACAGCTGCCTGGAGGTTGCAAATGGGCCAGGGACATTGCAGGCCCAGTGCTGACACTGTGAGGGTGCTTGTGTACCTCTTTGAAGCACGTAAAGTGTTCTTTTTTTTCCACTTCCATCCAGGGGGAAAACCTGGAATCTTACCCTACTTGGAGCTCCGTAGCCCTGGGTAGAAGTAGTGACTTTGCCCCCTTGGAGCCTAATGTCGAAAACAGCTGCCTGGAGGTTGCAAATGGGCCAGGGACATTGCAGGCCCAGTGCTTGCACTGTGAGGGTGCTTGTGTGCGGTTTTAAAGCACGTAAAGTGTTCTTTTTTTTTTTCCACTTCCATCCAGGGGGAAAACCTGGAATCTTACCCTACTTGGAGCTCCGTAGCCCTGGGTAGAAGGAGTGACTTTTCCCCCTTGGAGCCTAATGTCGAAAACAGCTGCCTGGAGGTTGCAAATGGGCCAGGGACATTGCAGGCCCAGTGCTGACACTGTGAGGGTGCTTGTGTACAGTTTTGAAGCACGTAAAGTGTTCTTTTATTTTTCCACTTCCATCCAGGGGTAAAACCTGGAATCTTACCCTACTTGGAGCACCGCAGCCCTGGGTAGAAGGAGTGACTTTGCCCCCTTGGAGCTGAAACACTCATAATGTGTAAATTAGCTGCCTGGAAGGTTACAAATGGACCAGGGACATTGCAGGCCCAGTGCTGACACTGTGAGGGTGCTTGTGTACAGTTTTGAAGCACGTAACAAGTTCTTTTTTCTCCACTTCCATCCAGGGGGAAAACCTGGAATCTAACCCTACTTGGAGCTCCGTAGCCCTGGGTAGAAGGAGTGACCTTGCCCCCTTGGAGCTGAAACACTCATAATGTGTAAAATAGCTGCCTGGAAGGTTGCAAATGGCCCAGGGACATTGCAGGCCCAGTGCTGACACTGTGAGGGTGCTTGTGTACAGTTTTGAAGCACGTAACATGTTCTTTTTTTTCCACTTCCATCAAGGGGGAAAACCTGGAATCTTACCCTACTTGGAGCTCCGCAGCCCTGGGTAGAAGGAGTGACTTTTCCCCCTTGGAGCTGAAACACCCATAATGTGTAAAATAGCTGCCTGGAAGGTTGCAAATGGCCCAGGGACATTGCAGGCCCAGTGCTGACACTGTGATGGTGCTTGTGTACAGTTTTGAAGCACGAAAAATGATATTTTTTTCCACTTCCATCTAGGGGGAAAACCTGGAATCTTACCCTACTTGGAGCTCCGTAGCCCTGGGTAGAAGGAGTGACTTTTCCCCCTTGGAGCCTAATGTCGAAAACAGCTGCCTGGAGGTTGCAAATGGGCCAGGGACATTGCAGGCCCAGTGCTTGCACTGTGAGGGTGCTTGTGTGCGGTTTTAAAGCACGTAAAGTGTTCTTTTTTTTTCCCACTTCCATCCAGGGGGAAAACCTGGAATCTTACCCTACTTGGATCTCCGTAGCCCTGGGTAGAAGGAGTGACTTTGCCCCCTTGGAGCCTAATGTCGAAAACAGCTGCCTGGAGGTTGCAAATGGGCCAGGGACATTGCAGGCCCAGTGCTGACACTGTGAGGGTGCTTGTGTACAGTTTTGAAGCACGTAAAGTGTTCTTTTTTTTCCACTTCCATCCAGGGGGAAAACCTGGAATCTAACCCTACTTGGAGCTCCGTAGCCCTGGGTAGAAGGAGTGACTTTGCCCCCTTGGAGCTGAAACACCCATAATGTGTAAAATAGCAGCCTGGAAGGTTGCAAATGGGCCAGGGACATTGCAGGCTCACTGCTGGCACTGTGAGGGTGCTTGTGTACAGTTTAAAAGCACGTAAAGTGTTCTTTTTTCTCCACTTCCATCCAGGGGGAAAACCTGGAATCTTACCCTACTTGGAGCTCCGTAGCCCTGGGTAGAAGGAGTGACTTTGCCCCCTTGGAGCTGAAACACTCATAATGTGTAAAATAGCAGCCTGGAAGGTTGCAAATGGGCAAGGGACATTGCAGGCTCAGTGCTGGCACTGTGAGGGTGCTAGTGTACAGTTTTGAAGCACGTAAAGTGTTCTTTTTTTTCCCACTTCCATCCAGGGGGAAAACCTGGAATCTTACCCTACTTGGAGCTCCGTAGCCCTGGGTAGAAGGAGTGACTTTGCCCCCTTGGAGCCTAATGTCGAAAACAGCTGCCTGGAGGTTGCAAATGGCCCAGGGACATTGCAGGCCCAGTGCTGACGCTGTGAGGGTGCTTGTGTACCGTTTTGAAGCACGTAAAGTGTTCTTTTTACTCCACTTCCATCCAGGGGGAAAACCTGGAATCTTACCCTACTTGGAGCTCCGTAGCCCTGGGTAGAAGGAGTGACTTTGCCCCCTTGGAGCCTAATGTCGAAAACAGCTGCCTGGAGGTTGCAAATGGGCCAGGGACATTGCAGGCCCAGTGCTGACGCTGTGAGGGTGCTTGTGTACCGTTTTGAAGCACGTAAAGTGTTCTTTTTACTCCACTTCCATCCAGGGGGAAAACCTGGAATCTTACCCTACTTGGAGCTCCGTAGCCCTGGGTAGAAGGAGTGACTTTGCCCCCTTGGAGCCTAATGTCGAAAACAGCTGCCTGGAGCTTGCAAATGGGCCAGGGACATTGCAGGCCCAGTGCTGACGCTGTGAGGGTGCTTGTGTAACATTTTGAAGCACGTAAAGTGTTCTTTTTTTTTCCACTTCCATCCAGGGGGAAAACCTGGAATATTACCCTACTTGGAGCTCCGTAGCCCTGGGTAGAAGGAGTGACTTTGCCCCCTTGGAGCTGAAACACCCATAATGTGTAAAATAGCTGCCTGGAAGGTAGCAAATGGCCCAGGGACATTGCAGGCCCAGTGCTGACACTGTGAGGGTGCTTGTGTACAGTTTTGAAGCACGTAAAGTGTTCTTTTTTCTCCACTTCCATCCAGGGGGAAAACTTGGAATCTTACCCTACTTGGAGCTCCGTAGCCCTGGGTAGAAGGAGTGACTTTGCCCCCTTGGAGCTGAAACACTCATAATGTGTAAAATAGCAGCCTGGAAGGTCGCAAATGGGCCAGGGACATTGCAGGCTCAGTGCTGGCACTGTGAGGGTGCTTGTGTGCGGTTTTAAAGCACGTAAAGTGTTCTTTTTTTCCCACTTCCATCCAGGGGGGAAACCTGGAATCTTACCCTACTTGGAGCTCCGTAGCCCTGGGTAGAAGGAGTGACTTTGTCCCCTTGGAGCTGAAACACTCATAATGTGTAAAATAGCAGCCTGGAAGGTTACAAATGGGCCAGGGACATTGCAGGCCCAGTGCTGACACTGTGAGGGTGCTTGTGTACAGTTTTGAAGCACGTAAAGTGTTCTTTTTTTTCCACTTCCATCCAGGGGGAAAACCTGGAATCTTACCCTACTTGGAGCTCCGTAGCCCTGGGTAGAAGGAGTGACTTTGCCCCCTTGGAGCCTAATGTCGAAAACAGCTGCCTGGAGGTTGCAAATGGGCCAGGGACATTGCAGGCCCAGTGCTGACGCTGTGAGGGTGCTTGTGTACAGTTTTGAAGCACGTAAAGTGTTCTTTTTTCTCCACTTCCATCCAGGGGGAAAACCTGGAATCTTACCCTACTTGGAGCTCCGTAGCCCTGGGTAGAAGGAGTGACTTTGCCCCCTTGGAGCTGAAACACCCATAATGTGTAAAATAGCTGCCTGGAAGGTAGCAAATGGCCCAGGGACATTGCAGGCCCAGTGCTGACACTGTGAGGGTGCTTGTGTACAGTTTTGAAGCACGTAAAGTGTTCTTTTTTCTCCACTTCCATCCAGGGGGAAAACCTGGAATCTTACCCTACTTGGAGCTCCGTAGCCCTGGGTAGAAGGAGTGACTTTGCCCCCTTGGAGCCTAATGTCGAAAACAGCTGCCTGGAGGTTGCAAATGGGCCAGGGACATTGCAGGCCCAGTGCTGACACTGTGAGGGTGCTTGTGTACCGTTTTGAAGCACGTAAAGTGTTCTTTTTTTTCCACTTCCATCCAGGGGGAAAACCTGGAATCTTACCCTACTTGGAGCTCCGTAGCCCTGGGTAGAAGGAGTGACTTTGCCTCCTTGGAGCCTAATGTCGAAAACAGCTGCCTGGAGGTTGCAAATGGGCCAGGGACATTGCAGGCTCACTGCTGGCACTGTGAGGGTGCTTGTGTACAGTTTAAAAGCACGTAAAGTGTTCTTTTTTCTCCACTTCCATCCAGGGGGAAAACCTGGAATCTTACCCTACTTGGAGCTCCGTAGCCCTGGGTAGAAGGAGTGACTTTGCCCCCTTGGAGCTGAAACACCCATAATGTGTAAAATAGCTGCCTGGAAGGTTGCAAATGGCCCAGGGACATTGCAGGCCCAGCGCTGACACTGTGAGGGTGCTTGTGTAACATTTTGAAGCACGTAAAGTGTTCTTTTTTTTTCCACTTCCATCCAGGGGGAAAACCTGGAATATTACCCTACTTGGAGCTCCGTAGCCCTGGGTAGAATGAGTGACTTTGCCCCCTTGGAGCCTAATGTCGAAAACAGCTGCCTGGAGGTTGCAAATGGGCCAGGGACATTGCAGGCCCAGTGCTGACGCTGTGAGGGTGCTTGTGTACCGTTTTGAAGCACGTAAAGTGTTCTTTTTTTTCCACTTCCATCCAGGGGGAAAACCTGGAATCTTACCCTACTTGGAGCTCCGCAGCCCTGGGTAGAAGGAGTGACTTTTCCCTCTTGGAGCTGAAACACCCATAATGTGTAAAATAGCTGCCTGGAAGGTTGCAAATGGCCCAGGGACATTGCAGGCCCAGTGCTGACACTGTGATGGTGCTTGTGTACAGTTTTGAAGCACGAAAAATGATCTTTTTTTCCACTTCCATCTAGGGGGAAAACCTGGAATCTTACCCTACTTGGAGCTCCGTAGCCCTGGGTAGAAGGAGTGACTTTTCCCCCTTGGAGCCTAATGTCGAAAACAGCTGCCTGGAGGTTGCAAATGGGCCAGGGACATTGCAGGCCCAGTGCTGACACTGTGAGGGTGCTTGTGTACCGTTTTGAAGCACGTAAAGTGTTCTTTTTTTTCCACTTCCATCCAGGGGGAAAAACTGGAATCTTACCCTACTTGGAGCTCCGTAGCCCTGGGTAGAAGGAGTGACTTTGCCCCCTTGGAGCTGAAACACTCATAATGTGTAAAATAGCTGCCTGGAAGGGTGCAAATGGCCCAGGGACATTGCAGGCCCAGTGATGACACTGTGAGGGTGCTTGTGTACAGTTTAAAAGCACGTAAAGTGTTCTTTTTTTTCCACTTCCATCCAGGGGGAAAAACTGGAATCTTACCCTACTTGGAGCTCCGTAGCCCTGGGTAGAAGGAGTGACTTTGTCCCCTTGGAGCTGAAACACTCATAATGTGTAAAATAGCAGCCTGGAAGGTTACAAATGGGCCAGGGACATTGCAGGCCCAGTGCTGACACTGTGAGGGTGCTTGTGTACAGTTTTGAAGCACGTAAAGTGTTATTTTTTTTCCACTTCCATCCAGGGGGAAAACCTGGAATCTTACCCTACTTGGAGCTCCGTAGCCCTGGGTAGAAGGAGTGACTTTGCCCCCTTGGAGCCTAATGTCGAAAACAGCTGCCTGGAGCTTGCAAATGGGCCAGGGACATTGCAGGCCCAGTGCTGACGCTGTGAGGGTGCTTGTGTACCGTTTTGAAGCACGTAAAGTGTTCTTTTTTTCCAACTTCCATCCAGGGGGAAATCCTGGAATCTTACCCTACTTGGAGCTCCGTAGCCCTGGGTAGAAGGAGTGACTTTGCCCCCTTGGAGCTGAAACACCCATAATGTGTAAAATAGCTGCCTGGAAGGTTGCAAATGGCCCAGGGACATTGCAGGCCCAGCGCTGACACTGTGAGGGTGCTTGTGTAACATTTTGAAGCACGTAAAGTGTTCTTTTTTTTTCCACTTCCATCCAGGGGGAAAACCTGGAATATTACCCTACTTGGAGCTCCGTAGCCCTGGGTAGAAGGAGTGACTTTGCCCCCTTGGAGCCTAATGTCGAAAACAGCTGCCTGGAGGTTGCAAATGGGCCAGGGACATTGCAGGCCCAGTGCTTGCACTGTGAGGGTGCTTGTGTGCGGTTTTAAAGCACGTAAAGTGTTCTTTTTTTTCCCCACTTCCATCCAGGGGGAAAACCTGGAATCTTACCCTACTTGGAGCTCCGTAGCCCTGGGTAGAAGGAGTGACTTTTCCCCCTTGGAGCCTAATGTCGAAAACAGCTGCCTGGAGCTTGCAAATGGGCCAGGGACATTGCAGGCCCAGTGCTGACACTGTGAGGGTGCTTGTGTACCGTTTTGAAGCACGTAAAGTGTTCTTTTTTTTCCACTTCCATCCAGGGGGAAAACCTGGAATCTTACCCTACTTGGAGCTCCGTAGCCCTGGGTAGAAGGAGTGACTTTTCCCTCTTGGAGCTGAAACACCCATAATGTGTAAAATAGCTGCCTGGAAGGTTGCAAATGGCCCAGGGACATTGCAGGCCCAGTGCTGACACTGTGATGGTGCTTGTGTACAGTTTTGAAGCACGAAAAATGATCTTTTTTTCCACTTCCATCTAGGGGGAAAACCTGGAATCTTACCCTACTTGGAGCTCCGTAGCCCTGGGTAGAAGGAGTGACTTTTCCCCCTTGGAGCCTAATGTCGAAAACAGCTGCCTGGAGGTTGCAAATGGGCCAGGGACATTGCAGGCCCAGTGCTGACACTGTGAGGGTGCTTGTGTACAGTTTTGAAGCACGTAAAGTGTTCTTTTTTCTCCACTTCCATCCAGGGGGAAAACCTGGAATCTTACCCTACTTGGAGCTCCGTAGCCCTGGGTAGAAGGAGTGACTTTGCCCCCTGGGAGCTGAAACACCCATAATGTGTAAAATAGCTGCCTGGAAGGTTGCAAATGGGCCAGGGACATTGCAGGCTCACTGCTGGCACTGTGAGGGTGCTTGTGTGCGGTTTTAAAGCACTTAGGCCCGTATTTATACTTTTTTTAGCGCCGCATTTGCGTCGTTTTTTGACGCAAAAACGGCGCAAACTTGCAAAATACCATTGTATTTTGTAGGTTTGCGCCGTTAGCCGTCAAAAAGCGGCGCAAATGCGGCGCTAAAAAAAGTATAAATACGGGCCTTAAAGTGTTCTTTTTTTTCCACTTCCATCCAGGGGCAAAACCTGGAATCTTACCCTACTTGGAGCTCCGTAGCCCTGGGTAGAAGGAGTGACTTTGCCCCCTTGGAGCTGAAACACCCATAATGTGTAAAATAGCTGCCTGGAAGGTAGCAAATGGCCCAGGGACATTGCAGGCCCAGTGCTGACACTGTGAGGGTGCTTGTGTACAGTTTTGAAGCACGTAACATGTTCTTTTTTTTCCACTTCCATCAAGGGGGAAAACCTGGAATCTTACCCTACTTGGAGCTCCGCAGCCCTGGGTAGAAGGAGTGACTTTTCCCCCTTGGAGCTGAAACACCCATAATGTGTAAAATAGCTGCCTGGAAGGTTGCAAATGGCCCAGGGACACTGCAGGCCCAGTGCTGACACTGTGATGGTGCTTGTGTACAGTTTTGAAGCACGAAAAATGATCTTTTTTTCCACTTCCATCTAGGGGGAAAACCTGGAATCTTACCCTACTTGGAGCTCCGTAGCCCTGGGTAGAAGGAGTGACTTTGCCCCCTTGGAGCCTAATGTCGAAAACAGCTGCCTGGAGGTTGCAAATGGGCCAGGGACATTGCAGGCCCAGTGCTGACACTGTGAGGGTGCTTGTGTACAGTTTTGAAGCACGTAAAGTGTTCTTTTTTTTCCACTTCCATCCAGGGGGAAAACCTGGAATCTAACCCTACTTGGAGCTCCGTAGCCCTGGGTAGAAGGAGTGACTTTGCCCCCTTGGAGCTGAAACACCCATAATGTGTAAAATAGCTGCCTGGAAGGTTGCAAATGGCCCAGGGACATTGCAGGCCCAGTGCTGACACTGTGATGGTGCTTGTGTACAGTTTTGAAGCACGTAAAGTGTTCTTTTTTTTCCACTTCCATCCAGGGGGAAAACCTGGAATCTAACCCTACTTGGAGCTCCGTAGCCCTGGGTAGAAGGAGTGACTTTGCCCCCTTGGAGCTGAAACACCCATAATGTGTAAAATAGCTGCCTGGAAGGTTGCAAATGGCCCAGGGACATTGCAGGCCCAGTGCTGACACTGTGATGGTGCTTGTGTACAGTTTTGAAGCACGAAAAATGATCTTTTTTTCCACTTCCATCTAGGGGGAAAACCTGGAATCTTACCCTACTTGGAGCTCCGTAGCCCTGGGTAGAAGGAGTGACTTTTCCCCCTTGGAGCCTAATGTCGAAAACAGCTGCCTGGAGGTTGCAAATGGGCCAGGGACATTGCAGGCCCAGTGCTGACACTGTGAGGGTGCTTGTGTACCGTTTTGAAGCACGTAAAGTGTTCTTTTTTTTCCACTTCCATCCAGGGGGAAAAACTGGAATCTTACCCTACTTGGAGCTCCGTAGCCCTGGGTAGAAGGAGTGACTTTGCCCCCTTGGAGCTGAAACACTCATAATGTGTAAAATAGCTGCCTGGAAGGGTGCAAATGGCCCAGGGACATTGCAGGCCCAGTGATGACACTGTGAGGGTGCTTGTGTACAGTTTAAAAGCACGTAAAGTGTTCTTTTTTTTCCACTTCCATCCAGGGGGAAAAACTGGAATCTTACCCTACTTGGAGCTCCGTAGCCCTGGGTAGAAGGAGTGACTTTGTCCCCTTGGAGCTGAAACACTCATAATGTGTAAAATAGCAGCCTGGAAGGTTACAAATGGGCCAGGGACATTGCAGGCCCAGTGCTGACACTGTGAGGGTGCTTGTGTACAGTTTTGAAGCACGTAAAGTGTTATTTTTTTTCCACTTCCATCCAGGGGGAAAACCTGGAATCTTACCCTACTTGGAGCTCCGTAGCCCTGGGTAGAAGGAGTGACTTTGCCCCCTTGGAGCCTAATGTCGAAAACAGCTGCCTGGAGCTTGCAAATGGGCCAGGGACATTGCAGGCCCAGTGCTGACGCTGTGAGGGTGCTTGTGTACCGTTTTGAAGCACGTAAAGTGTTCTTTTTTTCCAACTTCCATCCAGGGGGAAATCCTGGAATCTTACCCTACTTGGAGCTCCGTAGCCCTGGGTAGAAGGAGTGACTTTGCCCCCTTGGAGCTGAAACACCCATAATGTGTAAAATAGCTGCCTGGAAGGTTGCAAATGGCCCAGGGACATTGCAGGCCCAGCGCTGACACTGTGAGGGTGCTTGTGTAACATTTTGAAGCACGTAAAGTGTTCTTTTTTTTTCCACTTCCATCCAGGGGGAAAACCTGGAATCTTACCCTACTTGGAGCTCCGTAGCCCTGGGTAGAAGGAGTGACTTTGCCCCCTTGGAACTGAAACACCCATAATGTGTAAAATAGCTTCCTGGAAGGTTGCAAATGGGCCAGGGACATTGCAGGCCCAGTGCTGACACTGTGAGGGTGCTTGTGCACAGTTTTGAAGCACGTAAAGTGTTCTTTTTTCTCCACTTCCATCCAGGGGGAAAACCTGGAATCTTACCCTACTTGGTGCTCCGTAGCCCTGGGTAGAAGGAGTGACTTTGCCCCCTTGGAGCTGAAACACCCATAATGTGTAAAATAGCTGCCTGGAAGGTTGCAAATGGCCGAGGGACATTGCAGGCCCAGTGCTGACACTGTGAGGGTGCTTGTGTACAGTTTTGAAGCACGTAAAGTGTTCTTTTTTCTCCACTTCCATCCAGGGGGAAAACCTGGAATCTTACCCAACTTGGAGCTCCGTAGCCCTGGGTAGAAGGAGTGACTTTGCCCCCTTGGAGCCTAATGTCGAAAACAGCTGCCTGGAGGTTGCAAATGGCCAGGGACATTGCAGGCCCAGTGCTGACACTGTGAGGGTGCTTGTGTACAGTTTTGAAGCACGTAAAGTGTTCTTTTTTTTCCACTTCCATCCAGGGGGAAAACCTGGAATCTAACCCTACTTGGAGCTCCGTAGCCCTGTGTAGAAGGAGTGACTTTGCCCCCTTGAAGCTGAAACACTCATAATGTGTAAAATAGCTGCCTGGAAGGTTGCAAATGGCCCAGGGACATTGCAGGCCCAGTGCTGACACGGTGGGGGTGCTTGTGTACAGTTTTGAAGCACGTAAAGTGTTCTTTTTTCTCCACTTCCATCCAGGGGGAAAACCTGGAATCTTACCATACTTGGAGCTCCGTAGCCCTGGGTAGAAGGAGTGACTTTGCCCCCTTGGAGCTGAAACACTCATAATGAGTAAAATAGCAGCCTGGAAGGTTGCAAATGGGCCAGGGACATTGCAGGCTCACTGCTGGCACTGTGAGGGTGCTTGTGTACAGTTTAAAAGCACGTAAAGTGTTCTTTTTTCTCCACTTCCATCCAGGGGGAAAACCTGGAATCTTACCTTACTTGGAGCTCCGTAGCCCTGGGTAGAAGTAGTGACTTTGCCCCCTTGGAGCCTAATGTCGAAAACAGCTGCCTGGAGGTTGCAAATGGGCCAGGGACATTGCAGGCCCAGTGCTTGCACTGTGAGGGTGCTTATGTGCGGTTTTAAAGCACGTAAAGTGTTCTTTTTTTTCCCCACTTCCATCCAGGGGAAAAACCTGGAATCTTACCCTACTTGGAGCTCCGTAGCCCTGGGTAGAAGGAGTGACTTTTCCCCCTTGGAGCCTAATGTCGAAAACAGCTGCCTGGAGCTTGCAAATGGGCCAGGGACATTGCAGGCCCAGTGCTGACACTGTGAGGGTGCTTGTGTACCGTTTTGAAGCACGTAAAGTGTTCTTTTTTTTCCACTTCCATCCAGGGGGAAAACCTGGAATCTTACACTACTTGGAGCTCCGTAGCCCTGGGTAGAAGGAGTGACTTTGCCCCCTTGGAGCTGAAACACCCATAATGTGTAAAATAGCTGCCTGGAAGGTAGCAAATGGCCCAGGGACATTGCAGGCCCAGTGCTGACACTGTGAGGGTGCTTGTGTACAGTTTTGAAGCACGTAAAGAGTTCTTTTTTCTCCACTTCCATCCAGGGGGAAAACCTGGAATCTTACCCTACTTGGAGCTCCGTAGCCCTGGGTAGAAGGAGTGACTTTGCCCCCTTGGAGCTGAAACACCCATAATGTGAAATATAGCTGCCTGGAAGGTTGCAAATGGGCCAGGGACATTGCAGGCCCAGTGCTGACGCTGTGAGGGTGCTTGTGTACCGTTTTAAAGCACGTAAAGTGTTCTTTTTTTTCCCACTTCCATCCAGGGGGAAAACCTGGAATCTTACCCTACTTGGAGCTCCGTAGCCCTGGGTAGAAGGAGTGACTTTGCCCCCTTGGAGCCTAATGTCGAAAACAGCTGCCTGGAGCTTGCAAATGGGCCAGGGACATTGCAGGCCCAGTGCTGACGCTGTGAGGGTGCTTGTGTACCGTTTTGAAGCACGTAAAGTGTTCTTTTTTTCCAACTTCCATCCAGGGGGAAATCCTGGAATCTTACCCTACTTGGAGCTCCGTAGCCCTGGGTAGAAGGAGTGACTTTGCCCCCTTGGAGCTGAAACACCCATAATGTGTAAAATAGCTGCCTGGAGGTTGCAAATGGGCCAGGGACATTGCAGGCCCAGTGCTGACACTGTGAGGGTGCTTGTGTACCGTTTTGAATCATGTAAAGTGTTCTTTTATTTTTCACTTCCATCCCGGGGTTAAACCTGGAATCTTACCCTACTTGGAGCTCCGTAGCCCCGGGTAGAAGGAGTGACTTTGCCCCCTTGGAGCTGAAACACTCATAATGTGTAAAATAGCTGCCTGGAAGGTTGCAAATGGCCCAGGGACATTGCAGGCCCAGTGCTGACACTGTGAGGGTGCTTGTGTACAGTTTTGAAGCACGTAAAGTGTTCTTTTTTCTCCACTTCCATCCAGGGGGAAAACCTGGAATCTTACCCTACTTGGAGCTCCGTAGCCCTGGGTAGAAGGAGTGACTTTGCCCCCTTGGAGCTGAAACACTCATAATGTGTAAAATAGCAGCCTGGAAGGTCGCAAATGGGACAGGGACATTGCAGGCTCAGTGCTGGCACTGTGAAGGTGCTTGTGTGCGGTTTTAAAGCACGTAAAGTGTTCTTTTTTTTCCCACTTCCATCCAGGGGGAAAACCTGGAATCTTACCCTACTTGGAGCTCCGTAGCCCTGGGTAGAAGGAGTGACTTTGCCCCCTTGGAACTGAAACACCCATAATGTGTAAAATAGCTTCCTGGAAGGTTGCAAATGGGCCAGGGACATTGCAGGCCCAGTGCTGACACTGTGAGGGTGCTTGTGCACAGTTTTGAAGCACGTAAAGTGTTCTTTTTTCTCCACTTCCATCCAGGGGGAAAACCTGGAATCTTACCCTACTTGGTGCTCCGTAGCCCTGGGTAGAAGGAGTGACTTTGCCCCCTTGGAGCTGAAACACCCATAATGTGTAAAATAACAGCCTGGAAGGTTGCAAATGGGCCAGGGACATTGCAGGCTCACTGCTGGCACTGTGAGGGTGCTTGTGTGCGGTTTTAAAGCACGTAAAGTGTTCTTTTTTTCCCCACTTCCATCCAGTGGGAAAACCTGGAATCTTACCCTACTTGGAGCTCCGTAGCCCTGGGTAGAAGGAGTGACTTTGCCCCCTTGAAGCTGAAACACCCATAATGTGTAAAATAGCTCCCTGGAAGGTAGCAAATGGCCCAGGGACATTGCAGGCCCAGTGCTGACACTGTGTGGGTGCTTGTGTACAGTTTTGAAGCACGTAAAGTGTTCTTTTTTCTCCACTTCCATCCAGGGGGAAAACCTGGAATCTTACCCTACTTGGAGCTCCGTAGCCCTGGGTAGAAGGAGTGACTTTGCCCCCTTGGAGCCTAATGTCGAAAACAGCTGCCTGGAGGTTGCAAATGGGCCAGGGACATTGCAGGCCCAGTGCTGACACTGTGAGGGTGCTTGTGTACCGTTTTGAATCATGTAAAGTGTTCTTTTATTTTTCACTTCCATCCCGGGGTTAAACCTGGAATCTTACCCTACTTGGAGCTCCGTAGCCCTGGGTAGAAGGAGTGACTTTGCCCCCTTGGAGCTGAAACACTCATAATGTGTAAAATAGCTGCCTGGAAGGTTACAAATGGGCCCAGGGACACTGCAGGCCCAGTGCTGACACTGTGAGGGTGCTTGTGTACCTCTTTGAAGCACGTAAAGTGTTCTTTTTTTCCCACTTCCATCCAGGGGGAAAACCTGGAATCTTACCCGACTTGGAGCTCCGTAGCCCTGGGTAGAAGGAGTGACTTTACCCCCGTGGAGCTGAAACACTCATAATGTGTAAAACGAGGTTAAAAAAGGGCCAGGGACATTGTAGGCCCAGCGCTGACACTGTGAGGGTGCTTGTGTACCTCTTTGAAGCACGTAAAGTGTTCTCTTTTTTTCCACTTCCATCCAGGGGTAAAACCTGGAATCTTACCCTACTTGGAGCTCCGTAGCCCTGGGTAGAAGGAGTGACTTTGCCCCCTTGGAGCCTAATGTCGAAAACAGCTGCCTGGAGCTTGCAAATGGGCCAGGGACATTGCAGGCCCAGTGCTTGCACTGTGAGGGTGCTTGTGTGCGGTTTTAAAGCACGTAAAGTGTTCTTTTTTTTCCCACTTCCATCCAGGGGGAAAACCTGGAATCTTACCCTACTTGGAGCTCCGTAGCCCTGGGTAGAAGGAGTGACTTTGCCCCCTTGGAGCTGAAACACCCATAATGTGTAAAATAACAGCCTGGAAGGTTGCAAATGGGCCAGGGACATTGCAGGCTCACTGCTGGCACTGTGAGGGTGCTTGTGTACAGTTTAAAAGCACGTAAAGTGTTCTTTTTTCTCCACTTCCATCCAGGGGGAAAACCTGGAATCTTACCCTGCTTGGAGCTCCGTAGCCCTGGGTAGAAGGAGTGACTTTGCCCCCTTGGAGCTGAAACACCCATAATGTGTAAAATAGCAGCCTGGAAGGTTGCAAAAGGGCCAGGGACATTGCAGGCCCAGTGCTGGCACTGTGAGGGTGCTTGTGTGCGGTTTTAAAGCACGTAAAGTGTTCTTTTTTATCCCACTTCCATCCAGGGGGAAAACCTGGAATCTTACCCTACTTGGAGCTCCGTAGCCCTGGGTAGAAGGAGTGACTTTGCCCCCTTGGAGCTGAAACACCCATAATGTGTAAAATAGCTGCCTGGAAGGTTGCAAATGGCCCAGGGACATTGCAGGCCCAGCGCTGACACTGTGAGGGTGCTTGTGTAACATTTTGAAGCACGTAAAGTGTTCTTTTTTTTTCCACTTCCATCCAGGGGGAAAACCTGGAATATTACCCTACTTGGAGCTCCGTAGCCCTGGGTAGAAGGAGTGACTTTGCCCCCTTGGAGCCTAATGTCGAAAACAGCTGCCTGGAGGTTGCAAATGGGCCAGGGACATTGCAGGCCCAGTGCTGACGCTGTGAGGGTGCTTGTGTACCGTTTTGAAGCACGTAAAGTGTTCTTTTTACTCCACTTCCATCCAGGGGGAAAACCTGGAATCTTACCCTACTTGGAGCTCCGCAGCCCTGGGTAGAAGGAGTGACTTTTCCCCCTTGGAGCTGAAACACCCATAATGTGTAAAATAGCTGCCTGGAAGGTTGCAAATGGGCCAGGGACATTGCAGGCCCAGTGCTGGCACTGTGAGGGTGCTTGTGTGCTGTTTTAAAGCACGTAAAGTGTTCTTTTTTTTCCCCACTTCCATCCAGGGGGAAAACCTGGAATCTTACCCGACTTGGAGCTCCGTAGCCCTGGGTAGAAGGAGTGACTTTGCCCCCTTGGAGCTGAAACACTCATAATGTGTAAAATAGCAGCCTGGAAGGTTGCAAATGGGCCAGGGACATTGCAGGCTCACTGCTGGCACTGTGAGGGTGCTTGTGTACAGTTTAAAAGCACGTAAAGTGTTCTTTTTTCTCCACTTCCATCCAGGGGGAAAACCTGGAATCTTACCCTACTTGGAGCTCCGTAGCCCTGGGTAGAAGGAGTGACTTTGCCCCCTTGGAGCTGAAACACCCATAATGTGTAAAATAGCTGCCTGGAAGGTTGCAAATGGCCCAGGGACATTGCAGGCCCAGCGCTGACACTGTGAGGGTGCTTGTGTAACATTTTGAAGCACGTAAAGTGTTCTTTTTTTTTCCACTTCCATCCAGGGGGAAAACCTGGAATATTACCCTACTTGGAGCTCCGTAGCCCTGGGTAGAAGGAGTGACTTTGCCCCCTTGGAGCCTAATGTCGAAAACAGCTGCCTGGAGGTTGCAAATGGGCCAGGGACATTGCAGGCCCAGTGCTGACGCTGTGAGGGTGCTTGTGTACCGTTTTGAAGCACGTAAAGTGTTCTTTTTACTCCACTTCCATCCAGGGGGAAAACCTGGAATCTTACCCTACTTGGAGCTCCGCAGCCCTGGGTAGAAGGAGTGACTTTTCCCCCTTGGAGCTGAAACACCCATAATGTGTAAAATAGCTGCCTGGAAGGTTGCAAATGGCCCAGGGACATTGCAGGCCCAGTGCTGACACTGTGATGGTGCTTGTGTACAGTTTTGAAGCACGAAAAATGATCTTTTTTTCCACTTCCATCTAGGGGGAAAACCTGGAATCTTACCCTACTTGGAGCTCCGTAGCCCTGGGTAGAAGGAGTGACTTTTCCCCCTTGGAGCCTAATGTCGAAAACAGCTGCCTGGAGGTTGCAAATGGGCCAGGGACATTGCAGGCCCAGTGCTGACACTGTGAGGGTGCTTGTGTACCGTTTTGAAGCACGTAAAGTGTTCTTTTTTTTCCACTTCCATCCAGGGGGAAAAACTGGAATCTTACCCTACTTGGAGCTCCGTAGCCCTGGGTAGAAGGAGTGACTTTGCCCCCTTGGAGCTGAAACACTCATAATGTGTAAAATAGCTGCCTGGAAGGGTGCAAATGGCCCAGGGACATTGCAGGCCCAGTGATGACACTGTGAGGGTGCTTGTGTACAGTTTAAAAGCACGTAAAGTGTTCTTTTTTTTCCACTTCCATCCAGGGGGAAAAACTGGAATCTTACCCTACTTGGAGCTCCGTAGCCCTGGGTAGAAGGAGTGACTTTGTCCCCTTGGAGCTGAAACACTCATAATGTGTAAAATAGCAGCCTGGAAGGTTACAAATGGGCCAGGGACATTGCAGGCCCAGTGCTGACACTGTGAGGGTGCTTGTGTACAGTTTTGAAGCACGTAAAGTGTTATTTTTTTTCCACTTCCATCCAGGGGGAAAACCTGGAATCTTACCCTACTTGGAGCTCCGTAGCCCTGGGTAGAAGGAGTGACTTTGCCCCCTTGGAGCCTAATGTCGAAAACAGCTGCCTGGAGCTTGCAAATGGGCCAGGGACATTGCAGGCCCAGTGCTGACGCTGTGAGGGTGCTTGTGTACCGTTTTGAAGCACGTAAAGTGTTCTTTTTTTCCAACTTCCATCCAGGGGGAAATCCTGGAATCTTACCCTACTTGGAGCTCCGTAGCCCTGGGTAGAAGGAGTGACTTTGCCCCCTTGGAGCTGAAACACCCATAATGTGTAAAATAGCTGCCTGGAAGGTTGCAAATGGCCCAGGGACATTGCAGGCCCAGCGCTGACACTGTGAGGGTGCTTGTGTAACATTTTGAAGCATGTAAAGTGTTCTTTTTTTTTCCACTTCCATCCAGGGGGAAAACCTGGAATATTACCCTACTTGGAGCTCCGTAGCCCTGGGTAGAAGGAGTGACTTTGCCCCCTTGGAGCCTAATGTCGAAAACAGCTGCCTGGAGGTTGCAAATGGGCCAGGGACATTGCAGGCCCAGTGCTTGCACTGTGAGGGTGCTTGTGTGCGGTTTTAAAGCACGTAAAGTGTTCTTTTTTTTCCCCACTTCCATCCAGGGGGAAAACCTGGAATCTTACCCTACTTGGAGCTCCGTAGCCCTGGGTAGAAGGAGTGACTTTTCCCCCTTGGAGCCTAATGTCGAAAACAGCTGCCTGGAGCTTGCAAATGGGCCAGGGACATTGCAGGCCCAGTGCTGACACTGTGAGGGTGCTTGTGTACCGTTTTGAAGCACGTAAAGTGTTCTTTTTTTTCCACTTCCATCCAGGGGGAAAACCTGGAATCTTACCCTACTTGGAGCTCCGTAGCCCTGGGTAGAAGGAGTGACTTTTCCCTCTTGGAGCTGAAACACCCATAATGTGTAAAATAGCTGCCTGGAAGGTTGCAAATGGCCCAGGGACATTGCAGGCCCAGTGCTGACACTGTGATGGTGCTTGTGTACAGTTTTGAAGCACGAAAAATGATCTTTTTTTCCACTTCCATCTAGGGGGAAAACCTGGAATCTTACCCTACTTGGAGCTCCGTAGCCCTGGGTAGAAGGAGTGACTTTTCCCCCTTGGAGCCTAATGTCGAAAACAGCTGCCTGGAGGTTGCAAATGGGCCAGGGACATTGCAGGCCCAGTGCTGACACTGTGAGGGTGCTTGTGTACAGTTTTGAAGCACGTAAAGTGTTCTTTTTTCTCCACTTCCATCCAGGGGGAAAACCTGGAATCTTACCCTACTTGGAGCTCCGTAGCCCTGGGTAGAAGGAGTGACTTTGCCCCCTGGGAGCTGAAACACCCATAATGTGTAAAATAGCTGCCTGGAAGGTTGCAAATGGGCCAGGGACATTGCAGGCTCACTGCTGGCACTGTGAGGGTGCTTGTGTGCGGTTTTAAAGCACTTAAGGCCCGTATTTATACTTTTTTTAGCGCCGCATTTGCGTCGTTTTTTGACGCAAAAACGGCGCAAACTTGCAAAATACCATTGTATTTTGTAGGTTTGCGCCGTTAGCCGTCAAAAAGCGGCGCAAATGCGGCGCTAAAAAAAGTATAAATACGGGCCTTAAAGTGTTCTTTTTTTTCCACTTCCATCCAGGGGCAAAACCTGGAATCTTACCCTACTTGGAGCTCCGTAGCCCTGGGTAGAAGGAGTGACTTTTCCCCCTTGGAGCTGAAACACCCATAATGTGTAAAATAGCTGCCTGGAAGGTTGCAAATGGGCCAGGGACATTGCAGGCCCAGTGCTGGCACTGTGAGGGTGCTTGTGTGCTGTTTTAAAGCACGTAAAGTGTTCTTTTTTTTCCCCACTTCCATCCAGGGGGAAAACCTGGAATCTTACCCGACTTGGAGCTCCGTAGCCCTGGGTAGAAGGAGTGACTTTGCCCCCTTGGAGCTGAAACACTCATAATGTGTAAAATAGCAGCCTGGAAGGTTGCAAATGGGCCAGGGACATTGCAGGCTCACTGCTGGCACTGTGAGGGTGCT
Organism: Pleurodeles waltl; assembly: GCF_031143425.1. NCBI lineage: Eukaryota > Metazoa > Chordata > Amphibia > Caudata > Salamandridae > Pleurodeles > Pleurodeles waltl. The sequence goes on from NW_027149894.1 coordinate 233,245, forward strand.
TGTGTACAGTTTAAAAGCACGTAAAGTGTTCTTTTTTCTCCACTTCCATCCAGGGGGAAAACCTGGAATCTTACCCTACTTGGAGCTCCGTAGCCCTGGGTAGAAGGAGTGACTTTGCCCCCTTGGAGCTGAAACACTCATAATGTGTAAAATAGCAGCCTGGAAGGTTGCAAATGGGCCAGGGACATTGCAGGCTCACTGCTGGCACTGTGAGGGTGCTTGTGTACAGTTTAAAAGCACGTAAAGTGTTCTTTTTTCTCCACTTCCATCCAGGGGGAAAACCTGGAATCTTACCCTGCTTGGAGCTCCGTAGCCCTGGGTAGAAGGAGTGACTTTGCCCCCTTGGAGCTGAAACACCCATAATGTGTAAAATAGCAGCCTGGAAGGTTGCAAAAGGGCCAGGGACATTGCAGGCCCAGTGCTGGCACTGTGAGGGTGCTTGTGTGCGGTTTTAAAGCACGTAAAGTGTTCTTTTTTATCCCACTTCCATCCAGGGGGAAAACCTGGAATCTTACCCTACTTGGAGCTCCGTAGCCCTGGGTAGAAGGAGTGACTTTGCCCCCTTGGAGCTGAAACACCCATAATGTGTAAAATAGCTGCCTGGAAGGTTGCAAATGGCCCAGGGACATTGCAGGCCCAGCGCTGACACTGTGAGGGTGCTTGTGTAACATTTTGAAGCACGTAAAGTGTTCTTTTTTTTTCCACTTCCATCCAGGGGGAAAACCTGGAATATTACCCTACTTGGAGCTCCGTAGCCCTGGGTAGAAGGAGTGACTTTGCCCCCTTGGAGCCTAATGTCGAAAACAGCTGCCTGGAGGTTGCAAATGGGCCAGGGACATTGCAGGCCCAGTGCTGACGCTGTGAGGGTGCTTGTGTACCGTTTTGAAGCACGTAAAGTGTTCTTTTTACTCCACTTCCATCCAGGGGGAAAACCTGGAATCTTACCCTACTTGGAGCTCCGCAGCCCTGGGTAGAAGGAGTGACTTTTCCCCCTTGGAGCTGAAACACCCATAATGTGTAAAATAGCTGCCTGGAAGGTTGCAAATGGGCCAGGGACATTGCAGGCCCAGTGCTGGCACTGTGAGGGTGCTTGTGTGCTGTTTTAAAGCACGTAAAGTGTTCTTTTTTTTCCCCACTTCCATCCAGGGGGAAAACCTGGAATCTTACCCGACTTGGAGCTCCGTAGCCCTGGGTAGAAGGAGTGACTTTGCCCCCTTGGAGCTGAAACACTCATAATGTGTAAAATAGCAGCCTGGAAGGTTGCAAATGGGCCAGGGACATTGCAGGCTCACTGCTGGCACTGTGAGGGTGCTTGTGTACAGTTTAAAAGCACGTAAAGTGTTCTTTTTTCTCCACTTCCATCCAGGGGGAAAACCTGGAATCTTACCCTACTTGGAGCTCCGTAGCCCTGGGTAGAAGGAGTGACTTTGCCCCCTTGGAGCTGAAACACCCATAATGTGTAAAATAGCTGCCTGGAAGGTTGCAAATGGCCCAGGGACATTGCAGGCCCAGCGCTGACACTGTGAGGGTGCTTGTGTAACATTTTGAAGCACGTAAAGTGTTCTTTTTTTTTCCACTTCCATCCAGGGGGAAAACCTGGAATATTACCCTACTTGGAGCTCCGTAGCCCTGGGTAGAAGGAGTGACTTTGCCCCCTTGGAGCCTAATGTCGAAAACAGCTGCCTGGAGGTTGCAAATGGGCCAGGGACATTGCAGGCCCAGTGCTGACGCTGTGAGGGTGCTTGTGTACCGTTTTGAAGCACGTAAAGTGTTCTTTTTACTCCACTTCCATCCAGGGGGAAAACCTGGAATCTTACCCTACTTGGAGCTCCGCAGCCCTGGGTAGAAGGAGTGACTTTTCCCCCTTGGAGCTGAAACACCCATAATGTGTAAAATAGCTGCCTGGAAGGTTGCAAATGGCCCAGGGACATTGCAGGCCCAGTGCTGACACTGTGATGGTGCTTGTGTACAGTTTTGAAGCACGAAAAATGATCTTTTTTTCCACTTCCATCTAGGGGGAAAACCTGGAATCTTACCCTACTTGGAGCTCCGTAGCCCTGGGTAGAAGGAGTGACTTTTCCCCCTTGGAGCCTAATGTCGAAAACAGCTGCCTGGAGGTTGCAAATGGGCCAGGGACATTGCAGGCCCAGTGCTGACACTGTGAGGGTGCTTGTGTACCGTTTTGAAGCACGTAAAGTGTTCTTTTTTTTCCACTTCCATCCAGGGGGAAAAACTGGAATCTTACCCTACTTGGAGCTCCGTAGCCCTGGGTAGAAGGAGTGACTTTGCCCCCTTGGAGCTGAAACACTCATAATGTGTAAAATAGCTGCCTGGAAGGGTGCAAATGGCCCAGGGACATTGCAGGCCCAGTGATGACACTGTGAGGGTGCTTGTGTACAGTTTAAAAGCACGTAAAGTGTTCTTTTTTTTCCACTTCCATCCAGGGGGAAAAACTGGAATCTTACCCTACTTGGAGCTCCGTAGCCCTGGGTAGAAGGAGTGACTTTGTCCCCTTGGAGCTGAAACACTCATAATGTGTAAAATAGCAGCCTGGAAGGTTACAAATGGGCCAGGGACATTGCAGGCCCAGTGCTGACACTGTGAGGGTGCTTGTGTACAGTTTTGAAGCACGTAAAGTGTTATTTTTTTTCCACTTCCATCCAGGGGGAAAACCTGGAATCTTACCCTACTTGGAGCTCCGTAGCCCTGGGTAGAAGGAGTGACTTTGCCCCCTTGGAGCCTAATGTCGAAAACAGCTGCCTGGAGCTTGCAAATGGGCCAGGGACATTGCAGGCCCAGTGCTGACGCTGTGAGGGTGCTTGTGTACCGTTTTGAAGCACGTAAAGTGTTCTTTTTTTCCAACTTCCATCCAGGGGGAAATCCTGGAATCTTACCCTACTTGGAGCTCCGTAGCCCTGGGTAGAAGGAGTGACTTTGCCCCCTTGGAGCTGAAACACCCATAATGTGTAAAATAGCTGCCTGGAAGGTTGCAAATGGCCCAGGGACATTGCAGGCCCAGCGCTGACACTGTGAGGGTGCTTGTGTAACATTTTGAAGCACGTAAAGTGTTCTTTTTTTTTCCACTTCCATCCAGGGGGAAAACCTGGAATATTACCCTACTTGGAGCTCCGTAGCCCTGGGTAGAAGGAGTGACTTTGCCCCCTTGGAGCCTAATGTCGAAAACAGCTGCCTGGAGGTTGCAAATGGGCCAGGGACATTGCAGGCCCAGTGCTTGCACTGTGAGGGTGCTTGTGTGCGGTTTTAAAGCACGTAAAGTGTTCTTTTTTTTCCCCACTTCCATCCAGGGGGAAAACCTGGAATCTTACCCTACTTGGAGCTCCGTAGCCCTGGGTAGAAGGAGTGACTTTTCCCCCTTGGAGCCTAATGTCGAAAACAGCTGCCTGGAGCTTGCAAATGGGCCAGGGACATTGCAGGCCCAGTGCTGACACTGTGAGGGTGCTTGTGTACCGTTTTGAAGCACGTAAAGTGTTCTTTTTTTTCCACTTCCATCCAGGGGGAAAACCTGGAATCTTACCCTACTTGGAGCTCCGTAGCCCTGGGTAGAAGGAGTGACTTTTCCCTCTTGGAGCTGAAACACCCATAATGTGTAAAATAGCTGCCTGGAAGGTTGCAAATGGCCCAGGGACATTGCAGGCCCAGTGCTGACACTGTGATGGTGCTTGTGTACAGTTTTGAAGCACGAAAAATGATCTTTTTTTCCACTTCCATCTAGGGGGAAAACCTGGAATCTTACCCTACTTGGAGCTCCGTAGCCCTGGGTAGAAGGAGTGACTTTTCCCCCTTGGAGCCTAATGTCGAAAACAGCTGCCTGGAGGTTGCAAATGGGCCAGGGACATTGCAGGCCCAGTGCTGACACTGTGAGGGTGCTTGTGTACAGTTTTGAAGCACGTAAAGTGTTCTTTTTTCTCCACTTCCATCCAGGGGGAAAACCTGGAATCTTACCCTACTTGGAGCTCCGTAGCCCTGGGTAGAAGGAGTGACTTTGCCCCCTGGGAGCTGAAACACCCATAATGTGTAAAATAGCTGCCTGGAAGGTTGCAAATGGGCCAGGGACATTGCAGGCTCACTGCTGGCACTGTGAGGGTGCTTGTGTGCGGTTTTAAAGCACTTAGGCCCGTATTTATACTTTTTTTAGCGCCGCATTTGCGTCGTTTTTTGACGCAAAAACGGCGCAAACTTGCAAAATACCATTGTATTTTGTAGGTTTGCGCCGTTAGCCGTCAAAAAGCGGCGCAAATGCGGCGCTAAAAAAAGTATAAATACGGGCCTTAAAGTGTTCTTTTTTTTCCACTTCCATCCAGGGGCAAAACCTGGAATCTTACCCTACTTGGAGCTCCGTAGCCCTGGGTAGAAGGAGTGACTTTGCCCCCTTGGAGCTGAAACACCCATAATGTGTAAAATAGCTGCCTGGAAGGTAGCAAATGGCCCAGGGACATTGCAGGCCCAGTGCTGACACTGTGAGGGTGCTTGTGTACAGTTTTGAAGCACGTAACATGTTCTTTTTTTTCCACTTCCATCAAGGGGGAAAACCTGGAATCTTACCCTACTTGGAGCTCCGCAGCCCTGGGTAGAAGGAGTGACTTTTCCCCCTTGGAGCTGAAACACCCATAATGTGTAAAATAGCTGCCTGGAAGGTTGCAAATGGCCCAGGGACACTGCAGGCCCAGTGCTGACACTGTGATGGTGCTTGTGTACAGTTTTGAAGCACGAAAAATGATCTTTTTTTCCACTTCCATCTAGGGGGAAAACCTGGAATCTTACCCTACTTGGAGCTCCGTAGCCCTGGGTAGAAGGAGTGACTTTGCCCCCTTGGAGCCTAATGTCGAAAACAGCTGCCTGGAGGTTGCAAATGGGCCAGGGACATTGCAGGCCCAGTGCTGACACTGTGAGGGTGCTTGTGTACAGTTTTGAAGCACGTAAAGTGTTCTTTTTTTTCCACTTCCATCCAGGGGGAAAACCTGGAATCTAACCCTACTTGGAGCTCCGTAGCCCTGGGTAGAAGGAGTGACTTTGCCCCCTTGGAGCTGAAACACCCATAATGTGTAAAATAGCTGCCTGGAAGGTTGCAAATGGCCCAGGGACATTGCAGGCCCAGTGCTGACACTGTGATGGTGCTTGTGTACAGTTTTGAAGCACGAAAAATGATCTTTTTTTCCACTTCCATCTAGGGGGAAAACCTGGAATCTTACCCTACTTGGAGCTCCGTAGCCCTGGGTAGAAGGAGTGACTTTTCCCCCTTGGAGCCTAATGTCGAAAACAGCTGCCTGGAGGTTGCAAATGGGCCAGGGACATTGCAGGCCCAGTGCTGACACTGTGAGGGTGCTTGTGTACCGTTTTGAAGCTCGTAAAGTGTTCTTTTTTTTCCACTTCCATCCAGGGGGAAAAACTGGAATCTTACCCTACTTGGAGCTCCGTAGCCCTGGGTAGAAGGAGTGACTTTGCCCCCTTGGAGCTGAAACACTCATAATGTGTAAAATAGCTGCCTGGAAGGGTGCAAATGGCCCAGGGACATTGCAGGCCCAGTGATGACACTGTGAGGGTGCTTGTGTACAGTTTAAAAGCACGTAAAGTGTTCTTTTTTTTCCACTTCCATCCAGGGGGAAAAACTGGAATCTTACCCTACTTGGAGCTCCGTAGCCCTGGGTAGAAGGAGTGACTTTGTCCCCTTGGAGCTGAAACACTCATAATGTGTAAAATAGCAGCCTGGAAGGTTACAAATGGGCCAGGGACATTGCAGGCCCAGTGCTGACACTGTGAGGGTGCTTGTGTACAGTTTTGAAGCACGTAAAGTGTTATTTTTTTTCCACTTCCATCCAGGGGGAAAACCTGGAATCTTACCCTACTTGGAGCTCCGTAGCCCTGGGTAGAAGGAGTGACTTTGCCCCCTTGGAGCCTAATGTCGAAAACAGCTGCCTGGAGCTTGCAAATGGGCCAGGGACATTGCAGGCCCAGTGCTGACGCTGTGAGGGTGCTTGTGTACCGTTTTGAAGCACGTAAAGTGTTCTTTTTTTCCAACTTCCATCCAGGGGGAAATCCTGGAATCTTACCCTACTTGGAGCTCCGTAGCCCTGGGTAGAAGGAGTGACTTTGCCCCCTTGGAGCTGAAACACCCATAATGTGTAAAATAGCTGCCTGGAAGGTTGCAAATGGCCCAGGGACATTGCAGGCCCAGCGCTGACACTGTGAGGGTGCTTGTGTAACATTTTGAAGCACGTAAAGTGTTCTTTTTTTTTCCACTTCCATCCAGGGGGAAAACCTGGAATCTTACCCTACTTGGAGCTCCGTAGCCCTGGGTAGAAGGAGTGACTTTGCCCCCTTGGAACTGAAACACCCATAATGTGTAAAATAGCTTCCTGGAAGGTTGCAAATGGGCCAGGGACATTGCAGGCCCAGTGCTGACACTGTGAGGGTGCTTGTGCACAGTTTTGAAGCACGTAAAGTGTTCTTTTTTCTCCACTTCCATCCAGGGGGAAAACCTGGAATCTTACCCTACTTGGTGCTCCGTAGCCCTGGGTAGAAGGAGTGACTTTGCCCCCTTGGAGCTGAAACACCCATAATGTGTAAAATAGCTGCCTGGAAGGTTGCAAATGGCCGAGGGACATTGCAGGCCCAGTGCTGACACTGTGAGGGTGCTTGTGTACAGTTTTGAAGCACGTAAAGTGTTCTTTTTTCTCCACTTCCATCCAGGGGGAAAACCTGGAATCTTACCCAACTTGGAGCTCCGTAGCCCTGGGTAGAAGGAGTGACTTTGCCCCCTTGGAGCCTAATGTCGAAAACAGCTGCCTGGAGGTTGCAAATGGCCAGGGACATTGCAGGCCCAGTGCTGACACTGTGAGGGTGCTTGTGTACAGTTTTGAAGCACGTAAAGTGTTCTTTTTTTTCCACTTCCATCCAGGGGGAAAACCTGGAATCTAACCCTACTTGGAGCTCCGTAGCCCTGTGTAGAAGGAGTGACTTTGCCCCCTTGAAGCTGAAACACTCATAATGTGTAAAATAGCTGCCTGGAAGGTTGCAAATGGCCCAGGGACATTGCAGGCCCAGTGCTGACACGGTGGGGGTGCTTGTGTACAGTTTTGAAGCACGTAAAGTGTTCTTTTTTCTCCACTTCCATCCAGGGGGAAAACCTGGAATCTTACCATACTTGGAGCTCCGTAGCCCTGGGTAGAAGGAGTGACTTTGCCCCCTTGGAGCTGAAACACTCATAATGAGTAAAATAGCAGCCTGGAAGGTTGCAAATGGGCCAGGGACATTGCAGGCTCACTGCTGGCACTGTGAGGGTGCTTGTGTACAGTTTAAAAGCACGTAAAGTGTTCTTTTTTCTCCACTTCCATCCAGGGGGAAAACCTGGAATCTTACCTTACTTGGAGCTCCGTAGCCCTGGGTAGAAGTAGTGACTTTGCCCCCTTGGAGCCTAATGTCGAAAACAGCTGCCTGGAGGTTGCAAATGGGCCAGGGACATTGCAGGCCCAGTGCTTGCACTGTGAGGGTGCTTATGTGCGGTTTTAAAGCACGTAAAGTGTTCTTTTTTTTCCCCACTTCCATCCAGGGGAAAAACCTGGAATCTTACCCTACTTGGAGCTCCGTAGCCCTGGGTAGAAGGAGTGACTTTTCCCCCTTGGAGCCTAATGTCGAAAACAGCTGCCTGGAGCTTGCAAATGGGCCAGGGACATTGCAGGCCCAGTGCTGACACTGTGAGGGTGCTTGTGTACCGTTTTGAAGCACGTAAAGTGTTCTTTTTTTTCCACTTCCATCCAGGGGGAAAACCTGGAATCTTACACTACTTGGAGCTCCGTAGCCCTGGGTAGAAGGAGTGACTTTGCCCCCTTGGAGCTGAAACACCCATAATGTGTAAAATAGCTGCCTGGAAGGTAGCAAATGGCCCAGGGACATTGCAGGCCCAGTGCTGACACTGTGAGGGTGCTTGTGTACAGTTTTGAAGCACGTAAAGAGTTCTTTTTTCTCCACTTCCATCCAGGGGGAAAACCTGGAATCTTACCCTACTTGGAGCTCCGTAGCCCTGGGTAGAAGGAGTGACTTTGCCCCCTTGGAGCTGAAACACCCATAATGTGAAATATAGCTGCCTGGAAGGTTGCAAATGGGCCAGGGACATTGCAGGCCCAGTGCTGACGCTGTGAGGGTGCTTGTGTACCGTTTTAAAGCACGTAAAGTGTTCTTTTTTTTCCCACTTCCATCCAGGGGGAAAACCTGGAATCTTACCCTACTTGGAGCTCCGTAGCCCTGGGTAGAAGGAGTGACTTTGCCCCCTTGGAGCCTAATGTCGAAAACCGCTGCCTGGAGGTTGCAAATGGGCCAGGGACATTGCAGGCCCAGTGCTGACACTGTGAGGGTGCTTGTGTACCGTTTTGAATCATGTAAAGTGTTCTTTTATTTTTCACTTCCATCCCGGGGTTAAACCTGGAATCTTACCCTACTTGGAGCTCCGTAGCCCCGTGTAGAAGGAGTGACTTTGCCCCCTTGGAGCTGAAACACTCATAATGTGTAAAATAGCTGCCTGGAAGGTTGCAAATGGCCCAGGGACATTGCAGGCCCAGTGCTGACACTGTGAGGGTGCTTGTGTACAGTTTTGAAGCACGTAAAGTGTTCTTTTTTCTCCACTTCCATCCAGGGGGAAAACCTGGAATCTTACCCTACTTGGAGCTCCGTAGCCCTGGGTAGAAGGAGTGACTTTGCCCCCTTGGAGCTGAAACACTCATAATGTGTAAAATAGCAGCCTGGAAGGTCGCAAATGGGACAGGGACATTGCAGGCTCAGTGCTGGCACTGTGAAGGTGCTTGTGTGCGGTTTTAAAGCACGTAAAGTGTTCTTTTTTTTCCCACTTCCATCCAGGGGGAAAACCTGGAATCTTACCCTACTTGGAGCTCCGTAGCCCTGGGTAGAAGGAGTGACTTTGCCCCCTTGGAACTGAAACACCCATAATGTGTAAAATAGCTTCCTGGAAGGTTGCAAATGGGCCAGGGACATTGCAGGCCCAGTGCTGACACTGTGAGGGTGCTTGTGCACAGTTTTGAAGCACGTAAAGTGTTCTTTTTTCTCCACTTCCATCCAGGGGGAAAACCTGGAATCTTACCCTACTTGGTGCTCCGTAGCCCTGGGTAGAAGGAGTGACTTTGCCCCCTTGGAGCTGAAACACCCATAATGTGTAAAATAACAGCCTGGAAGGTTGCAAATGGGCCAGGGACATTGCAGGCTCACTGCTGGCACTGTGAGGGTGCTTGTGTGCGGTTTTAAAGCACGTAAAGTGTTCTTTTTTTCCCCACTTCCATCCAGTGGGAAAACCTGGAATCTTACCCTACTTGGAGCTCCGTAGCCCTGGGTAGAAGGAGTGACTTTGCCCCCTTGAAGCTGAAACACCCATAATGTGTAAAATAGCTCCCTGGAAGGTAGCAAATGGCCCAGGGACATTGCAGGCCCAGTGCTGACACTGTGTGGGTGCTTGTGTACAGTTTTGAAGCACGTAAAGTGTTCTTTTTTCTCCACTTCCATCCAGGGGGAAAACCTGGAATCTTACCCTACTTGGAGCTCCGTAGCCCTGGGTAGAAGGAGTGACTTTGCCCCCTTGGAGCCTAATGTCGAAAACAGCTGCCTGGAGGTTGCAAATGGGCCAGGGACATTGCAGGCCCAGTGCTGACACTGTGAGGGTGCTTGTGTACCGTTTTGAATCATGTAAAGTGTTCTTTTATTTTTCACTTCCATCCCGGGGTTAAACCTGGAATCTTACCCTACTTGGAGCTCCGTAGCCCTGGGTAGAAGGAGTGACTTTGCCCCCTTGGAGCTGAAACACTCATAATGTGTAAAATAGCTGCCTGGAAGGTTACAAATGGGCCCAGGGACACTGCAGGCCCAGTGCTGACACTGTGAGGGTGCTTGTGTACCTCTTTGAAGCACGTAAAGTGTTCTTTTTTTCCCACTTCCATCCAGGGGGAAAACCTGGAATCTTACCCGACTTGGAGCTCCGTAGCCCTGGGTAGAAGGAGTGACTTTACCCCCGTGGAGCTGAAACACTCATAATGTGTAAAACGAGGTTAAAAAAGGGCCAGGGACATTGTAGGCCCAGCGCTGACACTGTGAGGGTGCTTGTGTACCTCTTTGAAGCACGTAAAGTGTTCTCTTTTTTTCCACTTCCATCCAGGGGTAAAACCTGGAATCTTACCCTACTTGGAGCTCCGTAGCCCTGGGTAGAAGGAGTGACTTTGCCCCCTTGGAGCCTAATGTCGAAAACAGCTGCCTGGAGCTTGCAAATGGGCCAGGGACATTGCAGGCCCAGTGCTTGCACTGTGAGGGTGCTTGTGTGCGGTTTTAAAGCACGTAAAGTGTTCTTTTTTTTCCCACTTCCATCCAGGGGGAAAACCTGGAATCTTACCCTACTTGGAGCTCCGTAGCCCTGGGTAGAAGGAGTGACTTTGCCCCCTTGGAGCTGAAACACCCATAATGTGTAAAATAACAGCCTGGAAGGTTGCAAATGGGCCAGGGACATTGCAGGCTCACTGCTGGCACTGTGAGGGTGCTTGTGTACAGTTTAAAAGCACGTAAAGTGTTCTTTTTTCTCCACTTCCATCCAGGGGGAAAACCTGGAATCTTACCCTGCTTGGAGCTCCGTAGCCCTGGGTAGAAGGAGTGACTTTGCCCCCTTGGAGCTGAAACACCCATAATGTGTAAAATAGCAGCCTGGAAGGTTGCAAAAGGGCCAGGGACATTGCAGGCCCAGTGCTGGCACTGTGAGGGTGCTTGTGTGCGGTTTTAAAGCACGTAAAGTGTTCTTTTTTATCCCACTTCCATCCAGGGGGAAAACCTGGAATCTTACCCTACTTGGAGCTCCGTAGCCCTGGGTAGAAGGAGTGACTTTGCCCCCTTGGAGCTGAAACACCCATAATGTGTAAAATAGCTGCCTGGAAGGTTGCAAATGGCCCAGGGACATTGCAGGCCCAGCGCTGACACTGTGAGGGTGCTTGTGTAACATTTTGAAGCACGTAAAGTGTTCTTTTTTTTTCCACTTCCATCCAGGGGGAAAACCTGGAATATTACCCTACTTGGAGCTCCGTAGCCCTGGGTAGAAGGAGTGACTTTGCCCCCTTGGAGCCTAATGTCGAAAACAGCTGCCTGGAGGTTGCAAATGGGCCAGGGACATTGCAGGCCCAGTGCTGACGCTGTGAGGGTGCTTGTGTACCGTTTTGAAGCACGTAAAGTGTTCTTTTTACTCCACTTCCATCCAGGGGGAAAACCTGGAATCTTACCCTACTTGGAGCTCCGCAGCCCTGGGTAGAAGGAGTGACTTTTCCCCCTTGGAGCTGAAACACCCATAATGTGTAAAATAGCTGCCTGGAAGGTTGCAAATGGGCCAGGGACATTGCAGGCCCAGTGCTGGCACTGTGAGGGTGCTTGTGTGCTGTTTTAAAGCACGTAAAGTGTTCTTTTTTTTCCCCACTTCCATCCAGGGGGAAAACCTGGAATCTTACCCGACTTGGAGCTCCGTAGCCCTGGGTAGAAGGAGTGACTTTGCCCCCTTGGAGCTGAAACACTCATAATGTGTAAAATAGCAGCCTGGAAGGTTGCAAATGGGCCAGGGACATTGCAGGCTCACTGCTGGCACTGTGAGGGTGCTTGTGTACAGTTTAAAAGCACGTAAAGTGTTCTTTTTTCTCCACTTCCATCCAGGGGGAAAACCTGGAATCTTACCCTACTTGGAGCTCCGTAGCCCTGGGTAGAAGGAGTGACTTTGCCCCCTTGGAGCTGAAACACCCATAATGTGTAAAATAGCTGCCTGGAAGGTTGCAAATGGCCCAGGGACATTGCAGGCCCAGCGCTGACACTGTGAGGGTGCTTGTGTAACATTTTGAAGCACGTAAAGTGTTCTTTTTTTTTCCACTTCCATCCAGGGGGAAAACCTGGAATATTACCCTACTTGGAGCTCCGTAGCCCTGGGTAGAAGGAGTGACTTTGCCCCCTTGGAGCCTAATGTCGAAAACAGCTGCCTGGAGGTTGCAAATGGGCCAGGGACATTGCAGGCCCAGTGCTGACGCTGTGAGGGTGCTTGTGTACCGTTTTGAAGCACGTAAAGTGTTCTTTTTACTCCACTTCCATCCAGGGGGAAAACCTGGAATCTTACCCTACTTGGAGCTCCGCAGCCCTGGGTAGAAGGAGTGACTTTTCCCCCTTGGAGCTGAAACACCCATAATGTGTAAAATAGCTGCCTGGAAGGTTGCAAATGGCCCAGGGACATTGCAGGCCCAGTGCTGACACTGTGATGGTGCTTGTGTACAGTTTTGAAGCACGAAAAATGATCTTTTTTTCCACTTCCATCTAGGGGGAAAACCTGGAATCTTACCCTACTTGGAGCTCCGTAGCCCTGGGTAGAAGGAGTGACTTTTCCCCCTTGGAGCCTAATGTCGAAAACAGCTGCCTGGAGGTTGCAAATGGGCCAGGGACATTGCAGGCCCAGTGCTGACACTGTGAGGGTGCTTGTGTACCGTTTTGAAGCACGTAAAGTGTTCTTTTTTTTCCACTTCCATCCAGGGGGAAAAACTGGAATCTTACCCTACTTGGAGCTCCGTAGCCCTGGGTAGAAGGAGTGACTTTGCCCCCTTGGAGCTGAAACACTCATAATGTGTAAAATAGCTGCCTGGAAGGGTGCAAATGGCCCAGGGACATTGCAGGCCCAGTGATGACACTGTGAGGGTGCTTGTGTACAGTTTAAAAGCACGTAAAGTGTTCTTTTTTTTCCACTTCCATCCAGGGGGAAAAACTGGAATCTTACCCTACTTGGAGCTCCGTAGCCCTGGGTAGAAGGAGTGACTTTGTCCCCTTGGAGCTGAAACACTCATAATGTGTAAAATAGCAGCCTGGAAGGTTACAAATGGGCCAGGGACATTGCAGGCCCAGTGCTGACACTGTGAGGGTGCTTGTGTACAGTTTTGAAGCACGTAAAGTGTTATTTTTTTTCCACTTCCATCCAGGGGGAAAACCTGGAATCTTACCCTACTTGGAGCTCCGTAGCCCTGGGTAGAAGGAGTGACTTTGCCCCCTTGGAGCCTAATGTCGAAAACAGCTGCCTGGAGCTTGCAAATGGGCCAGGGACATTGCAGGCCCAGTGCTGACGCTGTGAGGGTGCTTGTGTACCGTTTTGAAGCACGTAAAGTGTTCTTTTTTTCCAACTTCCATCCAGGGGGAAATCCTGGAATCTTACCCTACTTGGAGCTCCGTAGCCCTGGGTAGAAGGAGTGACTTTGCCCCCTTGGAGCTGAAACACCCATAATGTGTAAAATAGCTGCCTGGAAGGTTGCAAATGGCCCAGGGACATTGCAGGCCCAGCGCTGACACTGTGAGGGTGCTTGTGTAACATTTTGAAGCACGTAAAGTGTTCTTTTTTTTTCCACTTCCATCCAGGGGGAAAACCTGGAATATTACCCTACTTGGAGCTCCGTAGCCCTGGGTAGAAGGAGTGACTTTGCCCCCTTGGAGCCTAATGTCGAAAACAGCTGCCTGGAGGTTGCAAATGGGCCAGGGACATTGCAGGCCCAGTGCTTGCACTGTGAGGGTGCTTGTGTGCGGTTTTAAAGCACGTAAAGTGTTCTTTTTTTTCCCCACTTCCATCCAGGGGGAAAACCTGGAATCTTACCCTACTTGGAGCTCCGTAGCCCTGGGTAGAAGGAGTGACTTTTCCCCCTTGGAGCCTAATGTCGAAAACAGCTGCCTGGAGCTTGCAAATGGGCCAGGGACATTGCAGGCCCAGTGCTGACACTGTGAGGGTGCTTGTGTACCGTTTTGAAGCACGTAAAGTGTTCTTTTTTTTCCACTTCCATCCAGGGGGAAAACCTGGAATCTTACCCTACTTGGAGCTCCGTAGCCCTGGGTAGAAGGAGTGACTTTTCCCTCTTGGAGCTGAAACACCCATAATGTGTAAAATAGCTGCCTGGAAGGTTGCAAATGGCCCAGGGACATTGCAGGCCCAGTGCTGACACTGTGATGGTGCTTGTGTACAGTTTTGAAGCACGAAAAATGATCTTTTTTTCCACTTCCATCTAGGGGGAAAACCTGGAATCTTACCCTACTTGGAGCTCCGTAGCCCTGGGTAGAAGGAGTGACTTTTCCCCCTTGGAGCCTAATGTCGAAAACAGCTGCCTGGAGGTTGCAAATGGGCCAGGGACATTGCAGGCCCAGTGCTGACACTGTGAGGGTGCTTGTGTACAGTTTTGAAGCACGTAAAGTGTTCTTTTTTCTCCACTTCCATCCAGGGGGAAAACCTGGAATCTTACCCTACTTGGAGCTCCGTAGCCCTGGGTAGAAGGAGTGACTTTGCCCCCTGGGAGCTGAAACACCCATAATGTGTAAAATAGCTGCCTGGAAGGTTGCAAATGGGCCAGGGACATTGCAGGCTCACTGCTGGCACTGTGAGGGTGCTTGTGTGCGGTTTTAAAGCACTTAGGCCCGTATTTATACTTTTTTTAGCGCCGCATTTGCGTCGTTTTTTGACGCAAAAACGGCGCAAACTTGCAAAATACCATTGTATTTTGTAGGTTTGCGCCGTTAGCCGTCAAAAAGCGGCGCAAATGCGGCGCTAAAAAAAGTATAAATACGGGCCTTAAAGTGTTCTTTTTTTTCCACTTCCATCCAGGGGCAAAACCTGGAATCTTACCCTACTTGGAGCTCCGTAGCCCTGGGTAGAAGGAGTGACTTTGCCCCCTTGGAGCTGAAACACCCATAATGTGTAAAATAGCTGCCTGGAAGGTAGCAAATGGCCCAGGGACATTGCAGGCCCAGTGCTGACACTGTGAGGGTGCTTGTGTACAGTTTTGAAGCACGTAACATGTTCTTTTTTTTCCACTTCCATCAAGGGGGAAAACCTGGAATCTTACCCTACTTGGAGCTCCGCAGCCCTGGGTAGAAGGAGTGACTTTTCCCCCTTGGAGCTGAAACACCCATAATGTGTAAAATAGCTGCCTGGAAGGTTGCAAATGGCCCAGGGACACTGCAGGCCCAGTGCTGACACTGTGATGGTGCTTGTGTACAGTTTTGAAGCACGAAAAATGATCTTTTTTTCCACTTCCATCTAGGGGGAAAACCTGGAATCTTACCCTACTTGGAGCTCCGTAGCCCTGGGTAGAAGGAGTGACTTTGCCCCCTTGGAGCCTAATGTCGAAAACAGCTGCCTGGAGGTTGCAAATGGGCCAGGGACATTGCAGGCCCAGTGCTGACACTGTGAGGGTGCTTGTGTACAGTTTTGAAGCACGTAAAGTGTTCTTTTTTTTCCACTTCCATCCAGGGGGAAAACCTGGAATCTAACCCTACTTGGAGCTCCGTAGCCCTGGGTAGAAGGAGTGACTTTGCCCCCTTGGAGCTGAAACACCCATAATGTGTAAAATAGCTGCCTGGAAGGTTGCAAATGGCCCAGGGACATTGCAGGCCCAGTGCTGACACTGTGATGGTGCTTGTGTACAGTTTTGAAGCACGTAAAGTGTTCTTTTTTTTCCACTTCCATCCAGGGGGAAAACCTGGAATCTAACCCTACTTGGAGCTCCGTAGCCCTGGGTAGAAGGAGTGACTTTGCCCCCTTGGAGCTGAAACACCCATAATGTGTAAAATAGCTGCCTGGAAGGTTGCAAATGGCCCAGGGACATTGCAGGCCCAGTGCTGACACTGTGATGGTGCTTGTGTACAGTTTTGAAGCACGAAAAATGATCTTTTTTTCCACTTCCATCTAGGGGGAAAACCTGGAATCTTACCCTACTTGGAGCTCCGTAGCCCTGGGTAGAAGGAGTGACTTTTCCCCCTTGGAGCCTAATGTCGAAAACAGCTGCCTGGAGGTTGCAAATGGGCCAGGGACATTGCAGGCCCAGTGCTGACACTGTGAGGGTGCTTGTGTACCGTTTTGAAGCACGTAAAGTGTTCTTTTTTTTCCACTTCCATCCAGGGGGAAAAACTGGAATCTTACCCTACTTGGAGCTCCGTAGCCCTGGGTAGAAGGAGTGACTTTGCCCCCTTGGAGCTGAAACACTCATAATGTGTAAAATAGCTGCCTGGAAGGGTGCAAATGGCCCAGGGACATTGCAGGCCCAGTGATGACACTGTGAGGGTGCTTGTGTACAGTTTAAAAGCACGTAAAGTGTTCTTTTTTTTCCACTTCCATCCAGGGGGAAAAACTGGAATCTTACCCTACTTGGAGCTCCGTAGCCCTGGGTAGAAGGAGTGACTTTGTCCCCTTGGAGCTGAAACACTCATAATGTGTAAAATAGCAGCCTGGAAGGTTACAAATGGGCCAGGGACATTGCAGGCCCAGTGCTGACACTGTGAGGGTGCTTGTGTACAGTTTTGAAGCACGTAAAGTGTTATTTTTTTTCCACTTCCATCCAGGGGGAAAACCTGGAATCTTACCCTACTTGGAGCTCCGTAGCCCTGGGTAGAAGGAGTGACTTTGCCCCCTTGGAGCCTAATGTCGAAAACAGCTGCCTGGAGCTTGCAAATGGGCCAGGGACATTGCAGGCCCAGTGCTGACGCTGTGAGGGTGCTTGTGTACCGTTTTGAAGCACGTAAAGTGTTCTTTTTTTCCAACTTCCATCCAGGGGGAAATCCTGGAATCTTACCCTACTTGGAGCTCCGTAGCCCTGGGTAGAAGGAGTGACTTTGCCCCCTTGGAGCCTAATGTCGAAAACAGCTGCCTGGAGGTTGCAAATGGGCCAGGGACATTGCAGGCCCAGTGCTTGCACTGTGAGGGTGCTTGTGTGCGGTTTTAAAGCACGTAAAGTGTTCTTTTTTTTTCCCACTTCCATCCAGGGGGAAAACCTGGAATCTTACCCTACTTGGATCTCCGTAGCCCTGGGTAGAAGGAGTGACTTTGCTCGACTTTTTGTTCTTTACCCGCATTTGTAAGCCCCCACCCTGTGGGGGCTTAATAGTCGAAAATACGGGAAGGTGTAAAGAAATTGGGTATGGGCCTGGAGAGCAGCCCAACCCGGCAGGGAAAATGTAATAAAATGGTGTCGTATACACACAGCTCTGTTATGATCCAGTGGGCGGCCCTCAGAAGGGCCTTTAGGTTGTTTTTTTGTGCGTTCTCGGCGAGTGGTGTTTAACCGCCAAATCCGTAGAGAGTACGTCCCTGGCGCTTCAGGGCGTACACCACATCCATGGCGGTGACGGTCTTTCTCTTGGCGTGCTCGGTATAGGTGACGGCGTCCCGGATGACGTTCTCCAGGAAAACCTTCAGCACACCGCGGGTCTCCTCGTAGATGAGGCCGGAGATGCGCTTGACACCGCCGCGGCGAGCCAGGCGGCGAATGGCGGGCTTGGTGATGCCCTGGATGTTGTCGCGGAGCACCTTCCTGTGCCTCTTGGCACCGCCTTTGCCGAGCCCCTTTCCTCCTTTGCCGCGTCCAGACATGCTCTCTTCTCGGTCGAAGCAGAAATACGAGCAGCAGCCCGAGAACGGCTGCTTATATGGAGCAGCTGCGGACCGGCGAGGGAGCCTCTGACGTGTGAGGCCGAGAGGCGGGAGAGCCGCTGTCCGGCCCGCCCTCTGCAGAGAGCGGGCCCCGAGCGGCCGCTGCCGTTTGAAAAAGCGCGGGCTCCCAGCGCCCCTTTGTCCTGGGCTCGCCTGCGGGCGGGCGGGCTCCGCAGCTTCTGCTCTTCCCTCCTCACACGCCACCGGCGTTCAGGCCACGCAAACGGAACGGTGCAAAGCACCCCAGCCCCTCGCTGGTTGTTCCGGCCTGAAGCAACCCTAACCCGGGGTCCCCCTCCGACCGCTCTCAAATGTCTCAATGGGGCCAGCGCACCGAAGCCCTCCCCGGCGCCACCGCGCTGCGTGCGTGCAGCCACAACATGCACACGTTCACACCCCGCGCCCGGTAGCGGCGTGCCCGCAAACTGAAAAATATATATGTATAAACATGAATAAAAAGTATGGACCGCAAGGTAGCCTTAGCGGCTGTGTTAACATTATTCACGTGCATCGCCGGAGGGTCGGACACGCCGCCCGGTGAGGCGAAGGTGCGAGCGCTGAATTTAAAGAAGCCGGCAAAAGTGAGACTTAGAAGGGATAAGCTCTTTGATGGAATCTGTGTGCGGCCCTGAAAAGAGCCCTTGTGTTTATAATGTATTTATACGGTGGTTCGTAAGGGAGGCTGCGGCGCTTCACTTGCTTGCTTTGCCCCCAGCCTTGTGGCTCTCGGTTTTCTTGGGCAGCAGCACGGCCTGGATGTTTGGCAGGACGCCTCCCTGGGCGATGGTGACTCTGCCCAGCAGCTTGTTGAGCTCCTCGTCGTTGCGGATGGCGAGCTGGAGGTGCCTGGGGATGATGCGGGTCTTCTTGTTGTCCCGGGCCGCGTTGCCGGCCAGCTCGAGGATCTCGGCCGTCAGGTACTCCAGGACTGCAGCCAGATAGACGGGGGCACCGGCGCCGACCCGCTCGGCGTAGCTTCCCTTTCGGAGCAGCCTGTGCACACGGCCCACAGGGAACTGCAGTCCGGCTCTGGAAGAGCGTGTCTTGGCCTTAGCGCGGGCCTTGCCTCCTTGCTTTCCGCGTCCAGACATGGCGAGCAGCTGCTGTAGGTTCTCGGGCTAAGAAGACAGAGAGACTATCCCTGCGTGCTCCGGACCCCGGTCATATAAAGACTTCGGGTCGTCTCTGATTGGTTGCCCGCTAAGCTCTGAGGCCCACATTGGAGGAAGGAATAACCTACTCCACCAATCAGAATTACAGAAGTGAAAGGCGCGTATTAAGATGAGGACGGAGGGGGTGCCGGTTGTGCCTACCAATGGGAACGGAGAATGGAACAAGCAGCTGCTTTACACGCCCAGCCTATAAGTACAGCAGCCCGGGCGCAGCTTCCGCATTTCTCCTGATTGCACAGCGAGCGCCTGCCCAGTGTCGATCATGCCTGAACCAGCCAAGTCCGCGCCGGCTCCCAAGAAGGGCTCCAAGAAAGCGCTGTCCAAGCCGCCCAAGAAGGACGGCAAGAAGCGCAAGAGGACCAGGAAGGAGAGCTACGCTATCTACATTTACAAAGTGATGAAGCAGGTGCACCCCGACACCGGCATCTCCTCCAAGGCCATGGGCATCATGAACTCCTTCGTCAACGACATCTTTGAGCGCATCGCCGGGGAGGCTTCCCGCCTGGCTCACTACAACCAGCGGCGCACCATCACCTCCCGGGAGATCCAGACCGCCGTGCGCCTGCTGCTCCCCGGAGAGCTGGCCAAGCACGCCGTGTCCGAGGGCACCAAGGCCGTCACCAAGTACACTAGCGCCAAGTAAGGCTTCGAGGCACATCTCCAATTAACACAAGGGCTCTTTTAAGGGCCAACACTTTTTCCTCTAAGAGCTGCTGTGCGGATATTATCGGTGAAGAGGTACCCTTAGCGTGTCTTATGAATGAAGCGTAGTGTGGTGCGCATTAGGTCCCGCTCTGACGGGGCCTGCAGCAGAGCGAGGGACGGTAGAGCAGAGCGCCCTTCCTAATAAAACGTCTATGTGAACAGGCTTTGTTGGGGATAAAGTGTCACTAAGCGCTGTAATGTAATAGCGTTTGACCCGCACGGACGGTCCCGCTATTGCTTTCCACGTTAGGGGAGAAGTGTGTAAAGTTTGCACGGGGCACGTTCCGTTCGTACTTAAAAACCAAGGGAGACGAGAGCGGCTACAAGTCGCCCCCGAGCAGGCGCTCCCTCTGCTGAAGCCGGACAAGA
This sequence comes from Pleurodeles waltl, assembly GCF_031143425.1. Classification (NCBI taxonomy): domain Eukaryota; kingdom Metazoa; phylum Chordata; class Amphibia; order Caudata; family Salamandridae; genus Pleurodeles; species Pleurodeles waltl. The sequence goes on from NW_027149894.1 coordinate 252,964, forward strand.
TTACCGGGGGTTTAAAAGTAGCACAGACACCACACAGCCCCGGCTTGCGAGGTGCCGGTCGCTGCACAACCCGTCTGCCAAACAAAGCACTTTATCATATGAAAAGGAGGCGCTCTGCTTTCCGAGTGCCGGTATGAGTTAATGAGTACCGGTGCCTACCAACACCTTCCTTTCGCCCCCGCCTCCCCCCGTGTACAACACACGGATATGAACAGCTCCTACGTGACAAGGTGGTGGCTCTTAGAAGAGCCCTTGTGGTATATGTGGTGTCGGTTAGGGTCGGTCCTTAGGCCCTCTCGCCGCGGATACGACGGGCCAGCTGAATGTCCTTGGGCATGATGGTGACCCTCTTGGCGTGGATGGCGCACAAGTTGGTGTCCTCAAAGAGCCCGACCAGGTAGGCCTCGCTGGCCTCCTGCAGGGCCATGACGGCCGAGCTCTGGAAGCGCAGGTCGGTCTTGAAGTCCTGCGCGATCTCCCGCACCAGGCGCTGGAAGGGCAGCTTGCGGATGAGCAGCTCGGTGGACTTCTGGTAGCGGCGGATCTCGCGGAGAGCCACGGTCCCGGGCCTGTAGCGGTGAGGCTTCTTGACTCCTCCGGTGGCAGGCGCGCTCTTGCGGGCAGCCTTGGTGGCCAGCTGCTTGCGAGGCGCCTTCCCTCCGGTGGACTTGCGGGCGGTCTGCTTGGTGCGGGCCATGGCGAAGACGGAGCTTTCTCTGCGCGGCGTGCGAGAAGGAATGGGGCCTGCCTCGCACAGAGGCCTATTTATGCCCTGGGAGACGGAGGGCTGCTCTGATTGGTTGAAACCACGGGCCCAAGTTTGGAAATAGCAAGGATTGGTTACTCACTGAAGAGGCGGCTCGTGGCTGTCTGTAGCCAATGAAATGTGGTCAAAATGGAAAGCAGCCCCCCGATTGGTTGATGTACCCCGAGCCGAAAAAGCCCGCGTTTTGGGCAGGTCTTCTCCCCCTTGCCCCCCCGGCTAGCTGCCGCCCCACCAGTCACCCCCTCCCCGTCTCGGTCACCTGCGGGGGACAAGCCCACGGTGTTATAGCCCCTTTGGTCACCCTGGCACACGCCGTTACCTCCTACGGATTTAAGGCGCACACTCGTCTGCTTCAAGCAGACACTATTCCCAGTCCGCCTCGGACATAGTGTTTGCGGCTAAGCACACACGTAATCACCCGAATGTGTCATCCACCGAGGTCTAGTACCTCCCACACGTATAGTTAGCCTTAAAACTATCAAGGAGTTATAATAACCTCCGTGCGAGCATCCGCCCAAGATCACACGCGGCGCTCGAGCGCGGAGAGGCGCGCCGGGATTTCACGGTGCCGTTTATGGCTGGGGAGCGGGGCACGGCGTGCGCGGGGCTGGGGGGTGAACAGGCTCTCTTCTAGACCGGGTGGGTGGCTCTTAAAAGAGCCCTTGTGTTCGCAGTGTCTGGCAGGAGCCCTTACTTCTTCTTGGGCGCTGCCTTTTTGGGCTTGGCTGCTTTGGGTTTGGCCGCCTTGGGTTTCACCACCTTGGCGGGGCTTTTCTTGGCTGCCTTGGGCTTGGCCGCCTTTGCTTTCGCGGGACTCTTGGCAGCCTTCTTGGCCGGGGCAGCTTTGGGCTTCTTGGGGCTCTTGGCCGCCGCCGGCTTCTTGGCCTTCTTCGGGCTCTTCTTCACCCCCGCGGGGGCCTTCTTGGGCTTCTTGGCGGCCGGGGCGGCTTTCTTGGCCGCTGGTTTCTTGGCCGCTGGTTTCTTGGCCGCCTTCTTGCCCTCCAGCTGCTTCTTGTTCACCTTGAAGGAGCCGGAGGCGCCGGTGCCCTTCAGCTGGGCCAGGGCGCCCTTGCTGACCAGGCCCTTGAGGGCGGCCTTGACGCGGCTCTTGTTCTTGTCCACATCGTAGCCGTCGGCGCTCAGCACCTTCTTCAGCGCCGCCAGGGAGACCCCCTTCCTCTCGGCAGAGGCGGTGACCGCTTTCAGGATGAGCTCGGCGACGCTGGGTCCCGCGGGCTTCTTGGCCTTAGACGGCCCCGCCGCCTTCTTCGCCTTCTTCTTGGGGGCTACTTCAGCGGGAGGGGCCGCGGCAGCTGGAGCGGTTTCAGCCATGGTACAGAGAGTCGAGGCGCTAGCACAGATGAGAAATGTCCCTCCCGCCGGAGCTCCGCGCATATATAGGGAGGAGCCACCTCCTGATTGGTCCCCAGGAGGGGAGGCTGTTCGCGGCACACTCGGCTCTCTGCTCCGAGCTGGCTTTTGTGTTTCCTCTCATCAGATTATCTATGTTTTAAAACAGTAAACGTTAGAACTGGGCTTTCATTTATACATCAAAAGAAGCCCAACTTCATCCCTTTCCTATGCGTGCTCTCCTCTCGTTTCAGCGCGCTGCCACCGGCTTTTAGTCAGCTGGTAGACTCCACACTCCTCCGATGGCTGATGCCTTTGTGTCAGAAAACTTTGTCCACGAGCCCATTTTCACCTACACAGTCTTAACGTTTGTGGTCAGAAAAGATAGCATATCAATCGTAGCGTGCTTCTGTACCGAATGACTCGTGGGGCACCACAATGGGGTTCTTGGCACCCGTGAAACAACGTTTTATAAACTGCAGAAATAACACAAGCCTTCGTGTGCCCAGCGAGAGGGGAAACAGGAGCCAGGAGGATAGAAACGGGCCAAACTCACTGAATGCACACCGCTGATACAGTGAAGGTGCCTGCCTACCTTATTTAACCATGTAAACTATTATTTTGTTCACCTGCATACAAGGGAGAAAACCTGGAATCTTACCCGACTTGGAGCTCCGTAGCCCTGGGTAGAAGGAGTGATGTTGCCCCCTCGGAGCTGAAACACACATAATGTGTAAAATAGCTGCCTGGAGGTTACAAATGAGCCCAGGGACATTGCAGGCCCAGTACTGACATTGTGAGGGTGCTTGTGTACCTTTTGGAATCATGTAAAGTGTTGTTTTTTTTCCACTTCCATCCAGGGGGAAAACCTGGAATCTTACCCTACTTGGAGCTCCGTAGCCCTGGGTAGAAGGAGTGACTTTGCCCCCTTGGAGCTGAAACACCCATAATGTGTAAAATAGCTGCCTGGAAGGTTGCAAATGGCCCAGGGACATTGCAGGCCCAGTGCTGACACTGTGAGGGTGCTTGTGTACAGTTTTGAAGGACGTAAAGTGTTCTTTTTTCTCCACTTCCATCCAGGGGGAAAACCTGGAATCTTACCCTACTTGGAGCTCCGTAGCCCTGGGTAGAAGGAGTGACTTTGCCCCCTTGGAGCCTAATGTCGAAAACAGCTGCCTGGAGGTTGCAAATGGGCCAGGGACACTGCAGGCCCAGTGCTGACACTGTGAGGGTGCTTGTGTACCTCTTTGAAGCACGTAAAGTGTTCTTTTTTTCCCACTTCCATCCAGGGGGAAAACCTGGAATCTTACCCTGCTTGGAGCTCCGCAGCCCTGGGTAGAAGGAGTGACTTTGCCCCCTTGGAGCTGAAACTCTCATAATGTGTAAAATAGCAGCCTGGAAGGTCGCAAATGGGCCAGCGACATTGCAGGCTCAGTGCTGGCACTGTGAGGGTGCTTGTGTGCGGTTTTAAAGCACGTAAAGTGTTCTTTTTTTTTTCCACTTCCATTCAAGGGGAAAACCTGGAATCTAACCCTACTTGGAGCTCCGTAGCCCTGGGTAGAAGGAGTGACTTTGCCCCCTTGGAGCTGAAACACTCATAATGTGTAAAATAGCAGCCTGGAAGGTTGCAAATGGGCCAGGGACATTGCAGGCTCACTGCTGGCACTGTGAGGGTGCTTGTGTACAGTTTAAAAGCACGTAAAGTGTTCTTTTTTCTCCACTTCCATCCAGGGGGAAAACCTGGAATCTTACCCTACTTGGAGCTCCGTAGCCCTGGGTAGAAGTAGTGACTTTGCCCCCTTGGAGCCTAATGTCGAAAACAGCTGCCTGGAGGTTGCAAATGGGCCAGGGACATTGCAGGCCCAGTGCTGACACTGTGAGGGTGCTTGTGTACCTCTTTGAAGCACGTAAAGTGTTCTTTTTTTTCCACTTCCATCCAGGGGGAAAACCTGGAATCTTACCCTACTTGGAGCTCCGTAGCCCTGGGTAGAAGTAGTGACTTTGCCCCCTTGGAGCCTAATGTCGAAAACAGCTGCCTGGAGGTTGCAAATGGGCCAGGGACATTGCAGGCCCAGTGCTTGCACTGTGAGGGTGCTTGTGTGCGGTTTTAAAGCACGTAAAGTGTTCTTTTTTTTTTTCCACTTCCATCCAGGGGGAAAACCTGGAATCTTACCCTACTTGGAGCTCCGTAGCCCTGGGTAGAAGGAGTGACTTTTCCCCCTTGGAGCCTAATGTCGAAAACAGCTGCCTGGAGGTTGCAAATGGGCCAGGGACATTGCAGGCCCAGTGCTGACACTGTGAGGGTGCTTGTGTACAGTTTTGAAGCACGTAAAGTGTTCTTTTATTTTTCCACTTCCATCCAGGGGTAAAACCTGGAATCTTACCCTACTTGGAGCACCGCAGCCCTGGGTAGAAGGAGTGACTTTGCCCCCTTGGAGCTGAAACACTCATAATGTGTAAATTAGCTGCCTGGAAGGTTACAAATGGACCAGGGACATTGCAGGCCCAGTGCTGACACTGTGAGGGTGCTTGTGTACAGTTTTGAAGCACGTAACAAGTTCTTTTTTCTCCACTTCCATCCAGGGGGAAAACCTGGAATCTAACCCTACTTGGAGCTCCGTAGCCCTGGGTAGAAGGAGTGACCTTGCCCCCTTGGAGCTGAAACACTCATAATGTGTAAAATAGCTGCCTGGAAGGTTGCAAATGGCCCAGGGACATTGCAGGCCCAGTGCTGACACTGTGAGGGTGCTTGTGTACAGTTTTGAAGCACGTAACATGTTCTTTTTTTTCCACTTCCATCAAGGGGGAAAACCTGGAATCTTACCCTACTTGGAGCTCCGCAGCCCTGGGTAGAAGGAGTGACTTTTCCCCCTTGGAGCTGAAACACCCATAATGTGTAAAATAGCTGCCTGGAAGGTTGCAAATGGCCCAGGGACATTGCAGGCCCAGTGCTGACACTGTGATGGTGCTTGTGTACAGTTTTGAAGCACGAAAAATGATATTTTTTTCCACTTCCATCTAGGGGGAAAACCTGGAATCTTACCCTACTTGGAGCTCCGTAGCCCTGGGTAGAAGGAGTGACTTTTCCCCCTTGGAGCCTAATGTCGAAAACAGCTGCCTGGAGGTTGCAAATGGGCCAGGGACATTGCAGGCCCAGTGCTTGCACTGTGAGGGTGCTTGTGTGCGGTTTTAAAGCACGTAAAGTGTTCTTTTTTTTTCCCACTTCCATCCAGGGGGAAAACCTGGAATCTTACCCTACTTGGATCTCCGTAGCCCTGGGTAGAAGGAGTGACTTTGCCCCCTTGGAGCCTAATGTCGAAAACAGCTGCCTGGAGGTTGCAAATGGGCCAGGGACATTGCAGGCCCAGTGCTGACACTGTGAGGGTGCTTGTGTACAGTTTTGAAGCACGTAAAGTGTTCTTTTTTTTCCACTTCCATCCAGGGGGAAAACCTGGAATCTAACCCTACTTGGAGCTCCGTAGCCCTGGGTAGAAGGAGTGACTTTGCCCCCTTGGAGCTGAAACACCCATAATGTGTAAAATAGCAGCCTGGAAGGTTGCAAATGGGCCAGGGACATTGCAGGCTCACTGCTGGCACTGTGAGGGTGCTTGTGTACAGTTTAAAAGCACGTAAAGTGTTCTTTTTTCTCCACTTCCATCCAGGGGGAAAACCTGGAATCTTACCCTACTTGGAGCTCCGTAGCCCTGGGTAGAAGGAGTGACTTTGCCCCCTTGGAGCTGAAACACTCATAATGTGTAAAATAGCAGCCTGGAAGGTTGCAAATGGGCAAGGGACATTGCAGGCTCAGTGCTGGCACTGTGAGGGTGCTAGTGTACAGTTTTGAAGCACGTAAAGTGTTCTTTTTTTTCCCACTTCCATCCAGGGGGAAAACCTGGAATCTTACCCTACTTGGAGCTCCGTAGCCCTGGGTAGAAGGAGTGACTTTGCCCCCTTGGAGCCTAATGTCGAAAACAGCTGCCTGGAGGTTGCAAATGGCCCAGGGACATTGCAGGCCCAGTGCTGACGCTGTGAGGGTGCTTGTGTACCGTTTTGAAGCACGTAAAGTGTTCTTTTTACTCCACTTCCATCCAGGGGGAAAACCTGGAATCTTACCCTACTTGGAGCTCCGTAGCCCTGGGTAGAAGGAGTGACTTTGCCCCCTTGGAGCCTAATGTCGAAAACAGCTGCCTGGAGGTTGCAAATGGGCCAGGGACATTGCAGGCCCAGTGCTGACGCTGTGAGGGTGCTTGTGTACCGTTTTGAAGCACGTAAAGTGTTCTTTTTACTCCACTTCCATCCAGGGGGAAAACCTGGAATCTTACCCTACTTGGAGCTCCGTAGCCCTGGGTAGAAGGAGTGACTTTGCCCCCTTGGAGCCTAATGTCGAAAACAGCTGCCTGGAGCTTGCAAATGGGCCAGGGACATTGCAGGCCCAGTGCTGACGCTGTGAGGGTGCTTGTGTAACATTTTGAAGCACGTAAAGTGTTCTTTTTTTTTCCACTTCCATCCAGGGGGAAAACCTGGAATATTACCCTACTTGGAGCTCCGTAGCCCTGGGTAGAAGGAGTGACTTTGCCCCCTTGGAGCTGAAACACCCATAATGTGTAAAATAGCTGCCTGGAAGGTAGCAAATGGCCCAGGGACATTGCAGGCCCAGTGCTGACACTGTGAGGGTGCTTGTGTACAGTTTTGAAGCACGTAAAGTGTTCTTTTTTCTCCACTTCCATCCAGGGGGAAAACTTGGAATCTTACCCTACTTGGAGCTCCGTAGCCCTGGGTAGAAGGAGTGACTTTGCCCCCTTGGAGCTGAAACACTCATAATGTGTAAAATAGCAGCCTGGAAGGTCGCAAATGGGCCAGGGACATTGCAGGCTCAGTGCTGGCACTGTGAGGGTGCTTGTGTGCGGTTTTAAAGCACGTAAAGTGTTCTTTTTTTCCCACTTCCATCCAGGGGGGAAACCTGGAATCTTACCCTACTTGGAGCTCCGTAGCCCTGGGTAGAAGGAGTGACTTTGTCCCCTTGGAGCTGAAACACTCATAATGTGTAAAATAGCAGCCTGGAAGGTTACAAATGGGCCAGGGACATTGCAGGCCCAGTGCTGACACTGTGAGGGTGCTTGTGTACAGTTTTGAAGCACGTAAAGTGTTCTTTTTTTTCCACTTCCATCCAGGGGGAAAACCTGGAATCTTACCCTACTTGGAGCTCCGTAGCCCTGGGTAGAAGGAGTGACTTTGCCCCCTTGGAGCCTAATGTCGAAAACAGCTGCCTGGAGGTTGCAAATGGGCCAGGGACATTGCAGGCCCAGTGCTGACGCTGTGAGGGTGCTTGTGTACAGTTTTGAAGCACGTAAAGTGTTCTTTTTTCTCCACTTCCATCCAGGGGGAAAACCTGGAATCTTACCCTACTTGGAGCTCCGTAGCCCTGGGTAGAAGGAGTGACTTTGCCCCCTTGGAGCTGAAACACCCATAATGTGTAAAATAGCTGCCTGGAAGGTAGCAAATGGCCCAGGGACATTGCAGGCCCAGTGCTGACACTGTGAGGGTGCTTGTGTACAGTTTTGAAGCACGTAAAGTGTTCTTTTTTCTCCACTTCCATCCAGGGGGAAAACCTGGAATCTTACCCTACTTGGAGCTCCGTAGCCCTGGGTAGAAGGAGTGACTTTGCCCCCTTGGAGCCTAATGTCGAAAACAGCTGCCTGGAGGTTGCAAATGGGCCAGGGACATTGCAGGCCCAGTGCTGACACTGTGAGGGTGCTTGTGTACCGTTTTGAAGCACGTAAAGTGTTCTTTTTTTTCCACTTCCATCCAGGGGGAAAACCTGGAATCTTACCCTACTTGGAGCTCCGTAGCCCTGGGTAGAAGGAGTGACTTTGCCTCCTTGGAGCCTAATGTCGAAAACAGCTGCCTGGAGGTTGCAAATGGGCCAGGGACATTGCAGGCTCACTGCTGGCACTGTGAGGGTGCTTGTGTACAGTTTAAAAGCACGTAAAGTGTTCTTTTTTCTCCACTTCCATCCAGGGGGAAAACCTGGAATCTTACCCTACTTGGAGCTCCGTAGCCCTGGGTAGAAGGAGTGACTTTGCCCCCTTGGAGCTGAAACACCCATAATGTGTAAAATAGCTGCCTGGAAGGTTGCAAATGGCCCAGGGACATTGCAGGCCCAGCGCTGACACTGTGAGGGTGCTTGTGTAACATTTTGAAGCACGTAAAGTGTTCTTTTTTTTTCCACTTCCATCCAGGGGGAAAACCTGGAATATTACCCTACTTGGAGCTCCGTAGCCCTGGGTAGAATGAGTGACTTTGCCCCCTTGGAGCCTAATGTCGAAAACAGCTGCCTGGAGGTTGCAAATGGGCCAGAGACATTGCAGGCCCAGTGCTGACGCTGTGAGGGTGCTTGTGTACCGTTTTGAAGCACGTAAAGTGTTCTTTTTTTTCCACTTCCATCCAGGGGGAAAACCTGGAATCTTACCCTACTTGGAGCTCCGCAGCCCTGGGTAGAAGGAGTGACTTTTCCCTCTTGGAGCTGAAACACCCATAATGTGTAAAATAGCTGCCTGGAAGGTTGCAAATGGCCCAGGGACATTGCAGGCCCAGTGCTGACACTGTGATGGTGCTTGTGTACAGTTTTGAAGCACGAAAAATGATCTTTTTTTCCACTTCCATCTAGGGGGAAAACCTGGAATCTTACCCTACTTGGAGCTCCGTAGCCCTGGGTAGAAGGAGTGACTTTTCCCCCTTGGAGCCTAATGTCGAAAACAGCTGCCTGGAGGTTGCAAATGGGCCAGGGACATTGCAGGCCCAGTGCTGACACTGTGAGGGTGCTTGTGTACCGTTTTGAAGCACGTAAAGTGTTCTTTTTTTTCCACTTCCATCCAGGGGGAAAAACTGGAATCTTACCCTACTTGGAGCTCCGTAGCCCTGGGTAGAAGGAGTGACTTTGCCCCCTTGGAGCTGAAACACTCATAATGTGTAAAATAGCTGCCTGGAAGGGTGCAAATGGCCCAGGGACATTGCAGGCCCAGTGATGACACTGTGAGGGTGCTTGTGTACAGTTTAAAAGCACGTAAAGTGTTCTTTTTTTTCCACTTCCATCCAGGGGGAAAAACTGGAATCTTACCCTACTTGGAGCTCCGTAGCCCTGGGTAGAAGGAGTGACTTTGTCCCCTTGGAGCTGAAACACTCATAATGTGTAAAATAGCAGCCTGGAAGGTTACAAATGGGCCAGGGACATTGCAGGCCCAGTGCTGACACTGTGAGGGTGCTTGTGTACAGTTTTGAAGCACGTAAAGTGTTATTTTTTTTCCACTTCCATCCAGGGGGAAAACCTGGAATCTTACCCTACTTGGAGCTCCGTAGCCCTGGGTAGAAGGAGTGACTTTGCCCCCTTGGAGCCTAATGTCGAAAACAGCTGCCTGGAGCTTGCAAATGGGCCAGGGACATTGCAGGCCCAGTGCTGACGCTGTGAGGGTGCTTGTGTACCGTTTTGAAGCACGTAAAGTGTTCTTTTTTTCCAACTTCCATCCAGGGGGAAATCCTGGAATCTTACCCTACTTGGAGCTCCGTAGCCCTGGGTAGAAGGAGTGACTTTGCCCCCTTGGAGCTGAAACACCCATAATGTGTAAAATAGCTGCCTGGAAGGTTGCAAATGGCCCAGGGACATTGCAGGCCCAGCGCTGACACTGTGAGGGTGCTTGTGTAACATTTTGAAGCACGTAAAGTGTTCTTTTTTTTTCCACTTCCATCCAGGGGGAAAACCTGGAATATTACCCTACTTGGAGCTCCGTAGCCCTGGGTAGAAGGAGTGACTTTGCCCCCTTGGAGCCTAATGTCGAAAACAGCTGCCTGGAGGTTGCAAATGGGCCAGGGACATTGCAGGCCCAGTGCTTGCACTGTGAGGGTGCTTGTGTGCGGTTTTAAAGCACGTAAAGTGTTCTTTTTTTTCCCCACTTCCATCCAGGGGGAAAACCTGGAATCTTACCCTACTTGGAGCTCCGTAGCCCTGGGTAGAAGGAGTGACTTTTCCCCCTTGGAGCCTAATGTCGAAAACAGCTGCCTGGAGCTTGCAAATGGGCCAGGGACATTGCAGGCCCAGTGCTGACACTGTGAGGGTGCTTGTGTACCGTTTTGAAGCACGTAAAGTGTTCTTTTTTTTCCACTTCCATCCAGGGGGAAAACCTGGAATCTTACCCTACTTGGAGCTCCGTAGCCCTGGGTAGAAGGAGTGACTTTTCCCTCTTGGAGCTGAAACACCCATAATGTGTAAAATAGCTGCCTGGAAGGTTGCAAATGGCCCAGGGACATTGCAGGCCCAGTGCTGACACTGTGATGGTGCTTGTGTACAGTTTTGAAGCACGAAAAATGATCTTTTTTTCCACTTCCATCTAGGGGGAAAACCTGGAATCTTACCCTACTTGGAGCTCCGTAGCCCTGGGTAGAAGGAGTGACTTTTCCCCCTTGGAGCCTAATGTCGAAAACAGCTGCCTGGAGGTTGCAAATGGGCCAGGGACATTGCAGGCCCAGTGCTGACACTGTGAGGGTGCTTGTGTACAGTTTTGAAGCACGTAAAGTGTTCTTTTTTCTCCACTTCCATCCAGGGGGAAAACCTGGAATCTTACCCTACTTGGAGCTCCGTAGCCCTGGGTAGAAGGAGTGACTTTGCCCCCTGGGAGCTGAAACACCCATAATGTGTAAAATAGCTGCCTGGAAGGTTGCAAATGGGCCAGGGACATTGCAGGCTCACTGCTGGCACTGTGAGGGTGCTTGTGTGCGGTTTTAAAGCACTTAGGCCCGTATTTATACTTTTTTTAGCGCCGCATTTGCGTCGTTTTTTGACGCAAAAACGGCGCAAACTTGCAAAATACCATTGTATTTTGTAGGTTTGCGCCGTTAGCCGTCAAAAAGCGGCGCAAATGCGGCGCTAAAAAAAGTATAAATACGGGCCTTAAAGTGTTCTTTTTTTTCCACTTCCATCCAGGGGCAAAACCTGGAATCTTACCCTACTTGGAGCTCCGTAGCCCTGGGTAGAAGGAGTGACTTTGCCCCCTTGGAGCTGAAACACCCATAATGTGTAAAATAGCTGCCTGGAAGGTAGCAAATGGCCCAGGGACATTGCAGGCCCAGTGCTGACACTGTGAGGGTGCTTGTGTACAGTTTTGAAGCACGTAACATGTTCTTTTTTTTCCACTTCCATCAAGGGGGAAAACCTGGAATCTTACCCTACTTGGAGCTCCGCAGCCCTGGGTAGAAGGAGTGACTTTTCCCCCTTGGAGCTGAAACACCCATAATGTGTAAAATAGCTGCCTGGAAGGTTGCAAATGGCCCAGGGACACTGCAGGCCCAGTGCTGACACTGTGATGGTGCTTGTGTACAGTTTTGAAGCACGAAAAATGATCTTTTTTTCCACTTCCATCTAGGGGGAAAACCTGGAATCTTACCCTACTTGGAGCTCCGTAGCCCTGGGTAGAAGGAGTGACTTTGCCCCCTTGGAGCCTAATGTCGAAAACAGCTGCCTGGAGGTTGCAAATGGGCCAGGGACATTGCAGGCCCAGTGCTGACACTGTGAGGGTGCTTGTGTACAGTTTTGAAGCACGTAAAGTGTTCTTTTTTTTCCACTTCCATCCAGGGGGAAAACCTGGAATCTAACCCTACTTGGAGCTCCGTAGCCCTGGGTAGAAGGAGTGACTTTGCCCCCTTGGAGCTGAAACACCCATAATGTGTAAAATAGCTGCCTGGAAGGTTGCAAATGGCCCAGGGACATTGCAGGCCCAGTGCTGACACTGTGATGGTGCTTGTGTACAGTTTTGAAGCACGTAAAGTGTTCTTTTTTTTCCACTTCCATCCAGGGGGAAAACCTGGAATCTAACCCTACTTGGAGCTCCGTAGCCCTGGGTAGAAGGAGTGACTTTGCCCCCTTGGAGCTGAAACACCCATAATGTGTAAAATAGCTGCCTGGAAGGTTGCAAATGGCCCAGGGACATTGCAGGCCCAGTGCTGACACTGTGATGGTGCTTGTGTACAGTTTTGAAGCACGAAAAATGATCTTTTTTTCCACTTCCATCTAGGGGGAAAACCTGGAATCTTACCCTACTTGGAGCTCCGTAGCCCTGGGTAGAAGGAGTGACTTTTCCCCCTTGGAGCCTAATGTCGAAAACAGCTGCCTGGAGGTTGCAAATGGGCCAGGGACATTGCAGGCCCAGTGCTGACACTGTGAGGGTGCTTGTGTACCGTTTTGAAGCACGTAAAGTGTTCTTTTTTTTCCACTTCCATCCAGGGGGAAAAACTGGAATCTTACCCTACTTGGAGCTCCGTAGCCCTGGGTAGAAGGAGTGACTTTGCCCCCTTGGAGCTGAAACACTCATAATGTGTAAAATAGCTGCCTGGAAGGGTGCAAATGGCCCAGGGACATTGCAGGCCCAGTGATGACACTGTGAGGGTGCTTGTGTACAGTTTAAAAGCACGTAAAGTGTTCTTTTTTTTCCACTTCCATCCAGGGGGAAAAACTGGAATCTTACCCTACTTGGAGCTCCGTAGCCCTGGGTAGAAGGAGTGACTTTGTCCCCTTGGAGCTGAAACACTCATAATGTGTAAAATAGCAGCCTGGAAGGTTACAAATGGGCCAGGGACATTGCAGGCCCAGTGCTGACACTGTGAGGGTGCTTGTGTACAGTTTTGAAGCACGTAAAGTGTTATTTTTTTTCCACTTCCATCCAGGGGGAAAACCTGGAATCTTACCCTACTTGGAGCTCCGTAGCCCTGGGTAGAAGGAGTGACTTTGCCCCCTTGGAGCCTAATGTCGAAAACAGCTGCCTGGAGCTTGCAAATGGGCCAGGGACATTGCAGGCCCAGTGCTGACGCTGTGAGGGTGCTTGTGTACCGTTTTGAAGCACGTAAAGTGTTCTTTTTTTCCAACTTCCATCCAGGGGGAAATCCTGGAATCTTACCCTACTTGGAGCTCCGTAGCCCTGGGTAGAAGGAGTGACTTTGCCCCCTTGGAGCTGAAACACCCATAATGTGTAAAATAGCTGCCTGGAAGGTTGCAAATGGCCCAGGGACATTGCAGGCCCAGCGCTGACACTGTGAGGGTGCTTGTGTAACATTTTGAAGCACGTAAAGTGTTCTTTTTTTTTCCACTTCCATCCAGGGGGAAAACCTGGAATCTTACCCTACTTGGAGCTCCGTAGCCCTGGGTAGAAGGAGTGACTTTGCCCCCTTGGAACTGAAACACCCATAATGTGTAAAATAGCTTCCTGGAAGGTTGCAAATGGGCCAGGGACATTGCAGGCCCAGTGCTGACACTGTGAGGGTGCTTGTGCACAGTTTTGAAGCACGTAAAGTGTTCTTTTTTCTCCACTTCCATCCAGGGGGAAAACCTGGAATCTTACCCTACTTGGTGCTCCGTAGCCCTGGGTAGAAGGAGTGACTTTGCCCCCTTGGAGCTGAAACACCCATAATGTGTAAAATAGCTGCCTGGAAGGTTGCAAATGGCCGAGGGACATTGCAGGCCCAGTGCTGACACTGTGAGGGTGCTTGTGTACAGTTTTGAAGCACGTAAAGTGTTCTTTTTTCTCCACTTCCATCCAGGGGGAAAACCTGGAATCTTACCCAACTTGGAGCTCCGTAGCCCTGGGTAGAAGGAGTGACTTTGCCCCCTTGGAGCCTAATGTCGAAAACAGCTGCCTGGAGGTTGCAAATGGCCAGGGACATTGCAGGCCCAGTGCTGACACTGTGAGGGTGCTTGTGTACAGTTTTGAAGCACGTAAAGTGTTCTTTTTTTTCCACTTCCATCCAGGGGGAAAACCTGGAATCTAACCCTACTTGGAGCTCCGTAGCCCTGTGTAGAAGGAGTGACTTTGCCCCCTTGAAGCTGAAACACTCATAATGTGTAAAATAGCTGCCTGGAAGGTTGCAAATGGCCCAGGGACATTGCAGGCCCAGTGCTGACACGGTGGGGGTGCTTGTGTACAGTTTTGAAGCACGTAAAGTGTTCTTTTTTCTCCACTTCCATCCAGGGGGAAAACCTGGAATCTTACCATACTTGGAGCTCCGTAGCCCTGGGTAGAAGGAGTGACTTTGCCCCCTTGGAGCTGAAACACTCATAATGAGTAAAATAGCAGCCTGGAAGGTTGCAAATGGGCCAGGGACATTGCAGGCTCACTGCTGGCACTGTGAGGGTGCTTGTGTACAGTTTAAAAGCACGTAAAGTGTTCTTTTTTCTCCACTTCCATCCAGGGGGAAAACCTGGAATCTTACCTTACTTGGAGCTCCGTAGCCCTGGGTAGAAGTAGTGACTTTGCCCCCTTGGAGCCTAATGTCGAAAACAGCTGCCTGGAGGTTGCAAATGGGCCAGGGACATTGCAGGCCCAGTGCTTGCACTGTGAGGGTGCTTATGTGCGGTTTTAAAGCACGTAAAGTGTTCTTTTTTTTCCCCACTTCCATCCAGGGGAAAAACCTGGAATCTTACCCTACTTGGAGCTCCGTAGCCCTGGGTAGAAGGAGTGACTTTTCCCCCTTGGAGCCTAATGTCGAAAACAGCTGCCTGGAGCTTGCAAATGGGCCAGGGACATTGCAGGCCCAGTGCTGACACTGTGAGGGTGCTTGTGTACCGTTTTGAAGCACGTAAAGTGTTCTTTTTTTTCCACTTCCATCCAGGGGGAAAACCTGGAATCTTACACTACTTGGAGCTCCGTAGCCCTGGGTAGAAGGAGTGACTTTGCCCCCTTGGAGCTGAAACACCCATAATGTGTAAAATAGCTGCCTGGAAGGTAGCAAATGGCCCAGGGACATTGCAGGCCCAGTGCTGACACTGTGAGGGTGCTTGTGTACAGTTTTGAAGCACGTAAAGAGTTCTTTTTTCTCCACTTCCATCCAGGGGGAAAACCTGGAATCTTACCCTACTTGGAGCTCCGTAGCCCTGGGTAGAAGGAGTGACTTTGCCCCCTTGGAGCTGAAACACCCATAATGTGAAATATAGCTGCCTGGAAGGTTGCAAATGGGCCAGGGACATTGCAGGCCCAGTGCTGACGCTGTGAGGGTGCTTGTGTACCGTTTTAAAGCACGTAAAGTGTTCTTTTTTTTCCCACTTCCATCCAGGGGGAAAACCTGGAATCTTACCCTACTTGGAGCTCCGTAGCCCTGGGTAGAAGGAGTGACTTTGCCCCCTTGGAGCCTAATGTCGAAAACCGCTGCCTGGAGGTTGCAAATGGGCCAGGGACATTGCAGGCCCAGTGCTGACACTGTGAGGGTGCTTGTGTACCGTTTTGTATCATGTAAAGTGTTCTTTTATTTTTCACTTCCATCCCGGGGTTAAACCTGGAATCTTACCCTACTTGGAGCTCCGTAGCCCCGGGTAGAAGGAGTGACTTTGCCCCCTTGGAGCTGAAACACTCATAATGTGTAAAATAGCTGCCTGGAAGGTTGCAAATGGCCCAGGGACATTGCAGGCCCAGTGCTGACACTGTGAGGGTGCTTGTGTACAGTTTTGAAGCACGTAAAGTGTTCTTTTTTCTCCACTTCCATCCAGGGGGAAAACCTGGAATCTTACCCTACTTGGAGCTCCGTAGCCCTGGGTAGAAGGAGTGACTTTGCCCCCTTGGAGCTGAAACACTCATAATGTGTAAAATAGCAGCCTGGAAGGTCGCAAATGGGACAGGGACATTGCAGGCTCAGTGCTGGCACTGTGAAGGTGCTTGTGTGCGGTTTTAAAGCACGTAAAGTGTTCTTTTTTTTCCCACTTCCATCCAGGGGGAAAACCTGGAATCTTACCCTACTTGGAGCTCCGTAGCCCTGGGTAGAAGGAGTGACTTTGCCCCCTTGGAACTGAAACACCCATAATGTGTAAAATAGCTTCCTGGAAGGTTGCAAATGGGCCAGGGACATTGCAGGCCCAGTGCTGACACTGTGAGGGTGCTTGTGCACAGTTTTGAAGCACGTAAAGTGTTCTTTTTTCTCCACTTCCATCCAGGGGGAAAACCTGGAATCTTACCCTACTTGGTGCTCCGTAGCCCTGGGTAGAAGGAGTGACTTTGCCCCCTTGGAGCTGAAACACCCATAATGTGTAAAATAACAGCCTGGAAGGTTGCAAATGGGCCAGGGACATTGCAGGCTCACTGCTGGCACTGTGAGGGTGCTTGTGTGCGGTTTTAAAGCACGTAAAGTGTTCTTTTTTTCCCCACTTCCATCCAGTGGGAAAACCTGGAATCTTACCCTACTTGGAGCTCCGTAGCCCTGGGTAGAAGGAGTGACTTTGCCCCCTTGAAGCTGAAACACCCATAATGTGTAAAATAGCTCCCTGGAAGGTAGCAAATGGCCCAGGGACATTGCAGGCCCAGTGCTGACACTGTGTGGGTGCTTGTGTACAGTTTTGAAGCACGTAAAGTGTTCTTTTTTCTCCACTTCCATCCAGGGGGAAAACCTGGAATCTTACCCTACTTGGAGCTCCGTAGCCCTGGGTAGAAGGAGTGACTTTGCCCCCTTGGAGCCTAATGTCGAAAACAGCTGCCTGGAGGTTGCAAATGGGCCAGGGACATTGCAGGCCCAGTGCTGACACTGTGAGGGTGCTTGTGTACCGTTTTGAATCATGTAAAGTGTTCTTTTATTTTTCACTTCCATCCCGGGGTTAAACCTGGAATCTTACCCTACTTGGAGCTCCGTAGCCCTGGGTAGAAGGAGTGACTTTGCCCCCTTGGAGCTGAAACACTCATAATGTGTAAAATAGCTGCCTGGAAGGTTACAAATGGGCCCAGGGACACTGCAGGCCCAGTGCTGACACTGTGAGGGTGCTTGTGTACCTCTTTGAAGCACGTAAAGTGTTCTTTTTTTCCCACTTCCATCCAGGGGGAAAACCTGGAATCTTACCCGACTTGGAGCTCCGTAGCCCTGGGTAGAAGGAGTGACTTTACCCCCGTGGAGCTGAAACACTCATAATGTGTAAAACGAGGTTAAAAAAGGGCCAGGGACATTGTAGGCCCAGCGCTGACACTGTGAGGGTGCTTGTGTACCTCTTTGAAGCACGTAAAGTGTTCTCTTTTTTTCCACTTCCATCCAGGGGTAAAACCTGGAATCTTACCCTACTTGGAGCTCCGTAGCCCTGGGTAGAAGGAGTGACTTTGCCCCCTTGGAGCCTAATGTCGAAAACAGCTGCCTGGAGCTTGCAAATGGGCCAGGGACATTGCAGGCCCAGTGCTTGCACTGTGAGGGTGCTTGTGTGCGGTTTTAAAGCACGTAAAGTGTTCTTTTTTTTCCCACTTCCATCCAGGGGGAAAACCTGGAATCTTACCCTACTTGGAGCTCCGTAGCCCTGGGTAGAAGGAGTGACTTTGCCCCCTTGGAGCTGAAACACCCATAATGTGTAAAATAACAGCCTGGAAGGTTGCAAATGGGCCAGGGACATTGCAGGCTCACTGCTGGCACTGTGAGGGTGCTTGTGTACAGTTTAAAAGCACGTAAAGTGTTCTTTTTTCTCCACTTCCATCCAGGGGGAAAACCTGGAATCTTACCCTGCTTGGAGCTCCGTAGCCCTGGGTAGAAGGAGTGACTTTGCCCCCTTGGAGCTGAAACACCCATAATGTGTAAAATAGCAGCCTGGAAGGTTGCAAAAGGGCCAGGGACATTGCAGGCCCAGTGCTGGCACTGTGAGGGTGCTTGTGTGCGGTTTTAAAGCACGTAAAGTGTTCTTTTTTATCCCACTTCCATCCAGGGGGAAAACCTGGAATCTTACCCTACTTGGAGCTCCGTAGCCCTGGGTAGAAGGAGTGACTTTGCCCCCTTGGAGCTGAAACACCCATAATGTGTAAAATAGCTGCCTGGAAGGTTGCAAATGGCCCAGGGACATTGCAGGCCCAGCGCTGACACTGTGAGGGTGCTTGTGTAACATTTTGAAGCACGTAAAGTGTTCTTTTTTTTTCCACTTCCATCCAGGGGGAAAACCTGGAATATTACCCTACTTGGAGCTCCGTAGCCCTGGGTAGAAGGAGTGACTTTGCCCCCTTGGAGCCTAATGTCGAAAACAGCTGCCTGGAGGTTGCAAATGGGCCAGGGACATTGCAGGCCCAGTGCTGACGCTGTGAGGGTGCTTGTGTACCGTTTTGAAGCACGTAAAGTGTTCTTTTTACTCCACTTCCATCCAGGGGGAAAACCTGGAATCTTACCCTACTTGGAGCTCCGCAGCCCTGGGTAGAAGGAGTGACTTTTCCCCCTTGGAGCTGAAACACCCATAATGTGTAAAATAGCTGCCTGGAAGGTTGCAAATGGGCCAGGGACATTGCAGGCCCAGTGCTGGCACTGTGAGGGTGCTTGTGTGCTGTTTTAAAGCACGTAAAGTGTTCTTTTTTTTCCCCACTTCCATCCAGGGGGAAAACCTGGAATCTTACCCGACTTGGAGCTCCGTAGCCCTGGGTAGAAGGAGTGACTTTGCCCCCTTGGAGCTGAAACACTCATAATGTGTAAAATAGCAGCCTGGAAGGTTGCAAATGGGCCAGGGACATTGCAGGCTCACTGCTGGCACTGTGAGGGTGCTTGTGTACAGTTTAAAAGCACGTAAAGTGTTCTTTTTTCTCCACTTCCATCCAGGGGGAAAACCTGGAATCTTACCCTACTTGGAGCTCCGTAGCCCTGGGTAGAAGGAGTGACTTTGCCCCCTTGGAGCTGAAACACCCATAATGTGTAAAATAGCTGCCTGGAAGGTTGCAAATGGCCCAGGGACATTGCAGGCCCAGCGCTGACACTGTGAGGGTGCTTGTGTAACATTTTGAAGCACGTAAAGTGTTCTTTTTTTTTCCACTTCCATCCAGGGGGAAAACCTGGAATATTACCCTACTTGGAGCTCCGTAGCCCTGGGTAGAAGGAGTGACTTTGCCCCCTTGGAGCCTAATGTCGAAAACAGCTGCCTGGAGGTTGCAAATGGGCCAGGGACATTGCAGGCCCAGTGCTGACGCTGTGAGGGTGCTTGTGTACCGTTTTGAAGCACGTAAAGTGTTCTTTTTACTCCACTTCCATCCAGGGGGAAAACCTGGAATCTTACCCTACTTGGAGCTCCGCAGCCCTGGGTAGAAGGAGTGACTTTTCCCCCTTGGAGCTGAAACACCCATAATGTGTAAAATAGCTGCCTGGAAGGTTGCAAATGGCCCAGGGACATTGCAGGCCCAGTGCTGACACTGTGATGGTGCTTGTGTACAGTTTTGAAGCACGAAAAATGATCTTTTTTTCCACTTCCATCTAGGGGGAAAACCTGGAATCTTACCCTACTTGGAGCTCCGTAGCCCTGGGTAGAAGGAGTGACTTTTCCCCCTTGGAGCCTAATGTCGAAAACAGCTGCCTGGAGGTTGCAAATGGGCCAGGGACATTGCAGGCCCAGTGCTGACACTGTGAGGGTGCTTGTGTACCGTTTTGAAGCACGTAAAGTGTTCTTTTTTTTCCACTTCCATCCAGGGGGAAAAACTGGAATCTTACCCTACTTGGAGCTCCGTAGCCCTGGGTAGAAGGAGTGACTTTGCCCCCTTGGAGCTGAAACACTCATAATGTGTAAAATAGCTGCCTGGAAGGGTGCAAATGGCCCAGGGACATTGCAGGCCCAGTGATGACACTGTGAGGGTGCTTGTGTACAGTTTAAAAGCACGTAAAGTGTTCTTTTTTTTCCACTTCCATCCAGGGGGAAAAACTGGAATCTTACCCTACTTGGAGCTCCGTAGCCCTGGGTAGAAGGAGTGACTTTGTCCCCTTGGAGCTGAAACACTCATAATGTGTAAAATAGCAGCCTGGAAGGTTACAAATGGGCCAGGGACATTGCAGGCCCAGTGCTGACACTGTGAGGGTGCTTGTGTACAGTTTTGAAGCACGTAAAGTGTTATTTTTTTTCCACTTCCATCCAGGGGGAAAACCTGGAATCTTACCCTACTTGGAGCTCCGTAGCCCTGGGTAGAAGGAGTGACTTTGCCCCCTTGGAGCCTAATGTCGAAAACAGCTGCCTGGAGCTTGCAAATGGGCCAGGGACATTGCAGGCCCAGTGCTGACGCTGTGAGGGTGCTTGTGTACCGTTTTGAAGCACGTAAAGTGTTCTTTTTTTCCAACTTCCATCCAGGGGGAAATCCTGGAATCTTACCCTACTTGGAGCTCCGTAGCCCTGGGTAGAAGGAGTGACTTTGCCCCCTTGGAGCTGAAACACCCATAATGTGTAAAATAGCTGCCTGGAAGGTTGCAAATGGCCCAGGGACATTGCAGGCCCAGCGCTGACACTGTGAGGGTGCTTGTGTAACATTTTGAAGCATGTAAAGTGTTCTTTTTTTTTCCACTTCCATCCAGGGGGAAAACCTGGAATATTACCCTACTTGGAGCTCCGTAGCCCTGGGTAGAAGGAGTGACTTTGCCCCCTTGGAGCCTAATGTCGAAAACAGCTGCCTGGAGGTTGCAAATGGGCCAGGGACATTGCAGGCCCAGTGCTTGCACTGTGAGGGAGCTTGTGTGCGGTTTTAAAGCACGTAAAGTGTTCTTTTTTTTCCCCACTTCCATCCAGGGGGAAAACCTGGAATCTTACCCTACTTGGAGCTCCGTAGCCCTGGGTAGAAGGAGTGACTTTTCCCCCTTGGAGCCTAATGTCGAAAACAGCTGCCTGGAGCTTGCAAATGGGCCAGGGACATTGCAGGCCCAGTGCTGACACTGTGAGGGTGCTTGTGTACCGTTTTGAAGCACGTAAAGTGTTCTTTTTTTTCCACTTCCATCCAGGGGGAAAACCTGGAATCTTACCCTACTTGGAGCTCCGTAGCCCTGGGTAGAAGGAGTGACTTTTCCCTCTTGGAGCTGAAACACCCATAATGTGTAAAATAGCTGCCTGGAAGGTTGCAAATGGCCCAGGGACATTGCAGGCCCAGTGCTGACACTGTGATGGTGCTTGTGTACAGTTTTGAAGCACGAAAAATGATCTTTTTTTCCACTTCCATCTAGGGGGAAAACCTGGAATCTTACCCTACTTGGAGCTCCGTAGCCCTGGGTAGAAGGAGTGACTTTTCCCCCTTGGAGCCTAATGTCGAAAACAGCTGCCTGGAGGTTGCAAATGGGCCAGGGACATTGCAGGCCCAGTGCTGACACTGTGAGGGTGCTTGTGTACAGTTTTGAAGCACGTAAAGTGTTCTTTTTTCTCCACTTCCATCCAGGGGGAAAACCTGGAATCTTACCCTACTTGGAGCTCCGTAGCCCTGGGTAGAAGGAGTGACTTTGCCCCCTGGGAGCTGAAACACCCATAATGTGTAAAATAGCTGCCTGGAAGGTTGCAAATGGGCCAGGGACATTGCAGGCTCACTGCTGGCACTGTGAGGGTGCTTGTGTGCGGTTTTAAAGCACTTAAGGCCCGTATTTATACTTTTTTTAGCGCCGCATTTGCGTCGTTTTTTGACGCAAAAACGGCGCAAACTTGCAAAATACCATTGTATTTTGTAGGTTTGCGCCGTTAGCCGTCAAAAAGCGGCGCAAATGCGGCGCTAAAAAAAGTATAAATACGGGCCTTAAAGTGTTCTTTTTTTTCCACTTCCATCCAGGGGCAAAACCTGGAATCTTACCCTACTTGGAGCTCCGTAGCCCTGGGTAGAAGGAGTGACTTTTCCCCCTTGGAGCTGAAACACCCATAATGTGTAAAATAGCTGCCTGGAAGGTTGCAAATGGGCCAGGGACATTGCAGGCCCAGTGCTGGCACTGTGAGGGTGCTTGTGTGCTGTTTTAAAGCACGTAAAGTGTTCTTTTTTTTCCCCACTTCCATCCAGGGGGAAAACCTGGAATCTTACCCGACTTGGAGCTCCGTAGCCCTGGGTAGAAGGAGTGACTTTGCCCCCTTGGAGCTGAAACACTCATAATGTGTAAAATAGCAGCCTGGAAGGTTGCAAATGGGCCAGGGACATTGCAGGCTCACTGCTGGCACTGTGAGGGTGCTTGTGTACAGTTTAAAAGCACGTAAAGTGTTCTTTTTTCTCCACTTCCATCCAGGGGGAAAACCTGGAATCTTACCCTACTTGGAGCTCCGTAGCCCTGGGTAGAAGGAGTGACTTTGCCCCCTTGGAGCTGAAACACTCATAATGTGTAAAATAGCAGCCTGGAAGGTTGCAAATGGGCCAGGGACATTGCAGGCTCACTGCTGGCACTGTGAGGGTGCTTGTGTACAGTTTAAAAGCACGTAAAGTGTTCTTTTTTCTCCACTTCCATCCAGGGGGAAAACCTGGAATCTTACCCTGCTTGGAGCTCCGTAGCCCTGGGTAGAAGGAGTGACTTTGCCCCCTTGGAGCTGAAACACCCATAATGTGTAAAATAGCAGCCTGGAAGGTTGCAAAAGGGCCAGGGACATTGCAGGCCCAGTGCTGGCACTGTGAGGGTGCTTGTGTGCGGTTTTAAAGCACGTAAAGTGTTCTTTTTTATCCCACTTCCATCCAGGGGGAAAACCTGGAATCTTACCCTACTTGGAGCTCCGTAGCCCTGGGTAGAAGGAGTGACTTTGCCCCCTTGGAGCTGAAACACCCATAATGTGTAAAATAGCTGCCTGGAAGGTTGCAAATGGCCCAGGGACATTGCAGGCCCAGCGCTGACACTGTGAGGGTGCTTGTGTAACATTTTGAAGCACGTAAAGTGTTCTTTTTTTTTCCACTTCCATCCAGGGGGAAAACCTGGAATATTACCCTACTTGGAGCTCCGTAGCCCTGGGTAGAAGGAGTGACTTTGCCCCCTTGGAGCCTAATGTCGAAAACAGCTGCCTGGAGGTTGCAAATGGGCCAGGGACATTGCAGGCCCAGTGCTGACGCTGTGAGGGTGCTTGTGTACCGTTTTGAAGCACGTAAAGTGTTCTTTTTACTCCACTTCCATCCAGGGGGAAAACCTGGAATCTTACCCTACTTGGAGCTCCGCAGCCCTGGGTAGAAGGAGTGACTTTTCCCCCTTGGAGCTGAAACACCCATAATGTGTAAAATAGCTGCCTGGAAGGTTGCAAATGGGCCAGGGACATTGCAGGCCCAGTGCTGGCACTGTGAGGGTGCTTGTGTGCTGTTTTAAAGCACGTAAAGTGTTCTTTTTTTTCCCCACTTCCATCCAGGGGGAAAACCTGGAATCTTACCCGACTTGGAGCTCCGTAGCCCTGGGTAGAAGGAGTGACTTTGCCCCCTTGGAGCTGAAACACTCATAATGTGTAAAATAGCAGCCTGGAAGGTTGCAAATGGGCCAGGGACATTGCAGGCTCACTGCTGGCACTGTGAGGGTGCTTGTGTACAGTTTAAAAGCACGTAAAGTGTTCTTTTTTCTCCACTTCCATCCAGGGGGAAAACCTGGAATCTTACCCTACTTGGAGCTCCGTAGCCCTGGGTAGAAGGAGTGACTTTGCCCCCTTGGAGCTGAAACACCCATAATGTGTAAAATAGCTGCCTGGAAGGTTGCAAATGGCCCAGGGACATTGCAGGCCCAGCGCTGACACTGTGAGGGTGCTTGTGTAACATTTTGAAGCACGTAAAGTGTTCTTTTTTTTTCCACTTCCATCCAGGGGGAAAACCTGGAATATTACCCTACTTGGAGCTCCGTAGCCCTGGGTAGAAGGAGTGACTTTGCCCCCTTGGAGCCTAATGTCGAAAACAGCTGCCTGGAGGTTGCAAATGGGCCAGGGACATTGCAGGCCCAGTGCTGACGCTGTGAGGGTGCTTGTGTACCGTTTTGAAGCACGTAAAGTGTTCTTTTTACTCCACTTCCATCCAGGGGGAAAACCTGGAATCTTACCCTACTTGGAGCTCCGCAGCCCTGGGTAGAAGGAGTGACTTTTCCCCCTTGGAGCTGAAACACCCATAATGTGTAAAATAGCTGCCTGGAAGGTTGCAAATGGCCCAGGGACATTGCAGGCCCAGTGCTGACACTGTGATGGTGCTTGTGTACAGTTTTGAAGCACGAAAAATGATCTTTTTTTCCACTTCCATCTAGGGGGAAAACCTGGAATCTTACCCTACTTGGAGCTCCGTAGCCCTGGGTAGAAGGAGTGACTTTTCCCCCTTGGAGCCTAATGTCGAAAACAGCTGCCTGGAGGTTGCAAATGGGCCAGGGACATTGCAGGCCCAGTGCTGACACTGTGAGGGTGCTTGTGTACCGTTTTGAAGCACGTAAAGTGTTCTTTTTTTTCCACTTCCATCCAGGGGGAAAAACTGGAATCTTACCCTACTTGGAGCTCCGTAGCCCTGGGTAGAAGGAGTGACTTTGCCCCCTTGGAGCTGAAACACTCATAATGTGTAAAATAGCTGCCTGGAAGGGTGCAAATGGCCCAGGGACATTGCAGGCCCAGTGATGACACTGTGAGGGTGCTTGTGTACAGTTTAAAAGCACGTAAAGTGTTCTTTTTTTTCCACTTCCATCCAGGGGGAAAAACTGGAATCTTACCCTACTTGGAGCTCCGTAGCCCTGGGTAGAAGGAGTGACTTTGTCCCCTTGGAGCTGAAACACTCATAATGTGTAAAATAGCAGCCTGGAAGGTTACAAATGGGCCAGGGACATTGCAGGCCCAGTGCTGACACTGTGAGGGTGCTTGTGTACAGTTTTGAAGCACGTAAAGTGTTATTTTTTTTCCACTTCCATCCAGGGGGAAAACCTGGAATCTTACCCTACTTGGAGCTCCGTAGCCCTGGGTAGAAGGAGTGACTTTGCCCCCTTGGAGCCTAATGTCGAAAACAGCTGCCTGGAGCTTGCAAATGGGCCAGGGACATTGCAGGCCCAGTGCTGACGCTGTGAGGGTGCTTGTGTACCGTTTTGAAGCACGTAAAGTGTTCTTTTTTTCCAACTTCCATCCAGGGGGAAATCCTGGAATCTTACCCTACTTGGAGCTCCGTAGCCCTGGGTAGAAGGAGTGACTTTGCCCCCTTGGAGCTGAAACACCCATAATGTGTAAAATAGCTGCCTGGAAGGTTGCAAATGGCCCAGGGACATTGCAGGCCCAGCGCTGACACTGTGAGGGTGCTTGTGTAACATTTTGAAGCACGTAAAGTGTTCTTTTTTTTTCCACTTCCATCCAGGGGGAAAACCTGGAATATTACCCTACTTGGAGCTCCGTAGCCCTGGGTAGAAGG
The DNA here is from genome assembly GCF_031143425.1 of Pleurodeles waltl. Classification (NCBI taxonomy): domain Eukaryota; kingdom Metazoa; phylum Chordata; class Amphibia; order Caudata; family Salamandridae; genus Pleurodeles; species Pleurodeles waltl. The sequence continues at coordinate 278,140 of NW_027149894.1, forward strand.
AGTGACTTTGCCCCCTTGGAGCCTAATGTCGAAAACAGCTGCCTGGAGGTTGCAAATGGGCCAGGGACATTGCAGGCCCAGTGCTTGCACTGTGAGGGTGCTTGTGTGCGGTTTTAAAGCACGTAAAGTGTTCTTTTTTTTCCCCACTTCCATCCAGGGGGAAAACCTGGAATCTTACCCTACTTGGAGCTCCGTAGCCCTGGGTAGAAGGAGTGACTTTTCCCCCTTGGAGCCTAATGTCGAAAACAGCTGCCTGGAGCTTGCAAATGGGCCAGGGACATTGCAGGCCCAGTGCTGACACTGTGAGGGTGCTTGTGTACCGTTTTGAAGCACGTAAAGTGTTCTTTTTTTTCCACTTCCATCCAGGGGGAAAACCTGGAATCTTACCCTACTTGGAGCTCCGTAGCCCTGGGTAGAAGGAGTGACTTTTCCCTCTTGGAGCTGAAACACCCATAATGTGTAAAATAGCTGCCTGGAAGGTTGCAAATGGCCCAGGGACATTGCAGGCCCAGTGCTGACACTGTGATGGTGCTTGTGTACAGTTTTGAAGCACGAAAAATGATCTTTTTTTCCACTTCCATCTAGGGGGAAAACCTGGAATCTTACCCTACTTGGAGCTCCGTAGCCCTGGGTAGAAGGAGTGACTTTTCCCCCTTGGAGCCTAATGTCGAAAACAGCTGCCTGGAGGTTGCAAATGGGCCAGGGACATTGCAGGCCCAGTGCTGACACTGTGAGGGTGCTTGTGTACAGTTTTGAAGCACGTAAAGTGTTCTTTTTTCTCCACTTCCATCCAGGGGGAAAACCTGGAATCTTACCCTACTTGGAGCTCCGTAGCCCTGGGTAGAAGGAGTGACTTTGCCCCCTGGGAGCTGAAACACCCATAATGTGTAAAATAGCTGCCTGGAAGGTTGCAAATGGGCCAGGGACATTGCAGGCTCACTGCTGGCACTGTGAGGGTGCTTGTGTGCGGTTTTAAAGCACTTAGGCCCGTATTTATACTTTTTTTAGCGCCGCATTTGCGTCGTTTTTTGACGCAAAAACGGCGCAAACTTGCAAAATACCATTGTATTTTGTAGGTTTGCGCCGTTAGCCGTCAAAAAGCGGCGCAAATGCGGCGCTAAAAAAAGTATAAATACGGGCCTTAAAGTGTTCTTTTTTTTCCACTTCCATCCAGGGGCAAAACCTGGAATCTTACCCTACTTGGAGCTCCGTAGCCCTGGGTAGAAGGAGTGACTTTGCCCCCTTGGAGCTGAAACACCCATAATGTGTAAAATAGCTGCCTGGAAGGTAGCAAATGGCCCAGGGACATTGCAGGCCCAGTGCTGACACTGTGAGGGTGCTTGTGTACAGTTTTGAAGCACGTAACATGTTCTTTTTTTTCCACTTCCATCAAGGGGGAAAACCTGGAATCTTACCCTACTTGGAGCTCCGCAGCCCTGGGTAGAAGGAGTGACTTTTCCCCCTTGGAGCTGAAACACCCATAATGTGTAAAATAGCTGCCTGGAAGGTTGCAAATGGCCCAGGGACACTGCAGGCCCAGTGCTGACACTGTGATGGTGCTTGTGTACAGTTTTGAAGCACGAAAAATGATCTTTTTTTCCACTTCCATCTAGGGGGAAAACCTGGAATCTTACCCTACTTGGAGCTCCGTAGCCCTGGGTAGAAGGAGTGACTTTGCCCCCTTGGAGCCTAATGTCGAAAACAGCTGCCTGGAGGTTGCAAATGGGCCAGGGACATTGCAGGCCCAGTGCTGACACTGTGAGGGTGCTTGTGTACAGTTTTGAAGCACGTAAAGTGTTCTTTTTTTTCCACTTCCATCCAGGGGGAAAACCTGGAATCTAACCCTACTTGGAGCTCCGTAGCCCTGGGTAGAAGGAGTGACTTTGCCCCCTTGGAGCTGAAACACCCATAATGTGTAAAATAGCTGCCTGGAAGGTTGCAAATGGCCCAGGGACATTGCAGGCCCAGTGCTGACACTGTGATGGTGCTTGTGTACAGTTTTGAAGCACGAAAAATGATCTTTTTTTCCACTTCCATCTAGGGGGAAAACCTGGAATCTTACCCTACTTGGAGCTCCGTAGCCCTGGGTAGAAGGAGTGACTTTTCCCCCTTGGAGCCTAATGTCGAAAACAGCTGCCTGGAGGTTGCAAATGGGCCAGGGACATTGCAGGCCCAGTGCTGACACTGTGAGGGTGCTTGTGTACCGTTTTGAAGCTCGTAAAGTGTTCTTTTTTTTCCACTTCCATCCAGGGGGAAAAACTGGAATCTTACCCTACTTGGAGCTCCGTAGCCCTGGGTAGAAGGAGTGACTTTGCCCCCTTGGAGCTGAAACACTCATAATGTGTAAAATAGCTGCCTGGAAGGGTGCAAATGGCCCAGGGACATTGCAGGCCCAGTGATGACACTGTGAGGGTGCTTGTGTACAGTTTAAAAGCACGTAAAGTGTTCTTTTTTTTCCACTTCCATCCAGGGGGAAAAACTGGAATCTTACCCTACTTGGAGCTCCGTAGCCCTGGGTAGAAGGAGTGACTTTGTCCCCTTGGAGCTGAAACACTCATAATGTGTAAAATAGCAGCCTGGAAGGTTACAAATGGGCCAGGGACATTGCAGGCCCAGTGCTGACACTGTGAGGGTGCTTGTGTACAGTTTTGAAGCACGTAAAGTGTTATTTTTTTTCCACTTCCATCCAGGGGGAAAACCTGGAATCTTACCCTACTTGGAGCTCCGTAGCCCTGGGTAGAAGGAGTGACTTTGCCCCCTTGGAGCCTAATGTCGAAAACAGCTGCCTGGAGCTTGCAAATGGGCCAGGGACATTGCAGGCCCAGTGCTGACGCTGTGAGGGTGCTTGTGTACCGTTTTGAAGCACGTAAAGTGTTCTTTTTTTCCAACTTCCATCCAGGGGGAAATCCTGGAATCTTACCCTACTTGGAGCTCCGTAGCCCTGGGTAGAAGGAGTGACTTTGCCCCCTTGGAGCTGAAACACCCATAATGTGTAAAATAGCTGCCTGGAAGGTTGCAAATGGCCCAGGGACATTGCAGGCCCAGCGCTGACACTGTGAGGGTGCTTGTGTAACATTTTGAAGCACGTAAAGTGTTCTTTTTTTTTCCACTTCCATCCAGGGGGAAAACCTGGAATCTTACCCTACTTGGAGCTCCGTAGCCCTGGGTAGAAGGAGTGACTTTGCCCCCTTGGAACTGAAACACCCATAATGTGTAAAATAGCTTCCTGGAAGGTTGCAAATGGGCCAGGGACATTGCAGGCCCAGTGCTGACACTGTGAGGGTGCTTGTGCACAGTTTTGAAGCACGTAAAGTGTTCTTTTTTCTCCACTTCCATCCAGGGGGAAAACCTGGAATCTTACCCTACTTGGTGCTCCGTAGCCCTGGGTAGAAGGAGTGACTTTGCCCCCTTGGAGCTGAAACACCCATAATGTGTAAAATAGCTGCCTGGAAGGTTGCAAATGGCCGAGGGACATTGCAGGCCCAGTGCTGACACTGTGAGGGTGCTTGTGTACAGTTTTGAAGCACGTAAAGTGTTCTTTTTTCTCCACTTCCATCCAGGGGGAAAACCTGGAATCTTACCCAACTTGGAGCTCCGTAGCCCTGGGTAGAAGGAGTGACTTTGCCCCCTTGGAGCCTAATGTCGAAAACAGCTGCCTGGAGGTTGCAAATGGCCAGGGACATTGCAGGCCCAGTGCTGACACTGTGAGGGTGCTTGTGTACAGTTTTGAAGCACGTAAAGTGTTCTTTTTTTTCCACTTCCATCCAGGGGGAAAACCTGGAATCTAACCCTACTTGGAGCTCCGTAGCCCTGTGTAGAAGGAGTGACTTTGCCCCCTTGAAGCTGAAACACTCATAATGTGTAAAATAGCTGCCTGGAAGGTTGCAAATGGCCCAGGGACATTGCAGGCCCAGTGCTGACACGGTGGGGGTGCTTGTGTACAGTTTTGAAGCACGTAAAGTGTTCTTTTTTCTCCACTTCCATCCAGGGGGAAAACCTGGAATCTTACCATACTTGGAGCTCCGTAGCCCTGGGTAGAAGGAGTGACTTTGCCCCCTTGGAGCTGAAACACTCATAATGAGTAAAATAGCAGCCTGGAAGGTTGCAAATGGGCCAGGGACATTGCAGGCTCACTGCTGGCACTGTGAGGGTGCTTGTGTACAGTTTAAAAGCACGTAAAGTGTTCTTTTTTCTCCACTTCCATCCAGGGGGAAAACCTGGAATCTTACCTTACTTGGAGCTCCGTAGCCCTGGGTAGAAGTAGTGACTTTGCCCCCTTGGAGCCTAATGTCGAAAACAGCTGCCTGGAGGTTGCAAATGGGCCAGGGACATTGCAGGCCCAGTGCTTGCACTGTGAGGGTGCTTATGTGCGGTTTTAAAGCACGTAAAGTGTTCTTTTTTTTCCCCACTTCCATCCAGGGGAAAAACCTGGAATCTTACCCTACTTGGAGCTCCGTAGCCCTGGGTAGAAGGAGTGACTTTTCCCCCTTGGAGCCTAATGTCGAAAACAGCTGCCTGGAGCTTGCAAATGGGCCAGGGACATTGCAGGCCCAGTGCTGACACTGTGAGGGTGCTTGTGTACCGTTTTGAAGCACGTAAAGTGTTCTTTTTTTTCCACTTCCATCCAGGGGGAAAACCTGGAATCTTACACTACTTGGAGCTCCGTAGCCCTGGGTAGAAGGAGTGACTTTGCCCCCTTGGAGCTGAAACACCCATAATGTGTAAAATAGCTGCCTGGAAGGTAGCAAATGGCCCAGGGACATTGCAGGCCCAGTGCTGACACTGTGAGGGTGCTTGTGTACAGTTTTGAAGCACGTAAAGAGTTCTTTTTTCTCCACTTCCATCCAGGGGGAAAACCTGGAATCTTACCCTACTTGGAGCTCCGTAGCCCTGGGTAGAAGGAGTGACTTTGCCCCCTTGGAGCTGAAACACCCATAATGTGAAATATAGCTGCCTGGAAGGTTGCAAATGGGCCAGGGACATTGCAGGCCCAGTGCTGACGCTGTGAGGGTGCTTGTGTACCGTTTTAAAGCACGTAAAGTGTTCTTTTTTTTCCCACTTCCATCCAGGGGGAAAACCTGGAATCTTACCCTACTTGGAGCTCCGTAGCCCTGGGTAGAAGGAGTGACTTTGCCCCCTTGGAGCCTAATGTCGAAAACCGCTGCCTGGAGGTTGCAAATGGGCCAGGGACATTGCAGGCCCAGTGCTGACACTGTGAGGGTGCTTGTGTACCGTTTTGAATCATGTAAAGTGTTCTTTTATTTTTCACTTCCATCCCGGGGTTAAACCTGGAATCTTACCCTACTTGGAGCTCCGTAGCCCCGTGTAGAAGGAGTGACTTTGCCCCCTTGGAGCTGAAACACTCATAATGTGTAAAATAGCTGCCTGGAAGGTTGCAAATGGCCCAGGGACATTGCAGGCCCAGTGCTGACACTGTGAGGGTGCTTGTGTACAGTTTTGAAGCACGTAAAGTGTTCTTTTTTCTCCACTTCCATCCAGGGGGAAAACCTGGAATCTTACCCTACTTGGAGCTCCGTAGCCCTGGGTAGAAGGAGTGACTTTGCCCCCTTGGAGCTGAAACACTCATAATGTGTAAAATAGCAGCCTGGAAGGTCGCAAATGGGACAGGGACATTGCAGGCTCAGTGCTGGCACTGTGAAGGTGCTTGTGTGCGGTTTTAAAGCACGTAAAGTGTTCTTTTTTTTCCCACTTCCATCCAGGGGGAAAACCTGGAATCTTACCCTACTTGGAGCTCCGTAGCCCTGGGTAGAAGGAGTGACTTTGCCCCCTTGGAACTGAAACACCCATAATGTGTAAAATAGCTTCCTGGAAGGTTGCAAATGGGCCAGGGACATTGCAGGCCCAGTGCTGACACTGTGAGGGTGCTTGTGCACAGTTTTGAAGCACGTAAAGTGTTCTTTTTTCTCCACTTCCATCCAGGGGGAAAACCTGGAATCTTACCCTACTTGGTGCTCCGTAGCCCTGGGTAGAAGGAGTGACTTTGCCCCCTTGGAGCTGAAACACCCATAATGTGTAAAATAACAGCCTGGAAGGTTGCAAATGGGCCAGGGACATTGCAGGCTCACTGCTGGCACTGTGAGGGTGCTTGTGTGCGGTTTTAAAGCACGTAAAGTGTTCTTTTTTTCCCCACTTCCATCCAGTGGGAAAACCTGGAATCTTACCCTACTTGGAGCTCCGTAGCCCTGGGTAGAAGGAGTGACTTTGCCCCCTTGAAGCTGAAACACCCATAATGTGTAAAATAGCTCCCTGGAAGGTAGCAAATGGCCCAGGGACATTGCAGGCCCAGTGCTGACACTGTGTGGGTGCTTGTGTACAGTTTTGAAGCACGTAAAGTGTTCTTTTTTCTCCACTTCCATCCAGGGGGAAAACCTGGAATCTTACCCTACTTGGAGCTCCGTAGCCCTGGGTAGAAGGAGTGACTTTGCCCCCTTGGAGCCTAATGTCGAAAACAGCTGCCTGGAGGTTGCAAATGGGCCAGGGACATTGCAGGCCCAGTGCTGACACTGTGAGGGTGCTTGTGTACCGTTTTGAATCATGTAAAGTGTTCTTTTATTTTTCACTTCCATCCCGGGGTTAAACCTGGAATCTTACCCTACTTGGAGCTCCGTAGCCCTGGGTAGAAGGAGTGACTTTGCCCCCTTGGAGCTGAAACACTCATAATGTGTAAAATAGCTGCCTGGAAGGTTACAAATGGGCCCAGGGACACTGCAGGCCCAGTGCTGACACTGTGAGGGTGCTTGTGTACCTCTTTGAAGCACGTAAAGTGTTCTTTTTTTCCCACTTCCATCCAGGGGGAAAACCTGGAATCTTACCCGACTTGGAGCTCCGTAGCCCTGGGTAGAAGGAGTGACTTTACCCCCGTGGAGCTGAAACACTCATAATGTGTAAAACGAGGTTAAAAAAGGGCCAGGGACATTGTAGGCCCAGCGCTGACACTGTGAGGGTGCTTGTGTACCTCTTTGAAGCACGTAAAGTGTTCTCTTTTTTTCCACTTCCATCCAGGGGTAAAACCTGGAATCTTACCCTACTTGGAGCTCCGTAGCCCTGGGTAGAAGGAGTGACTTTGCCCCCTTGGAGCCTAATGTCGAAAACAGCTGCCTGGAGCTTGCAAATGGGCCAGGGACATTGCAGGCCCAGTGCTTGCACTGTGAGGGTGCTTGTGTGCGGTTTTAAAGCACGTAAAGTGTTCTTTTTTTTCCCACTTCCATCCAGGGGGAAAACCTGGAATCTTACCCTACTTGGAGCTCCGTAGCCCTGGGTAGAAGGAGTGACTTTGCCCCCTTGGAGCTGAAACACCCATAATGTGTAAAATAACAGCCTGGAAGGTTGCAAATGGGCCAGGGACATTGCAGGCTCACTGCTGGCACTGTGAGGGTGCTTGTGTACAGTTTAAAAGCACGTAAAGTGTTCTTTTTTCTCCACTTCCATCCAGGGGGAAAACCTGGAATCTTACCCTGCTTGGAGCTCCGTAGCCCTGGGTAGAAGGAGTGACTTTGCCCCCTTGGAGCTGAAACACCCATAATGTGTAAAATAGCAGCCTGGAAGGTTGCAAAAGGGCCAGGGACATTGCAGGCCCAGTGCTGGCACTGTGAGGGTGCTTGTGTGCGGTTTTAAAGCACGTAAAGTGTTCTTTTTTATCCCACTTCCATCCAGGGGGAAAACCTGGAATCTTACCCTACTTGGAGCTCCGTAGCCCTGGGTAGAAGGAGTGACTTTGCCCCCTTGGAGCTGAAACACCCATAATGTGTAAAATAGCTGCCTGGAAGGTTGCAAATGGCCCAGGGACATTGCAGGCCCAGCGCTGACACTGTGAGGGTGCTTGTGTAACATTTTGAAGCACGTAAAGTGTTCTTTTTTTTTCCACTTCCATCCAGGGGGAAAACCTGGAATATTACCCTACTTGGAGCTCCGTAGCCCTGGGTAGAAGGAGTGACTTTGCCCCCTTGGAGCCTAATGTCGAAAACAGCTGCCTGGAGGTTGCAAATGGGCCAGGGACATTGCAGGCCCAGTGCTGACGCTGTGAGGGTGCTTGTGTACCGTTTTGAAGCACGTAAAGTGTTCTTTTTACTCCACTTCCATCCAGGGGGAAAACCTGGAATCTTACCCTACTTGGAGCTCCGCAGCCCTGGGTAGAAGGAGTGACTTTTCCCCCTTGGAGCTGAAACACCCATAATGTGTAAAATAGCTGCCTGGAAGGTTGCAAATGGGCCAGGGACATTGCAGGCCCAGTGCTGGCACTGTGAGGGTGCTTGTGTGCTGTTTTAAAGCACGTAAAGTGTTCTTTTTTTTCCCCACTTCCATCCAGGGGGAAAACCTGGAATCTTACCCGACTTGGAGCTCCGTAGCCCTGGGTAGAAGGAGTGACTTTGCCCCCTTGGAGCTGAAACACTCATAATGTGTAAAATAGCAGCCTGGAAGGTTGCAAATGGGCCAGGGACATTGCAGGCTCACTGCTGGCACTGTGAGGGTGCTTGTGTACAGTTTAAAAGCACGTAAAGTGTTCTTTTTTCTCCACTTCCATCCAGGGGGAAAACCTGGAATCTTACCCTACTTGGAGCTCCGTAGCCCTGGGTAGAAGGAGTGACTTTGCCCCCTTGGAGCTGAAACACCCATAATGTGTAAAATAGCTGCCTGGAAGGTTGCAAATGGCCCAGGGACATTGCAGGCCCAGCGCTGACACTGTGAGGGTGCTTGTGTAACATTTTGAAGCACGTAAAGTGTTCTTTTTTTTTCCACTTCCATCCAGGGGGAAAACCTGGAATATTACCCTACTTGGAGCTCCGTAGCCCTGGGTAGAAGGAGTGACTTTGCCCCCTTGGAGCCTAATGTCGAAAACAGCTGCCTGGAGGTTGCAAATGGGCCAGGGACATTGCAGGCCCAGTGCTGACGCTGTGAGGGTGCTTGTGTACCGTTTTGAAGCACGTAAAGTGTTCTTTTTACTCCACTTCCATCCAGGGGGAAAACCTGGAATCTTACCCTACTTGGAGCTCCGCAGCCCTGGGTAGAAGGAGTGACTTTTCCCCCTTGGAGCTGAAACACCCATAATGTGTAAAATAGCTGCCTGGAAGGTTGCAAATGGCCCAGGGACATTGCAGGCCCAGTGCTGACACTGTGATGGTGCTTGTGTACAGTTTTGAAGCACGAAAAATGATCTTTTTTTCCACTTCCATCTAGGGGGAAAACCTGGAATCTTACCCTACTTGGAGCTCCGTAGCCCTGGGTAGAAGGAGTGACTTTTCCCCCTTGGAGCCTAATGTCGAAAACAGCTGCCTGGAGGTTGCAAATGGGCCAGGGACATTGCAGGCCCAGTGCTGACACTGTGAGGGTGCTTGTGTACCGTTTTGAAGCACGTAAAGTGTTCTTTTTTTTCCACTTCCATCCAGGGGGAAAAACTGGAATCTTACCCTACTTGGAGCTCCGTAGCCCTGGGTAGAAGGAGTGACTTTGCCCCCTTGGAGCTGAAACACTCATAATGTGTAAAATAGCTGCCTGGAAGGGTGCAAATGGCCCAGGGACATTGCAGGCCCAGTGATGACACTGTGAGGGTGCTTGTGTACAGTTTAAAAGCACGTAAAGTGTTCTTTTTTTTCCACTTCCATCCAGGGGGAAAAACTGGAATCTTACCCTACTTGGAGCTCCGTAGCCCTGGGTAGAAGGAGTGACTTTGTCCCCTTGGAGCTGAAACACTCATAATGTGTAAAATAGCAGCCTGGAAGGTTACAAATGGGCCAGGGACATTGCAGGCCCAGTGCTGACACTGTGAGGGTGCTTGTGTACAGTTTTGAAGCACGTAAAGTGTTATTTTTTTTCCACTTCCATCCAGGGGGAAAACCTGGAATCTTACCCTACTTGGAGCTCCGTAGCCCTGGGTAGAAGGAGTGACTTTGCCCCCTTGGAGCCTAATGTCGAAAACAGCTGCCTGGAGCTTGCAAATGGGCCAGGGACATTGCAGGCCCAGTGCTGACGCTGTGAGGGTGCTTGTGTACCGTTTTGAAGCACGTAAAGTGTTCTTTTTTTCCAACTTCCATCCAGGGGGAAATCCTGGAATCTTACCCTACTTGGAGCTCCGTAGCCCTGGGTAGAAGGAGTGACTTTGCCCCCTTGGAGCTGAAACACCCATAATGTGTAAAATAGCTGCCTGGAAGGTTGCAAATGGCCCAGGGACATTGCAGGCCCAGCGCTGACACTGTGAGGGTGCTTGTGTAACATTTTGAAGCACGTAAAGTGTTCTTTTTTTTTCCACTTCCATCCAGGGGGAAAACCTGGAATATTACCCTACTTGGAGCTCCGTAGCCCTGGGTAGAAGGAGTGACTTTGCCCCCTTGGAGCCTAATGTCGAAAACAGCTGCCTGGAGGTTGCAAATGGGCCAGGGACATTGCAGGCCCAGTGCTTGCACTGTGAGGGTGCTTGTGTGCGGTTTTAAAGCACGTAAAGTGTTCTTTTTTTTCCCCACTTCCATCCAGGGGGAAAACCTGGAATCTTACCCTACTTGGAGCTCCGTAGCCCTGGGTAGAAGGAGTGACTTTTCCCCCTTGGAGCCTAATGTCGAAAACAGCTGCCTGGAGCTTGCAAATGGGCCAGGGACATTGCAGGCCCAGTGCTGACACTGTGAGGGTGCTTGTGTACCGTTTTGAAGCACGTAAAGTGTTCTTTTTTTTCCACTTCCATCCAGGGGGAAAACCTGGAATCTTACCCTACTTGGAGCTCCGTAGCCCTGGGTAGAAGGAGTGACTTTTCCCTCTTGGAGCTGAAACACCCATAATGTGTAAAATAGCTGCCTGGAAGGTTGCAAATGGCCCAGGGACATTGCAGGCCCAGTGCTGACACTGTGATGGTGCTTGTGTACAGTTTTGAAGCACGAAAAATGATCTTTTTTTCCACTTCCATCTAGGGGGAAAACCTGGAATCTTACCCTACTTGGAGCTCCGTAGCCCTGGGTAGAAGGAGTGACTTTTCCCCCTTGGAGCCTAATGTCGAAAACAGCTGCCTGGAGGTTGCAAATGGGCCAGGGACATTGCAGGCCCAGTGCTGACACTGTGAGGGTGCTTGTGTACAGTTTTGAAGCACGTAAAGTGTTCTTTTTTCTCCACTTCCATCCAGGGGGAAAACCTGGAATCTTACCCTACTTGGAGCTCCGTAGCCCTGGGTAGAAGGAGTGACTTTGCCCCCTGGGAGCTGAAACACCCATAATGTGTAAAATAGCTGCCTGGAAGGTTGCAAATGGGCCAGGGACATTGCAGGCTCACTGCTGGCACTGTGAGGGTGCTTGTGTGCGGTTTTAAAGCACTTAAGGCCCGTATTTATACTTTTTTTAGCGCCGCATTTGCGTCGTTTTTTGACGCAAAAACGGCGCAAACTTGCAAAATACCATTGTATTTTGTAGGTTTGCGCCGTTAGCCGTCAAAAAGCGGCGCAAATGCGGCGCTAAAAAAAGTATAAATACGGGCCTTAAAGTGTTCTTTTTTTTCCACTTCCATCCAGGGGCAAAACCTGGAATCTTACCCTACTTGGAGCTCCGTAGCCCTGGGTAGAAGGAGTGACTTTTCCCCCTTGGAGCTGAAACACCCATAATGTGTAAAATAGCTGCCTGGAAGGTTGCAAATGGGCCAGGGACATTGCAGGCCCAGTGCTGGCACTGTGAGGGTGCTTGTGTGCTGTTTTAAAGCACGTAAAGTGTTCTTTTTTTTCCCCACTTCCATCCAGGGGGAAAACCTGGAATCTTACCCGACTTGGAGCTCCGTAGCCCTGGGTAGAAGGAGTGACTTTGCCCCCTTGGAGCTGAAACACTCATAATGTGTAAAATAGCAGCCTGGAAGGTTGCAAATGGGCCAGGGACATTGCAGGCTCACTGCTGGCACTGTGAGGGTGCTTGTGTACAGTTTAAAAGCACGTAAAGTGTTCTTTTTTCTCCACTTCCATCCAGGGGGAAAACCTGGAATCTTACCCTACTTGGAGCTCCGTAGCCCTGGGTAGAAGGAGTGACTTTGCCCCCTTGGAGCTGAAACACTCATAATGTGTAAAATAGCAGCCTGGAAGGTTGCAAATGGGCCAGGGACATTGCAGGCTCACTGCTGGCACTGTGAGGGTGCTTGTGTACAGTTTAAAAGCACGTAAAGTGTTCTTTTTTCTCCACTTCCATCCAGGGGGAAAACCTGGAATCTTACCCTGCTTGGAGCTCCGTAGCCCTGGGTAGAAGGAGTGACTTTGCCCCCTTGGAGCTGAAACACCCATAATGTGTAAAATAGCAGCCTGGAAGGTTGCAAAAGGGCCAGGGACATTGCAGGCCCAGTGCTGGCACTGTGAGGGTGCTTGTGTGCGGTTTTAAAGCACGTAAAGTGTTCTTTTTTATCCCACTTCCATCCAGGGGGAAAACCTGGAATCTTACCCTACTTGGAGCTCCGTAGCCCTGGGTAGAAGGAGTGACTTTGCCCCCTTGGAGCTGAAACACCCATAATGTGTAAAATAGCTGCCTGGAAGGTTGCAAATGGCCCAGGGACATTGCAGGCCCAGCGCTGACACTGTGAGGGTGCTTGTGTAACATTTTGAAGCACGTAAAGTGTTCTTTTTTTTTCCACTTCCATCCAGGGGGAAAACCTGGAATATTACCCTACTTGGAGCTCCGTAGCCCTGGGTAGAAGGAGTGACTTTGCCCCCTTGGAGCCTAATGTCGAAAACAGCTGCCTGGAGGTTGCAAATGGGCCAGGGACATTGCAGGCCCAGTGCTGACGCTGTGAGGGTGCTTGTGTACCGTTTTGAAGCACGTAAAGTGTTCTTTTTACTCCACTTCCATCCAGGGGGAAAACCTGGAATCTTACCCTACTTGGAGCTCCGCAGCCCTGGGTAGAAGGAGTGACTTTTCCCCCTTGGAGCTGAAACACCCATAATGTGTAAAATAGCTGCCTGGAAGGTTGCAAATGGGCCAGGGACATTGCAGGCCCAGTGCTGGCACTGTGAGGGTGCTTGTGTGCTGTTTTAAAGCACGTAAAGTGTTCTTTTTTTTCCCCACTTCCATCCAGGGGGAAAACCTGGAATCTTACCCGACTTGGAGCTCCGTAGCCCTGGGTAGAAGGAGTGACTTTGCCCCCTTGGAGCTGAAACACTCATAATGTGTAAAATAGCAGCCTGGAAGGTTGCAAATGGGCCAGGGACATTGCAGGCTCACTGCTGGCACTGTGAGGGTGCTTGTGTACAGTTTAAAAGCACGTAAAGTGTTCTTTTTTCTCCACTTCCATCCAGGGGGAAAACCTGGAATCTTACCCTACTTGGAGCTCCGTAGCCCTGGGTAGAAGGAGTGACTTTGCCCCCTTGGAGCTGAAACACCCATAATGTGTAAAATAGCTGCCTGGAAGGTTGCAAATGGCCCAGGGACATTGCAGGCCCAGCGCTGACACTGTGAGGGTGCTTGTGTAACATTTTGAAGCACGTAAAGTGTTCTTTTTTTTTCCACTTCCATCCAGGGGGAAAACCTGGAATATTACCCTACTTGGAGCTCCGTAGCCCTGGGTAGAAGGAGTGACTTTGCCCCCTTGGAGCCTAATGTCGAAAACAGCTGCCTGGAGGTTGCAAATGGGCCAGGGACATTGCAGGCCCAGTGCTGACGCTGTGAGGGTGCTTGTGTACCGTTTTGAAGCACGTAAAGTGTTCTTTTTACTCCACTTCCATCCAGGGGGAAAACCTGGAATCTTACCCTACTTGGAGCTCCGCAGCCCTGGGTAGAAGGAGTGACTTTTCCCCCTTGGAGCTGAAACACCCATAATGTGTAAAATAGCTGCCTGGAAGGTTGCAAATGGCCCAGGGACATTGCAGGCCCAGTGCTGACACTGTGATGGTGCTTGTGTACAGTTTTGAAGCACGAAAAATGATCTTTTTTTCCACTTCCATCTAGGGGGAAAACCTGGAATCTTACCCTACTTGGAGCTCCGTAGCCCTGGGTAGAAGGAGTGACTTTTCCCCCTTGGAGCCTAATGTCGAAAACAGCTGCCTGGAGGTTGCAAATGGGCCAGGGACATTGCAGGCCCAGTGCTGACACTGTGAGGGTGCTTGTGTACCGTTTTGAAGCACGTAAAGTGTTCTTTTTTTTCCACTTCCATCCAGGGGGAAAAACTGGAATCTTACCCTACTTGGAGCTCCGTAGCCCTGGGTAGAAGGAGTGACTTTGCCCCCTTGGAGCTGAAACACTCATAATGTGTAAAATAGCTGCCTGGAAGGGTGCAAATGGCCCAGGGACATTGCAGGCCCAGTGATGACACTGTGAGGGTGCTTGTGTACAGTTTAAAAGCACGTAAAGTGTTCTTTTTTTTCCACTTCCATCCAGGGGGAAAAACTGGAATCTTACCCTACTTGGAGCTCCGTAGCCCTGGGTAGAAGGAGTGACTTTGTCCCCTTGGAGCTGAAACACTCATAATGTGTAAAATAGCAGCCTGGAAGGTTACAAATGGGCCAGGGACATTGCAGGCCCAGTGCTGACACTGTGAGGGTGCTTGTGTACAGTTTTGAAGCACGTAAAGTGTTATTTTTTTTCCACTTCCATCCAGGGGGAAAACCTGGAATCTTACCCTACTTGGAGCTCCGTAGCCCTGGGTAGAAGGAGTGACTTTGCCCCCTTGGAGCCTAATGTCGAAAACAGCTGCCTGGAGCTTGCAAATGGGCCAGGGACATTGCAGGCCCAGTGCTGACGCTGTGAGGGTGCTTGTGTACCGTTTTGAAGCACGTAAAGTGTTCTTTTTTTCCAACTTCCATCCAGGGGGAAATCCTGGAATCTTACCCTACTTGGAGCTCCGTAGCCCTGGGTAGAAGGAGTGACTTTGCCCCCTTGGAGCTGAAACACCCATAATGTGTAAAATAGCTGCCTGGAAGGTTGCAAATGGCCCAGGGACATTGCAGGCCCAGCGCTGACACTGTGAGGGTGCTTGTGTAACATTTTGAAGCACGTAAAGTGTTCTTTTTTTTTCCACTTCCATCCAGGGGGAAAACCTGGAATATTACCCTACTTGGAGCTCCGTAGCCCTGGGTAGAAGGAGTGACTTTGCCCCCTTGGAGCCTAATGTCGAAAACAGCTGCCTGGAGGTTGCAAATGGGCCAGGGACATTGCAGGCCCAGTGCTTGCACTGTGAGGGTGCTTGTGTGCGGTTTTAAAGCACGTAAAGTGTTCTTTTTTTTCCCCACTTCCATCCAGGGGGAAAACCTGGAATCTTACCCTACTTGGATCTCCGTAGCCCTGGGTAGAAGGAGTGACTTTTCCCCCTTGGAGCCTAATGTCGAAAACAGCTGCCTGGAGCTTGCAAATGGGCCAGGGACATTGCAGGCCCAGTGCTGACACTGTGAGGGTGCTTGTGTACCGTTTTGAAGCACGTAAAGTGTTCTTTTTTTTCCACTTCCATCCAGGGGGAAAACCTGGAATCTTACCCTACTTGGAGCTCCGTAGCCCTGGGTAGAAGGAGTGACTTTTCCCTCTTGGAGCTGAAACACCCATAATGTGTAAAATAGCTGCCTGGAAGGTTGCAAATGGCCCAGGGACATTGCAGGCCCAGTGCTGACACTGTGATGGTGCTTGTGTACAGTTTTGAAGCACGAAAAATGATCTTTTTTTCCACTTCCATCTAGGGGGAAAACCTGGAATCTTACCCTACTTGGAGCTCCGTAGCCCTGGGTAGAAGGAGTGACTTTTCCCCCTTGGAGCCTAATGTCGAAAACAGCTGCCTGGAGGTTGCAAATGGGCCAGGGACATTGCAGGCCCAGTGCTGACACTGTGAGGGTGCTTGTGTACAGTTTTGAAGCACGTAAAGTGTTCTTTTTTCTCCACTTCCATCCAGGGGGAAAACCTGGAATCTTACCCTACTTGGAGCTCCGTAGCCCTGGGTAGAAGGAGTGACTTTGCCCCCTGGGAGCTGAAACACCCATAATGTGTAAAATAGCTGCCTGGAAGGTTGCAAATGGGCCAGGGACATTGCAGGCTCACTGCTGGCACTGTGAGGGTGCTTGTGTGCGGTTTTAAAGCACTTACCCGTATTTATACTTTTTTTAGCGCCGCATTTGCGTCGTTTTTTGACGCAAAAACGGCGCAAACTTGCAAAATACCATTGTATTTTGTAGGTTTGCGCCGTTAGCCGTCAAAAAGCGGCGCAAATGCGGCGCTAAAAAAAGTATAAATACGGGCCTTAAAGTGTTCTTTTTTTTCCACTTCCATCCAGGGGCAAAACCTGGAATCTTACCCTACTTGGAGCTCCGTAGCCCTGGGTAGAAGGAGTGACTTTTCCCCCTTGGAGCTGAAACACCCATAATGTGTAAAATAGCTGCCTGGAAGGTTGCAAATGGGCCAGGGACATTGCAGGCCCAGTGCTGGCACTGTGAGGGTGCTTGTGTGCTGTTTTAAAGCACGTAAAGTGTTCTTTTTTTTCCCCACTTCCATCCAGGGGGAAAACCTGGAATCTTACCCGACTTGGAGCTCCGTAGCCCTGGGTAGAAGGAGTGACTTTGCCCCCTTGGAGCTGAAACACTCATAATGTGTAAAATAGCAGCCTGGAAGGTTGCAAATGGGCCAGGGACATTGCAGGCTCACTGCTGGCACTGTGAGGGTGCTTGTGTACAGTTTAAAAGCACGTAAAGTGTTCTTTTTTCTCCACTTCCATCCAGGGGGAAAACCTGGAATCTTACCCTACTTGGAGCTCCGTAGCCCTGGGTAGAAGGAGTGACTTTGCCCCCTTGGAGCTGAAACACTCATAATGTGTAAAATAGCAGCCTGGAAGGTTGCAAATGGGCCAGGGACATTGCAGGCTCACTGCTGGCACTGTGAGGGTGCTTGTGTACAGTTTAAAAGCACGTAAAGTGTTCTTTTTTCTCCACTTCCATCCAGGGGGAAAACCTGGAATCTTACCCTGCTTGGAGCTCCGTAGCCCTGGGTAGAAGGAGTGACTTTGCCCCCTTGGAGCTGAAACACCCATAATGTGTAAAATAGCAGCCTGGAAGGTTGCAAAAGGGCCAGGGACATTGCAGGCCCAGTGCTGGCACTGTGAGGGTGCTTGTGTGCGGTTTTAAAGCACGTAAAGTGTTCTTTTTTATCCCACTTCCATCCAGGGGGAAAACCTGGAATCTTACCCTACTTGGAGCTCCGTAGCCCTGGGTAGAAGGAGTGACTTTGCCCCCTTGGAGCTGAAACACCCATAATGTGTAAAATAGCTGCCTGGAAGGTTGCAAATGGCCCAGGGACATTGCAGGCCCAGCGCTGACACTGTGAGGGTGCTTGTGTAACATTTTGAAGCACGTAAAGTGTTCTTTTTTTTTCCACTTCCATCCAGGGGGAAAACCTGGAATATTACCCTACTTGGAGCTCCGTAGCCCTGGGTAGAAGGAGTGACTTTGCCCCCTTGGAGCCTAATGTCGAAAACAGCTGCCTGGAGGTTGCAAATGGGCCAGGGACATTGCAGGCCCAGTGCTGACGCTGTGAGGGTGCTTGTGTACCGTTTTGAAGCACGTAAAGTGTTCTTTTTACTCCACTTCCATCCAGGGGGAAAACCTGGAATCTTACCCTACTTGGAGCTCCGCAGCCCTGGGTAGAAGGAGTGACTTTTCCCCCTTGGAGCTGAAACACCCATAATGTGTAAAATAGCTGCCTGGAAGGTTGCAAATGGGCCAGGGACATTGCAGGCCCAGTGCTGGCACTGTGAGGGTGCTTGTGTGCTGTTTTAAAGCACGTAAAGTGTTCTTTTTTTTCCCCACTTCCATCCAGGGGGAAAACCTGGAATCTTACCCGACTTGGAGCTCCGTAGCCCTGGGTAGAAGGAGTGACTTTGCCCCCTTGGAGCTGAAACACTCATAATGTGTAAAATAGCAGCCTGGAAGGTTGCAAATGGGCCAGGGACATTGCAGGCTCACTGCTGGCACTGTGAGGGTGCTTGTGTACAGTTTAAAAGCACGTAAAGTGTTCTTTTTTCTCCACTTCCATCCAGGGGGAAAACCTGGAATCTTACCCTACTTGGAGCTCCGTAGCCCTGGGTAGAAGGAGTGACTTTGCCCCCTTGGAGCTGAAACACCCATAATGTGTAAAATAGCTGCCTGGAAGGTTGCAAATGGCCCAGGGACATTGCAGGCCCAGCGCTGACACTGTGAGGGTGCTTGTGTAACATTTTGAAGCACGTAAAGTGTTCTTTTTTTTTCCACTTCCATCCAGGGGGAAAACCTGGAATATTACCCTACTTGGAGCTCCGTAGCCCTGGGTAGAAGGAGTGACTTTGCCCCCTTGGAGCCTAATGTCGAAAACAGCTGCCTGGAGGTTGCAAATGGGCCAGGGACATTGCAGGCCCAGTGCTGACGCTGTGAGGGTGCTTGTGTACCGTTTTGAAGCACGTAAAGTGTTCTTTTTACTCCACTTCCATCCAGGGGGAAAACCTGGAATCTTACCCTACTTGGAGCTCCGCAGCCCTGGGTAGAAGGAGTGACTTTTCCCCCTTGGAGCTGAAACACCCATAATGTGTAAAATAGCTGCCTGGAAGGTTGCAAATGGCCCAGGGACATTGCAGGCCCAGTGCTGACACTGTGATGGTGCTTGTGTACAGTTTTGAAGCACGAAAAATGATCTTTTTTTCCACTTCCATCTAGGGGGAAAACCTGGAATCTTACCCTACTTGGAGCTCCGTAGCCCTGGGTAGAAGGAGTGACTTTTCCCCCTTGGAGCCTAATGTCGAAAACAGCTGCCTGGAGGTTGCAAATGGGCCAGGGACATTGCAGGCCCAGTGCTGACACTGTGAGGGTGCTTGTGTACCGTTTTGAAGCACGTAAAGTGTTCTTTTTTTTCCACTTCCATCCAGGGGGAAAAACTGGAATCTTACCCTACTTGGAGCTCCGTAGCCCTGGGTAGAAGGAGTGACTTTGCCCCCTTGGAGCTGAAACACTCATAATGTGTAAAATAGCTGCCTGGAAGGGTGCAAATGGCCCAGGGACATTGCAGGCCCAGTGATGACACTGTGAGGGTGCTTGTGTACAGTTTAAAAGCACGTAAAGTGTTCTTTTTTTTCCACTTCCATCCAGGGGGAAAAACTGGAATCTTACCCTACTTGGAGCTCCGTAGCCCTGGGTAGAAGGAGTGACTTTGTCCCCTTGGAGCTGAAACACTCATAATGTGTAAAATAGCAGCCTGGAAGGTTACAAATGGGCCAGGGACATTGCAGGCCCAGTGCTGACACTGTGAGGGTGCTTGTGTACAGTTTTGAAGCACGTAAAGTGTTATTTTTTTTCCACTTCCATCCAGGGGGAAAACCTGGAATCTTACCCTACTTGGAGCTCCGTAGCCCTGGGTAGAAGGAGTGACTTTGCCCCCTTGGAGCCTAATGTCGAAAACAGCTGCCTGGAGCTTGCAAATGGGCCAGGGACATTGCAGGCCCAGTGCTGACGCTGTGAGGGTGCTTGTGTACCGTTTTGAAGCACGTAAAGTGTTCTTTTTTTCCAACTTCCATCCAGGGGGAAATCCTGGAATCTTACCCTACTTGGAGCTCCGTAGCCCTGGGTAGAAGGAGTGACTTTGCCCCCTTGGAGCTGAAACACCCATAATGTGTAAAATAGCTGCCTGGAAGGTTGCAAATGGCCCAGGGACATTGCAGGCCCAGCGCTGACACTGTGAGGGTGCTTGTGTAACATTTTGAAGCACGTAAAGTGTTCTTTTTTTTTCCACTTCCATCCAGGGGGAAAACCTGGAATATTACCCTACTTGGAGCTCCGTAGCCCTGGGTAGAAGGAGTGACTTTGCCCCCTTGGAGCCTAATGTCGAAAACAGCTGCCTGGAGGTTGCAAATGGGCCAGGGACATTGCAGGCCCAGTGCTTGCACTGTGAGGGTGCTTGTGTGCGGTTTTAAAGCACGTAAAGTGTTCTTTTTTTTCCCCACTTCCATCCAGGGGGAAAACCTGGAATCTTACCCTACTTGGAGCTCCGTAGCCCTGGGTAGAAGGAGTGACTTTTCCCCCTTGGAGCCTAATGTCGAAAACAGCTGCCTGGAGCTTGCAAATGGGCCAGGGACATTGCAGGCCCAGTGCTGACACTGTGAGGGTGCTTGTGTACCGTTTTGAAGCACGTAAAGTGTTCTTTTTTTTCCACTTCCATCCAGGGGGAAAACCTGGAATCTTACCCTACTTGGAGCTCCGTAGCCCTGGGTAGAAGGAGTGACTTTTCCCTCTTGGAGCTGAAACACCCATAATGTGTAAAATAGCTGCCTGGAAGGTTGCAAATGGCCCAGGGACATTGCAGGCCCAGTGCTGACACTGTGATGGTGCTTGTGTACAGTTTTGAAGCACGAAAAATGATCTTTTTTTCCACTTCCATCTAGGGGGAAAACCTGGAATCTTACCCTACTTGGAGCTCCGTAGCCCTGGGTAGAAGGAGTGACTTTTCCCCCTTGGAGCCTAATGTCGAAAACAGCTGCCTGGAGGTTGCAAATGGGCCAGGGACATTGCAGGCCCAGTGCTGACACTGTGAGGGTGCTTGTGTACAGTTTTGAAGCACGTAAAGTGTTCTTTTTTCTCCACTTCCATCCAGGGGGAAAACCTGGAATCTTACCCTACTTGGAGCTCCGTAGCCCTGGGTAGAAGGAGTGACTTTGCCCCCTGGGAGCTGAAACACCCATAATGTGTAAAATAGCTGCCTGGAAGGTTGCAAATGGGCCAGGGACATTGCAGGCTCACTGCTGGCACTGTGAGGGTGCTTGTGTGCGGTTTTAAAGCACTTAAGGCCCGTATTTATACTTTTTTTAGCGCCGCATTTGCGTCGTTTTTTGACGCAAAAACGGCGCAAACTTGCAAAATACCATTGTATTTTGTAGGTTTGCGCCGTTAGCCGTCAAAAAGCGGCGCAAATGCGGCGCTAAAAAAAGTATAAATACGGGCCTTAAAGTGTTCTTTTTTTTCCACTTCCATCCAGGGGCAAAACCTGGAATCTTACCCTACTTGGAGCTCCGTAGCCCTGGGTAGAAGGAGTGACTTTGCCCCCTTGGAGCTGAAACACCCATAATGTGTAAAATAGCTGCCTGGAAGGTAGCAAATGGCCCAGGGACATTGCAGGCCCAGTGCTGACACTGTGAGGGTGCTTGTGTACAGTTTTGAAGCACGTAACATGTTCTTTTTTTTCCACTTCCATCAAGGGGGAAAACCTGGAATCTTACCCTACTTGGAGCTCCGCAGCCCTGGGTAGAAGGAGTGACTTTTCCCCCTTGGAGCTGAAACACCCATAATGTGTAAAATAGCTGCCTGGAAGATTGCAAATGGCCCAGGGACACTGCAGGCCCAGTGCTGACACTGTGATGGTGCTTGTGTACAGTTTTGAAGCACGAAAAATGATCTTTTTTTCCACTTCCATCTAGGGGGAAAACCTGGAATCTTACCCTACTTGGAGCTCCGTAGCCCTGGGTAGAAGGAGTGACTTTGCCCCCTTGGAGCCTAATGTCGAAAACAGCTGCCTGGAGGTTGCAAATGGGCCAGGGACATTGCAGGCCCAGTGCTGACACTGTGAGGGTGCTTGTGTACAGTTTTGAAGCACGTAAAGTGTTCTTTTTTTTCCACTTCCATCCAGGGGGAAAACCTGGAATCTAACCCTACTTGGAGCTCCGTAGCCCTGGGTAGAAGGAGTGACTTTGCCCCCTTGGAGCTGAAACACCCATAATGTGTAAAATAGCTGCCTGGAAGGTTGCAAATGGCCCAGGGACATTGCAGGCCCAGTGCTGACACTGTGATGGTGCTTGTGTACAGTTTTGAAGCACGAAAAATGATCTTTTTTTCCACTTCCATCTAGGGGGAAAACCTGGAATCTTACCCTACTTGGAGCTCCGTAGCCCTGGGTAGAAGGAGTGACTTTTCCCCCTTGGAGCCTAATGTCGAAAACAGCTGCCTGGAGGTTGCAAATGGGCCAGGGACATTGCAGGCCCAGTGCTGACACTGTGAGGGTGCTTGTGTACCGTTTTGAAGCACGTAAAGTGTTCTTTTTTTTCCACTTCCATCCAGGGGGAAAAACTGGAATCTTACCCTACTTGGAGCTCCGTAGCCCTGGGTAGAAGGAGTGACTTTGCCCCCTTGGAGCTGAAACACTCATAATGTGTAAAATAGCTGCCTGGAAGGGTGCAAATGGCCCAGGGACATTGCAGGCCCAGTGATGACACTGTGAGGGTGCTTGTGTACAGTTTAAAAGCACGTAAAGTGTTCTTTTTTTTCCACTTCCATCCAGGGGGAAAAACTGGAATCTTACCCTACTTGGAGCTCCGTAGCCCTGGGTAGAAGGAGTGACTTTGTCCCCTTGGAGCTGAAACACTCATAATGTGTAAAATAGCAGCCTGGAAGGTTACAAATGGGCCAGGGACATTGCAGGCCCAGTGCTGACACTGTGAGGGTGCTTGTGTACAGTTTTGAAGCACGTAAAGTGTTCTTTTTTTTCCACTTCCATCCAGGGGGAAAACCTGGAATCTTACCCTACTTGGAGCTCCGTATCCCTGTGTAGAAGGAGTGACTTTGCCCCCTTGGAGCTGAAACACTCATAATGTGTAAAATAGCTGCCTGGAAGGTTACAAATGGGCCCAGGGACACTGCAGGCCCAGTGCTGACACTGTGAGGGTGCTTGTGTACCTCTTTGAAGCACGTAAAGTGTTCTTTTTTTCCCACTTCCATCCAGGGGGAAAACCTGGAATCTTACCCTGCTTGGAGCTCCGTAGCCCTGGGTAGAAGGAGTGACTTTGCCCCCTTGGAGCTGAAACACCCATAATGTGTAAAATAGCAGCCTGGAAGGTTGCAAAAGGGCCAGGGACATTGCAGGCCCAGTGCTGGCACTGTGAGGGTGCTTGTGTGCGGTTTTAAAGCACGTAAAGTGTTCTTTTTTATCCCACTTCCATCCAGGGGGAAAACCTGGAATCTTACCCTACTTGGAGCTCCGTAGCCCTGGGTAGAAGGAGTGACTTTGCCCCCTTGGAGCTGAAACACCCATAATGTGTAAAATAGCTGCCTGGAAGGTTGCAAATGGCCCAGGGACATTGCAGGCCCAGCGCTGACACTGTGAGGGTGCTTGTGTAACATTTTGAAGCACGTAAAGTGTTCTTTTTTTTTCCACTTCCATCCAGGGGGAAAACCTGGAATATTACCCTACTTGGAGCTCCGTAGCCCTGGGTAGAAGGAGTGACTTTGCCCCCTTGGAGCCTAATGTCGAAAACAGCTGCCTGGAGGTTGCAAATGGGCCAGGGACATTGCAGGCCCAGTGCTGACGCTGTGAGGGTGCTTGTGTACCGTTTTGAAGCACGTAAAGTGTTCTTTTTACTCCACTTCCATCCAGGGGGAAAACCTGGAATCTTACCCTACTTGGAGCTCCGCAGCCCTGGGTAGAAGGAGTGACTTTTCCCCCTTGGAGCTGAAACACCCATAATGTGTAAAATAGCTGCCTGGAAGGTTGCAAATGGGCCAGGGACATTGCAGGCCCAGTGCTGGCACTGTGAGGGTGCTTGTGTGCTGTTTTAAAGCACGTAAAGTGTTCTTTTTTTTCCCCACTTCCATCCAGGGGGAAAACCTGGAATCTTACCCGACTTGGAGCTCCGTAGCCCTGGGTAGAAGGAGTGACTTTGCCCCCTTGGAGCTGAAACACTCATAATGTGTAAAATAGCAGCCTGGAAGGTTGCAAATGGGCCAGGGACATTGCAGGCTCACTGCTGGCACTGTGAGGGTGCTTGTGTACAGTTTAAAAGCACGTAAAGTGTTCTTTTTTCTCCACTTCCATCCAGGGGGAAAACCTGGAATCTTACCCTACTTGGAGCTCCGTAGCCCTGGGTAGAAGGAGTGACTTTGCCCCCTTGGAGCTGAAACACCCATAATGTGTAAAATAGCTGCCTGGAAGGTTGCAAATGGCCCAGGGACATTGCAGGCCCAGCGCTGACACTGTGAGGGTGCTTGTGTAACATTTTGAAGCACGTAAAGTGTTCTTTTTTTTTCCACTTCCATCCAGGGGGAAAACCTGGAATATTACCCTACTTGGAGCTCCGTAGCCCTGGGTAGAAGGAGTGACTTTGCCCCCTTGGAGCCTAATGTCGAAAACAGCTGCCTGGAGGTTGCAAATGGGCCAGGGACATTGCAGGCCCAGTGCTGACGCTGTGAGGGTGCTTGTGTACCGTTTTGAAGCACGTAAAGTGTTCTTTTTACTCCACTTCCATCCAGGGGGAAAACCTGGAATCTTACCCTACTTGGAGCTCCGCAGCCCTGGGTAGAAGGAGTGACTTTTCCCCCTTGGAGCTGAAACACCCATAATGTGTAAAATAGCTGCCTGGAAGGTTGCAAATGGCCCAGGGACATTGCAGGCCCAGTGCTGACACTGTGATGGTGCTTGTGTACAGTTTTGAAGCACGAAAAATGATCTTTTTTTCCACTTCCATCTAGGGGGAAAACCTGGAATCTTACCCTACTTGGAGCTCCGTAGCCCTGGGTAGAAGGAGTGACTTTTCCCCCTTGGAGCCTAATGTCGAAAACAGCTGCCTGGAGGTTGCAAATGGGCCAGGGACATTGCAGGCCCAGTGCTGACACTGTGAGGGTGCTTGTGTACCGTTTTGAAGCACGTAAAGTGTTCTTTTTTTTCCACTTCCATCCAGGGGGAAAAACTGGAATCTTACCCTACTTGGAGCTCCGTAGCCCTGGGTAGAAGGAGTGACTTTGCCCCCTTGGAGCTGAAACACTCATAATGTGTAAAATAGCTGCCTGGAAGGGTGCAAATGGCCCAGGGACATTGCAGGCCCAGTGATGACACTGTGAGGGTGCTTGTGTACAGTTTAAAAGCACGTAAAGTGTTCTTTTTTTTCCACTTCCATCCAGGGGGAAAAACTGGAATCTTACCCTACTTGGAGCTCCGTAGCCCTGGGTAGAAGGAGTGACTTTGTCCCCTTGGAGCTGAAACACTCATAATGTGTAAAATAGCAGCCTGGAAGGTTACAAATGGGCCAGGGACATTGCAGGCCCAGTGCTGACACTGTGAGGGTGCTTGTGTACAGTTTTGAAGCACGTAAAGTGTTATTTTTTTTCCACTTCCATCCAGGGGGAAAACCTGGAATCTTACCCTACTTGGAGCTCCGTAGCCCTGGGTAGAAGGAGTGACTTTGCCCCCTTGGAGCCTAATGTCGAAAACAGCTGCCTGGAGCTTGCAAATGGGCCAGGGACATTGCAGGCCCAGTGCTGACGCTGTGAGGGTGCTTGTGTACCGTTTTGAAGCACGTAAAGTGTTCTTTTTTTCCAACTTCCATCCAGGGGGAAATCCTGGAATCTTACCCTACTTGGAGCTCCGTAGCCCTGGGTAGAAGGAGTGACTTTGCCCCCTTGGAGCTGAAACACCCATAATGTGTAAAATAGCTGCCTGGAAGGTTGCAAATGGCCCAGGGACATTGCAGGCCCAGCGCTGACACTGTGAGGGTGCTTGTGTAACATTTTGAAGCACGTAAAGTGTTCTTTTTTTTTCCACTTCCATCCAGGGGGAAAACCTGGAATATTACCCTACTTGGAGCTCCGTAGCCCTGGGTAGAAGGAGTGACTTTGCCCCCTTGGAGCCTAATGTCGAAAACAGCTGCCTGGAGGTTGCAAATGGGCCAGGGACATTGCAGGCCCAGTGCTTGCACTGTGAGGGTGCTTGTGTGCGGTTTTAAAGCACGTAAAGTGTTCTTTTTTTTCCCCACTTCCATCCAGGGGGAAAACCTGGAATCTTACCCTACTTGGATCTCCGTAGCCCTGGGTAGAAGGAGTGACTTTTCCCCCTTGGAGCCTAATGTCGAAAACAGCTGCCTGGAGCTTGCAAATGGGCCAGGGACATTGCAGGCCCAGTGCTGACACTGTGAGGGTGCTTGTGTACCGTTTTGAAGCACGTAAAGTGTTCTTTTTTTTCCACTTCCATCCAGGGGGAAAACCTGGAATCTTACCCTACTTGGAGCTCCGTAGCCCTGGGTAGAAGGAGTGACTTTTCCCTCTTGGAGCTGAAACACCCATAATGTGTAAAATAGCTGCCTGGAAGGTTGCAAATGGCCCAGGGACATTGCAGGCCCAGTGCTGACACTGTGATGGTGCTTGTGTACAGTTTTGAAGCACGAAAAATGATCTTTTTTTCCACTTCCATCTAGGGGGAAAACCTGGAATCTTACCCTACTTGGAGCTCCGTAGCCCTGGGTAGAAGGAGTGACTTTTCCCCCTTGGAGCCTAATGTCGAAAACAGCTGCCTGGAGGTTGCAAATGGGCCAGGGACATTGCAGGCCCAGTGCTGACACTGTGAGGGTGCTTGTGTACAGTTTTGAAGCACGTAAAGTGTTCTTTTTTCTCCACTTCCATCCAGGGGGAAAACCTGGAATCTTACCCTACTTGGAGCTCCGTAGCCCTGGGTAGAAGGAGTGACTTTGCCCCCTGGGAGCTGAAACACCCATAATGTGTAAAATAGCTGCCTGGAAGGTTGCAAATGGGCCAGGGACATTGCAGGCTCACTGCTGGCACTGTGAGGGTGCTTGTGTGCGGTTTTTAAAGCACTTACCCGTATTTATACTTTTTTTAGCGCCGCATTTGCGTCGTTTTTTGACGCAAAAACGGCGCAAACTTGCAAAATACCATTGTATTTTGTAGGTTTGCGCCGTTAGCCGTCAAAAAGCGGCGCAAATGCGGCGCTAAAAAAAGTATAAATACGGGCCTTAAAGTGTTCTTTTTTTTCCACTTCCATCCAGGGGCAAAACCTGGAATCTTACCCTACTTGGAGCTCCGTAGCCCTGGGTAGAAGGAGTGACTTTTCCCCCTTGGAGCTGAAACACCCATAATGTGTAAAATAGCTGCCTGGAAGGTTGCAAATGGGCCAGGGACATTGCAGGCCCAGTGCTGGCACTGTGAGGGTGCTTGTGTGCTGTTTTAAAGCACGTAAAGTGTTCTTTTTTTTCCCCACTTCCATCCAGGGGGAAAACCTGGAATCTTACCCGACTTGGAGCTCCGTAGCCCTGGGTAGAAGGAGTGACTTTGCCCCCTTGGAGCTGAAACACTCATAATGTGTAAAATAGCAGCCTGGAAGGTTGCAAATGGGCCAGGGACATTGCAGGCTCACTGCTGGCACTGTGAGGGTGCTTGTGTACAGTTTAAAAGCACGTAAAGTGTTCTTTTTTCTCCACTTCCATCCAGGGGGAAAACCTGGAATCTTACCCTACTTGGAGCTCCGTAGCCCTGGGTAGAAGGAGTGACTTTGCCCCCTTGGAGCTGAAACACTCATAATGTGTAAAATAGCAGCCTGGAAGGTTGCAAATGGGCCAGGGACATTGCAGGCTCACTGCTGGCACTGTGAGGGTGCTTGTGTACAGTTTAAAAGCACGTAAAGTGTTCTTTTTTCTCCACTTCCATCCAGGGGGAAAACCTGGAATCTTACCCTGCTTGGAGCTCCGTAGCCCTGGGTAGAAGGAGTGACTTTGCCCCCTTGGAGCTGAAACACCCATAATGTGTAAAATAGCAGCCTGGAAGGTTGCAAAAGGGCCAGGGACATTGCAGGCCCAGTGCTGGCACTGTGAGGGTGCTTGTGTGCGGTTTTAAAGCACGTAAAGTGTTCTTTTTTATCCCACTTCCATCCAGGGGGAAAACCTGGAATCTTACCCTACTTGGAGCTCCGTAGCCCTGGGTAGAAGGAGTGACTTTGCCCCCTTGGAGCTGAAACACCCATAATGTGTAAAATAGCTGCCTGGAAGGTTGCAAATGGCCCAGGGACATTGCAGGCCCAGCGCTGACACTGTGAGGGTGCTTGTGTAACATTTTGAAGCACGTAAAGTGTTCCTTTTTTTTTCCACTTCCATCCAGGGGGAAAACCTGGAATATTACCCTACTTGGAGCTCCGTAGCCCTGGGTAGAAGGAGTGACTTTGCCCCCTTGGAGCCTAATGTCGAAAACAGCTGCCTGGAGGTTGCAAATGGGCCAGGGACATTGCAGGCCCAGTGCTGACGCTGTGAGGGTGCTTGTGTACCGTTTTGAAGCACGTAAAGTGTTCTTTTTACTCCACTTCCATCCAGGGGGAAAACCTGGAATCTTACCCTACTTGGAGCTCCGCAGCCCTGGGTAGAAGGAGTGACTTTTCCCCCTTGGAGCTGAAACACCCATAATGTGTAAAATAGCTGCCTGGAAGGTTGCAAATGGGCCAGGGACATTGCAGGCCCAGTGCTGGCACTGTGAGGGTGCTTGTGTGCTGTTTTAAAGCACGTAAAGTGTTCTTTTTTTTCCCCACTTCCATCCAGGGGGAAAACCTGGAATCTTACCCGACTTGGAGCTCCGTAGCCCTGGGTAGAAGGAGTGACTTTGCCCCCTTGGAGCTGAAACACTCATAATGTGTAAAATAGCAGCCTGGAAGGTTGCAAATGGGCCAGGGACATTGCAGGCTCACTGCTGGCACTGTGAGGGTGCTTGTGTACAGTTTAAAAGCACGTAAAGTGTTCTTTTTTCTCCACTTCCATCCAGGGGGAAAACCTGGAATCTTACCCTACTTGGAGCTCCGTAGCCCTGGGTAGAAGGAGTGACTTTGCCCCCTTGGAGCTGAAACACCCATAATGTGTAAAATAGCTGCCTGGAAGGTTGCAAATGGCCCAGGGACATTGCAGGCCCAGCGCTGACACTGTGAGGGTGCTTGTGTAACATTTTGAAGCACGTAAAGTGTTCTTTTTTTTTCCACTTCCATCCAGGGGGAAAACCTGGAATATTACCCTACTTGGAGCTCCGTAGCCCTGGGTAGAAGGAGTGACTTTGCCCCCTTGGAGCCTAATGTCGAAAACAGCTGCCTGGAGGTTGCAAATGGGCCAGGGACATTGCAGGCCCAGTGCTGACGCTGTGAGGGTGCTTGTGTACCGTTTTGAAGCACGTAAAGTGTTCTTTTTACTCCACTTCCATCCAGGGGGAAAACCTGGAATCTTACCCTACTTGGAGCTCCGCAGCCCTGGGTAGAAGGAGTGACTTTTCCCCCTTGGAGCTGAAACACCCATAATGTGTAAAATAGCTGCCTGGAAGGTTGCAAATGGCCCAGGGACATTGCAGGCCCAGTGCTGACACTGTGATGGTGCTTGTGTACAGTTTTGAAGCACGAAAAATGATCTTTTTTTCCACTTCCATCTAGGGGGAAAACCTGGAATCTTACCCTACTTGGAGCTCCGTAGCCCTGGGTAGAAGGAGTGACTTTTCCCCCTTGGAGCCTAATGTCGAAAACAGCTGCCTGGAGGTTGCAAATGGGCCAGGGACATTGCAGGCCCAGTGCTGACACTGTGAGGGTGCTTGTGTACCGTTTTGAAGCACGTAAAGTGTTCTTTTTTTTCCACTTCCATCCAGGGGGAAAAACTGGAATCTTACCCTACTTGGAGCTCCGTAGCCCTGGGTAGAAGGAGTGACTTTGCCCCCTTGGAGCTGAAACACTCATAATGTGTAAAATAGCTGCCTGGAAGGGTGCAAATGGCCCAGGGACATTGCAGGCCCAGTGATGACACTGTGAGGGTGCTTGTGTACAGTTTAAAAGCACGTAAAGTGTTCTTTTTTTTCCACTTCCATCCAGGGGGAAAAACTGGAATCTTACCCTACTTGGAGCTCCGTAGCCCTGTGTAGAAGGAGTGACTTTGTCCCCTTGGAGCTGAAACACTCATAATGTGTAAAATAGCAGCCTGGAAGGTTACAAATGGGCCAGGGACATTGCAGGCCCAGTGCTGACACTGTGAGGGTGCTTGTGTACAGTTTTGAAGCACGTAAAGTGTTATTTTTTTTCCACTTCCATCCAGGGGGAAAACCTGGAATCTTACCCTACTTGGAGCTCCGTAGCCCTGGGTAGAAGGAGTGACTTTGCCCCCTTGGAGCCTAATGTCGAAAACAGCTGCCTGGAGCTTGCAAATGGGCCAGGGACATTGCAGGCCCAGTGCTGACGCTGTGAGGGTGCTTGTGTACCGTTTTGAAGCACGTAAAGTGTTCTTTTTTTCCAACTTCCATCCAGGGGGAAATCCTGGAATCTTACCCTACTTGGAGCTCCGTAGCCCTGGGTAGAAGGAGTGACTTTGCCCCCTTGGAGCTGAAACACCCATAATGTGTAAAATAGCTGCCTGGAAGGTTGCAAATGGCCCAGGGACATTGCAGGCCCAGCGCTGACACTGTGAGGGTGCTTGTGTAACATTTTGAAGCACGTAAAGTGTTCTTTTTTTTTCCACTTCCATCCAGGGGGAAAACCTGGAATATTACCCTACTTGGAGCTCCGTAGCCCTGGGTAGAAGGAGTGACTTTGCCCCCTTGGAGCCTAATGTCGAAAACAGCTGCCTGGAGGTTGCAAATGGGCCAGGGACATTGCAGGCCCAGTGCTTGCACTGTGAGGGTGCTTGTGTGCGGTTTTAAAGCACGTAAAGTGTTCTTTTTTTTCCCCACTTCCATCCAGGGGGAAAACCTGGAATCTTACCCTACTTGGAGCTCCGTAGCCCTGGGTAGAAGGAGTGACTTTTCCCCCTTGGAGCCTAATGTCGAAAACAGCTGCCTGGAGCTTGCAAATGGGCCAGGGACATTGCAGGCCCAGTGCTGACACTGTGAGGGTGCTTGTGTACCGTTTTGAAGCACGTAAAGTGTTCTTTTTTTTCCACTTCCATCCAGGGGGAAAACCTGGAATCTTACCCTACTTGGAGCTCCGTAGCCCTGGGTAGAAGGAGTGACTTTTCCCTCTTGGAGCTGAAACACCCATAATGTGTAAAATAGCTGCCTGGAAGGTTGCAAATGGCCCAGGGACATTGCAGGCCCAGTGCTGACACTGTGATGGTGCTTGTGTACAGTTTTGAAGCACGAAAAATGATCTTTTTTTCCACTTCCATCTAGGGGGAAAACCTGGAATCTTACCCTACTTGGAGCTCCGTAGCCCTGGGTAGAAGGAGTGACTTTTCCCCCTTGGAGCCTAATGTCGAAAACAGCTGCCTGGAGGTTGCAAATGGGCCAGGGACATTGCAGGCCCAGTGCTGACACTGTGAGGGTGCTTGTGTACAGTTTTGAAGCACGTAAAGTGTTCTTTTTTCTCCACTTCCATCCAGGGGGAAAACCTGGAATCTTACCCTACTTGGAGCTCCGTAGCCCTGGGTAGAAGGAGTGACTTTGCCCCCTGGGAGCTGAAACACCCATAATGTGTAAAATAGCTGCCTGGAAGGTTGCAAATGGGCCAGGGACATTGCAGGCTCACTGCTGGCACTGTGAGGGTGCTTGTGTGCGGTTTTAAAGCACTTACCCGTATTTATACTTTTTTTAGCGCCGCATTTGCGTCGTTTTTTGACGCAAAAACGGCGCAAACTTGCAAAATACCATTGTATTTTGTAGGTTTGCGCCGTTAGCCGTCAAAAAGCGGCGCAAATGCGGCGCTAAAAAAAGTATAAATACGGGCCTTAAAGTGTTCTTTTTTTTCCACTTCCATCCAGGGGCAAAACCTGGAATCTTACCCTACTTGGAGCTCCGTAGCCCTGGGTAGAAGGAGTGACTTTTCCCCCTTGGAGCTGAAACACCCATAATGTGTAAAATAGCTGCCTGGAAGGTTGCAAATGGGCCAGGGACATTGCAGGCCCAGTGCTGGCACTGTGAGGGTGCTTGTGTGCTGTTTTAAAGCACGTAAAGTGTTCTTTTTTTTCCCCACTTCCATCCAGGGGGAAAACCTGGAATCTTACCCGACTTGGAGCTCCGTAGCCCTGGGTAGAAGGAGTGACTTTGCCCCCTTGGAGCTGAAACACTCATAATGTGTAAAATAGCAGCCTGGAAGGTTGCAAATGGGCCAGGGACATTGCAGGCTCACTGCTGGCACTGTGAGGGTGCTTGTGTACAGTTTAAAAGCACGTAAAGTGTTCTTTTTTCTCCACTTCCATCCAGGGGGAAAACCTGGAATCTTACCCTACTTGGAGCTCCGTAGCCCTGGGTAGAAGGAGTGACTTTGCCCCCTTGGAGCTGAAACACTCATAATGTGTAAAATAGCAGCCTGGAAGGTTGCAAATGGGCCAGGGACATTGCAGGCTCACTGCTGGCACTGTGAGGGTGCTTGTGTACAGTTTAAAAGCACGTAAAGTGTTCTTTTTTCTCCACTTCCATCCAGGGGGAAAACCTGGAATCTTACCTTACTTGGAGCTCCGTAGCCCTGGGTAGAAGTAGTGACTTTGCCCCCTTGGAGCCTAATGTCGAAAACAGCTGCCTGGAGGTTGCAAATGGGCCAGGGACATTGCAGGCCCAGTGCTTGCACTGTGAGGGTGCTTATGTGCGGTTTTAAAGCACGTAAAGTGTTCTTTTTTTTCCCCACTTCCATCCAGGGGGAAAACCTGGAATCTTACCCTACTTGGAGCTCCGTAGCCCTGGGTAGAAGGAGTGACTTTTCCCCCTTGGAGCCTAATGTCGAAAACAGCTGCCTGGAGCTTGCAAATGGGCCAGGGACATTGCAGGCCCAGTGCTGACACTGTGAGGGTGCTTGTGTACCGTTTTGAAGCACGTAAAGTGTTCTTTTTTTTCCACTTCCATCCAGGGGGAAAACCTGGAATCTTACCCTACTTGGAGCTCCGTAGCCCTGTGTAGAAGGAGTGACTTTGCCCCCTTGGAGCCTAATGTCGAAAACAGCTGCCTGGAGGTTGCAAATGGGCCAGGGACTATGCAGGCCCAGTGCTGACACTGTGAGGGTGCTAGTGTACCGTTTTGAAGCACGTAAAGTGTTCTTTTTTTTCTATTCCATCCAGGGGGAAAACCTGGAATCTTACCCTACTTGGAGCTCCGTAGCCCTGGGTAGAAGGAGTGACTTTGCCCCCTTGGAGCTGAAACACCCATAATGTGTAAAATAGCTGCCTGGAAGGTTGCAAATGGCCGAGGGACATTGCAGGCCCAGTGATGACACTGTGAGGGTGCTTGTGTACAGTTTAAAAGCACGTAAAGTGTTCTTTTTTTTTCCACTTCCATCCAGGGGGAAAACCTGGAATCTTACCCTACTTGGAGCTCCGTAGCCCTGGGTAGAAGGAGTGACTTTGCCCCCTTGGAGCCTAATGTCGAAAACAGCTGCCTGGAGGTTGCAAATGGGCCAGGGACTATGCAGGCCCAGTGCTGACACTGTGAGGGTGCTAGTGTACCGTTTTGAAGCACGTAAAGTGTTCTTTTTTTTCTATTCCATCCAGGGGGAAAACCTAGAATCTTACCCTACTTGGAGCTCCGTAGCCCTGGGTAGAAGGAGTGACTTTGCCCCCTTGGAGCTGAAACACTCATAATGTGTAAAATAGCTGCCTGGAAGGTTGCAAATGGCCCAGGGACATTGCAGGCCCAGTGCTGACACTGTGAGGGTGCTTGTGTACCGTTTTGAACCACGTAAAGTGTTCTTTTTTTCCCACTTCCATCCAGGGGGAAAACCTGGAATCTTACCCTACTTGGAGCTCCGTAGCCCTGGGTAGAAGGAGTGACTTTTCCCCCTTGGAGCCTAATGTCGAAAACAGCTGCCTGGAGCTTGCAAATGGGCCAGGGACATTGCAGGCCCAGTGCTGACACTGTGAGGGTGCTTGTGTACAGTTTAAAAGCACGTAAAGTGTTCTTTTTTTTCCACTTCCATCCAGGGGGAAAACCTGGAATCTTACCCTACTTGGAGCTCCGTAGCCCTGGGTAGAAGGAGTGACTTTGCCCCCTTGGAGCTGAAACACCCATAATGTGTAAAATAGCTGCCTGGAAGTTTGCAAATGGCCCAGGGACATTGCAGGCCCAGTGCTGACACTGTGAGGGTGCTTGTGTACAGTTTTGAAGCACGTAAAGTGTTCTTTTTTCTCCACTTCCATCCAGGGGGAAAACCTGGAATCTTACCCTACTTGGAGCTCCGTAGCCCTGGGTAGAAGGAGTGACTTTGCCCCCTTGGAGCTGAAACACTCATAATGTGTAAAATAGCAGCCTGGAAGGTCGCAAATGGGACAGGGACATTGCAGGCTCAGTGCTGGCACTGTGAAGGTGCTTGTGTGCGGTTTTAAAGCACGTAAAGTGTTCTTTTTTTTCCCACTTCCATCCAGGGGGAAAACCTGGAATCTTACCCTACTTGGAGCTCCGTAGCCCTGGGTAGAAGGAGTGACTTTGCCCCCTTGGAACTGAAACACCCATAATGTGTAAAATAGCTTCCTGGAAGGTTGCAAATGGGCCAGGGACATTGCAGGCCCAGTGCTGACACTGTGAGGGTGCTTGTGCACAGTTTTGAAGCACGTAAAGTGTTCTTTTTTCTCCACTTCCATCCAGGGGGAAAACCTGGAATCTTACCCTACTTGGTGCTCCGTAGCCCTGGGTAGAAGGAGTGACTTTGCCCCCTTGGAGCTGAAACACCCATAATGTGTAAAATAGCTGCCTGGAAGGTTGCAAATGGCCGAGGGACATTGCAGGCCCAGTGCTGACACTGTGAGGGTGCTTGTGTACAGTTTTGAAGCACGTAAAGTGTTCTTTTTTCTCCACTTCCATCCAGGGGGAAAACCTGGAATCTTACCCAACTTGGAGCTCCGTAGCCCTGGGTAGAAGGAGTGACTTTGCCCCCTTGGAGCCTAATGTCGAAAACAGCTGCCTGGAGGTTGCAAATGGCCAGGGACATTGCAGGCCCAGTGCTGACACTGTGAGGGTGCTTGTGTACAGTTTTGAAGCACGTAAAGTGTTCTTTTTTTTCCACTTCCATCCAGGGGGAAAACCTGGAATCTAACCCTACTTGGAGCTCCGTAGCCCTGTGTAGAAGGAGTGACTTTGCCCCCTTGAAGCTGAAACACTCATAATGTGTAAAATAGCTGCCTGGAAGGTTGCAAATGGCCCAGGGACATTGCAGGCCCAGTGCTGACACGGTGGGGGTGCTTGTGTACAGTTTTGAAGCACGTAAAGTGTTCTTTTTTCTCCACTTCCATCCAGGGGGAAAACCTGGAATCTTACCATACTTGGAGCTCCGTAGCCCTGGGTAGAAGGAGTGACTTTGCCCCCTTGGAGCTGAAACACTCATAATGAGTAAAATAGCAGCCTGGAAGGTTGCAAATGGGCCAGGGACATTGCAGGCTCACTGCTGGCACTGTGAGGGTGCTTGTGTACAGTTTAAAAGCACGTAAAGTGTTCTTTTTTCTCCACTTCCATCCAGGGGGAAAACCTGGAATCTTACCTTACTTGGAGCTCCGTAGCCCTGGGTAGAAGTAGTGACTTTGCCCCCTTGGAGCCTAATGTCGAAAACAGCTGCCTGGAGGTTGCAAATGGGCCAGGGACATTGCAGGCCCAGTGCTTGCACTGTGAGGGTGCTTGTGTGCGGTTTTAAAGCACGTAAAGTGTTCTTTTTTTTTTTCCACTTCCATCCAGGGGGAAAACCTGGAATCTTACCCTACTTGGAGCTCCGTAGCCCTGGGTAGAAGGAGTGACTTTTCCCCCTTGGAGCCTAATGTCGAAAACAGCTGCCTGGAGGTTGCAAATGGGCCAGGGACATTGCAGGCCCAGTGCTGACACTGTGAGGGTGCTTGTGTACAGTTTTGAAGCACGTAAAGTGTTCTTTTATTTTTCCACTTCCATCCAGGGGTAAAACCTGGAATCTTACCCTACTTGGAGCACCGCAGCCCTGGGTAGAAGGAGTGACTTTGCCCCCTTGGAGCTGAAACACTCATAATGTGTAAATTAGCTGCCTGGAAGGTTACAAATGGACCAGGGACATTGCAGGCCCAGTGCTGACACTGTGAGGGTGCTTGTGTACAGTTTTGAAGCACGTAACAAGTTCTTTTTTCTCCACTTCCATCCAGGGGGAAAACCTGGAATCTAACCCTACTTGGAGCTCCGTAGCCCTGGGTAGAAGGAGTGACCTTGCCCCCTTGGAGCTGAAACACTCATAATGTGTAAAATAGCTGCCTGGAAGGTTGCAAATGGCCCAGGGACATTGCAGGCCCAGTGCTGACACTGTGAGGGTGCTTGTGTACAGTTTTGAAGCACGTAACATGTTCTTTTTTTTCCACTTCCATCAAGGGGGAAAACCTGGAATCTTACCCTACTTGGAGCTCCGCAGCCCTGGGTAGAAGGAGTGACTTTTCCCCCTTGGAGCTGAAACACCCATAATGTGTAAAATAGCTGCCTGGAAGGTTGCAAATGGCCCAGGGACATTGCAGGCCCAGTGCTGACACTGTGATGGTGCTTGTGTACAGTTTTGAAGCACGAAAAATGATATTTTTTTCCACTTCCATCTAGGGGGAAAACCTGGAATCTTACCCTACTTGGAGCTCCGTAGCCCTGGGTAGAAGGAGTGACTTTTCCCCCTTGGAGCCTAATGTCGAAAACAGCTGCCTGGAGGTTGCAAATGGGCCAGGGACATTGCAGGCCCAGTGCTGACACTGTGAGGGTGC
The DNA here is from genome assembly GCF_031143425.1 of Pleurodeles waltl. Classification (NCBI taxonomy): domain Eukaryota; kingdom Metazoa; phylum Chordata; class Amphibia; order Caudata; family Salamandridae; genus Pleurodeles; species Pleurodeles waltl. The sequence goes on from NW_027149894.1 coordinate 314,473, forward strand.
TTGTGTACCGTTTTGAAGCACGTAAAGTGTTCTTTTTTTTCCACTTCCATCCAGGGGGAAAAACTGGAATCTTACCCTACTTGGAGCTCCGTAGCCCTGGGTAGAAGGAGTGACTTTGCCCCCTTGGAGCTGAAACACTCATAATGTGTAAAATAGCTGCCTGGAAGGGTGCAAATGGCCCAGGGACATTGCAGGCCCAGTGATGACACTGTGAGGGTGCTTGTGTACAGTTTAAAAGCACGTAAAGTGTTCTTTTTTTTCCACTTCCATCCAGGGGGAAAAACTGGAATCTTACCCTACTTGGAGCTCCGTAGCCCTGGGTAGAAGGAGTGACTTTGTCCCCTTGGAGCTGAAACACTCATAATGTGTAAAATAGCAGCCTGGAAGGTTACAAATGGGCCAGGGACATTGCAGGCCCAGTGCTGACACTGTGAGGGTGCTTGTGTACAGTTTTGAAGCACGTAAAGTGTTATTTTTTTTCCACTTCCATCCAGGGGGAAAACCTGGAATCTTACCCTACTTGGAGCTCCGTAGCCCTGGGTAGAAGGAGTGACTTTGCCCCCTTGGAGCCTAATGTCGAAAACAGCTGCCTGGAGCTTGCAAATGGGCCAGGGACATTGCAGGCCCAGTGCTGACGCTGTGAGGGTGCTTGTGTACCGTTTTGAAGCACGTAAAGTGTTTTTTTTTTCCAACTTCCATCCAGGGGGAAATCCTGGAATCTTACCCTACTTGGAGCTCCGTAGCCCTGGGTAGATGGAGTGACTTTGCCCCCTTGGAGCTGAAACACCCATAATGTGTAAAATAGCTGCCTGGAAGGTTGCAAATGGCCCAGGGACATTGCAGGCCCAGCGCTGACACTGTGAGGGTGCTTGTGTAACATTTTGAAGCACGTAAAGTGTTCTTTTTTTTTCCACTTCCATCCAGGGGGAAAACCTGGAATATTACCCTACTTGGAGCTCCGTAGCCCTGGGTAGAAGGAGTGACTTTGCCCCCTTGGAGCCTAATGTCGAAAACAGCTGCCTGGAGGTTGCAAATGGGCCAGGGACATTGCAGGCCCAGTGCTTGCACTGTGAGGGTGCTTGTGTGCGGTTTTAAAGCACGTAAAGTGTTCTTTTTTTTCCCCACTTCCATCCAGGGGGAAAACCTGGAATCTTACCCTACTTGGAGCTCCGTAGCCCTGGGTAGAAGGAGTGACTTTTCCCCCTTGGAGCCTAATGTCGAAAACAGCTGCCTGGAGCTTGCAAATGGGCCAGGGACATTGCAGGCCCAGTGCTGACACTGTGAGGGTGCTTGTGTACCGTTTTGAAGCACGTAAAGTGTTCTTTTTTTTCCACTTCCATCCAGGGGGAAAACCTGGAATCTTACCCTACTTGGAGCTCCGTAGCCCTGGGTAGAAGGAGTGACTTTTCCCTCTTGGAGCTGAAACACCCATAATGTGTAAAATAGCTGCCTGGAAGGTTGCAAATGGCCCAGGGACATTGCAGGCCCAGTGCTGACACTGTGATGGTGCTTGTGTACAGTTTTGAAGCACGAAAAATGATCTTTTTTTCCACTTCCATCTAGGGGGAAAACCTGGAATCTTACCCTACTTGGAGCTCCGTAGCCCTGGGTAGAAGGAGTGACTTTTCCCCCTTGGAGCCTAATGTCGAAAACAGCTGCCTGGAGGTTGCAAATGGGCCAGGGACATTGCAGGCCCAGTGCTGACACTGTGAGGGTGCTTGTGTACAGTTTTGAAGCACGTAAAGTGTTCTTTTTTCTCCACTTCCATCCAGGGGGAAAACCTGGAATCTTACCCTACTTGGAGCTCCGTAGCCCTGGGTAGAAGGAGTGACTTTGCCCCCTGGGAGCTGAAACACCCATAATGTGTAAAATAGCTGCCTGGAAGGTTGCAAATGGGCCAGGGACATTGCAGGCTCACTGCTGGCACTGTGAGGGTGCTTGTGTGCGGTTTTAAAGCACTTAGGCCCGTATTTATACTTTTTTTAGCGCCGCATTTGCGTCGTTTTTTGACGCAAAAACGGCGCAAACTTGCAAAATACCATTGTATTTTGTAGGTTTGCGCCGTTAGCCGTCAAAAAGCGGCGCAAATGCGGCGCTAAAAAAAGTATAAATACGGGCCTTAAAGTGTTCTTTTTTTTCCACTTCCATCCAGGGGCAAAACCTGGAATCTTACCCTACTTGGAGCTCCGTAGCCCTGGGTAGAAGGAGTGACTTTGCCCCCTTGGAGCTGAAACACTCATAATGTGTAAAATAGCAGCCTGGAAGGTTGCAAATGGGCCAGGGACATTGCAGGCTCACTGCTGGCACTGTGAGGGTGCTTGTGTACAGTTTAAAAGCACGTAAAGTGTTCTTTTTTCTCCACTTCCATCCAGGGGGAAAACCTGGAATCTTACCCTACTTGGAGCTCCGTAGCCCTGGGTAGAAGTAGTGACTTTGCCCCCTTGGAGCCTAATGTCGAAAACAGCTGCCTGGAGGTTGCAAATGGGCCAGGGACATTGCAGGCCCAGTGCTGACACTGTGAGGGTGCTTGTGTACCTCTTTGAAGCACGTAAAGTGTTCTTTTTTTTCCACTTCCATCCAGGGGGAAAACCTGGAATCTTACCCTACTTGGAGCTCCGTAGCCCTGGGTAGAAGTAGTGACTTTGCCCCCTTGGAGCCTAATGTCGAAAACAGCTGCCTGGAGGTTGCAAATGGGCCAGGGACATTGCAGGCCCAGTGCTTGCACTGTGAGGGTGCTTGTGTGCGGTTTTAAAGCACGTAAAGTGTTCTTTTTTTTTTTCCACTTCCATCCAGGGGGAAAACCTGGAATCTTACCCTACTTGGAGCTCCGTAGCCCTGGGTAGAAGGAGTGACTTTTCCCCCTTGGAGCCTAATGTCGAAAACAGCTGCCTGGAGGTTGCAAATGGGCCAGGGACATTGCAGGCCCAGTGCTGACACTGTGAGGGTGCTTGTGTACAGTTTTGAAGCACGTAAAGTGTTCTTTTATTTTTCCACTTCCATCCAGGGGTAAAACCTGGAATCTTACCCTACTTGGAGCACCGCAGCCCTGGGTAGAAGGAGTGACTTTGCCCCCTTGGAGCTGAAACACTCATAATGTGTAAATTAGCTGCCTGGAAGGTTACAAATGGACCAGGGACATTGCAGGCCCAGTGCTGACACTGTGAGGGTGCTTGTGTACAGTTTTGAAGCACGTAACAAGTTCTTTTTTCTCCACTTCCATCCAGGGGGAAAACCTGGAATCTAACCCTACTTGGAGCTCCGTAGCCCTGGGTAGAAGGAGTGACCTTGCCCCCTTGGAGCTGAAACACTCATAATGTGTAAAATAGCTGCCTGGAAGGTTGCAAATGGCCCAGGGACATTGCAGGCCCAGTGCTGACACTGTGAGGGTGCTTGTGTACAGTTTTGAAGCACGTAACATGTTCTTTTTTTTCCACTTCCATCAAGGGGGAAAACCTGGAATCTTACCCTACTTGGAGCTCCGCAGCCCTGGGTAGAAGGAGTGACTTTTCCCCCTTGGAGCTGAAACACCCATAATGTGTAAAATAGCTGCCTGGAAGGTTGCAAATGGCCCAGGGACATTGCAGGCCCAGTGCTGACACTGTGATGGTGCTTGTGTACAGTTTTGAAGCACGAAAAATGATATTTTTTTCCACTTCCATCTAGGGGGAAAACCTGGAATCTTACCCTACTTGGAGCTCCGTAGCCCTGGGTAGAAGGAGTGACTTTTCCCCCTTGGAGCCTAATGTCGAAAACAGCTGCCTGGAGGTTGCAAATGGGCCAGGGACATTGCAGGCCCAGTGCTTGCACTGTGAGGGTGCTTGTGTGCGGTTTTAAAGCACGTAAAGTGTTCTTTTTTTTTCCCACTTCCATCCAGGGGGAAAACCTGGAATCTTACCCTACTTGGATCTCCGTAGCCCTGGGTAGAAGGAGTGACTTTGCCCCCTTGGAGCCTAATGTCGAAAACAGCTGCCTGGAGGTTGCAAATGGGCCAGGGACATTGCAGGCCCAGTGCTGACACTGTGAGGGTGCTTGTGTACAGTTTTGAAGCACGTAAAGTGTTCTTTTTTTTCCACTTCCATCCAGGGGGAAAACCTGGAATCTAACCCTACTTGGAGCTCCGTAGCCCTGGGTAGAAGGAGTGACTTTGCCCCCTTGGAGCTGAAACACCCATAATGTGTAAAATAGCAGCCTGGAAGGTTGCAAATGGGCCAGGGACATTGCAGGCTCACTGCTGGCACTGTGAGGGTGCTTGTGTACAGTTTAAAAGCACGTAAAGTGTTCTTTTTTCTCCACTTCCATCCAGGGGGAAAACCTGGAATCTTACCCTACTTGGAGCTCCGTAGCCCTGGGTAGAAGGAGTGACTTTGCCCCCTTGGAGCTGAAACACTCATAATGTGTAAAATAGCAGCCTGGAAGGTTGCAAATGGGCAAGGGACATTGCAGGCTCAGTGCTGGCACTGTGAGGGTGCTAGTGTACAGTTTTGAAGCACGTAAAGTGTTCTTTTTTTTCCCACTTCCATCCAGGGGGAAAACCTGGAATCTTACCCTACTTGGAGCTCCGTAGCCCTGGGTAGAAGGAGTGACTTTGCCCCCTTGGAGCCTAATGTCGAAAACAGCTGCCTGGAGGTTGCAAATGGCCCAGGGACATTGCAGGCCCAGTGCTGACGCTGTGAGGGTGCTTGTGTACCGTTTTGAAGCACGTAAAGTGTTCTTTTTACTCCACTTCCATCCAGGGGGAAAACCTGGAATCTTACCCTACTTGGAGCTCCGTAGCCCTGGGTAGAAGGAGTGACTTTGCCCCCTTGGAGCCTAATGTCGAAAACAGCTGCCTGGAGGTTGCAAATGGGCCAGGGACATTGCAGGCCCAGTGCTGACGCTGTGAGGGTGCTTGTGTACCGTTTTGAAGCACGTAAAGTGTTCTTTTTACTCCACTTCCATCCAGGGGGAAAACCTGGAATCTTACCCTACTTGGAGCTCCGTAGCCCTGGGTAGAAGGAGTGACTTTGCCCCCTTGGAGCCTAATGTCGAAAACAGCTGCCTGGAGCTTGCAAATGGGCCAGGGACATTGCAGGCCCAGTGCTGACGCTGTGAGGGTGCTTGTGTAACATTTTGAAGCACGTAAAGTGTTCTTTTTTTTTCCACTTCCATCCAGGGGGAAAACCTGGAATATTACCCTACTTGGAGCTCCGTAGCCCTGGGTAGAAGGAGTGACTTTGCCCCCTTGGAGCTGAAACACCCATAATGTGTAAAATAGCTGCCTGGAAGGTAGCAAATGGCCCAGGGACATTGCAGGCCCAGTGCTGACACTGTGAGGGTGCTTGTGTACAGTTTTGAAGCACGTAAAGTGTTCTTTTTTCTCCACTTCCATCCAGGGGGAAAACTTGGAATCTTACCCTACTTGGAGCTCCGTAGCCCTGGGTAGAAGGAGTGACTTTGCCCCCTTGGAGCTGAAACACTCATAATGTGTAAAATAGCAGCCTGGAAGGTCGCAAATGGGCCAGGGACATTGCAGGCTCAGTGCTGGCACTGTGAGGGTGCTTGTGTGCGGTTTTAAAGCACGTAAAGTGTTCTTTTTTTCCCACTTCCATCCAGGGGGGAAACCTGGAATCTTACCCTACTTGGAGCTCCGTAGCCCTGGGTAGAAGGAGTGACTTTGTCCCCTTGGAGCTGAAACACTCATAATGTGTAAAATAGCAGCCTGGAAGGTTACAAATGGGCCAGGGACATTGCAGGCCCAGTGCTGACACTGTGAGGGTGCTTGTGTACAGTTTTGAAGCACGTAAAGTGTTCTTTTTTTTCCACTTCCATCCAGGGGGAAAACCTGGAATCTTACCCTACTTGGAGCTCCGTAGCCCTGGGTAGAAGGAGTGACTTTGCCCCCTTGGAGCCTAATGTCGAAAACAGCTGCCTGGAGGTTGCAAATGGGCCAGGGACATTGCAGGCCCAGTGCTGACGCTGTGAGGGTGCTTGTGTACAGTTTTGAAGCACGTAAAGTGTTCTTTTTTCTCCACTTCCATCCAGGGGGAAAACCTGGAATCTTACCCTACTTGGAGCTCCGTAGCCCTGGGTAGAAGGAGTGACTTTGCCCCCTTGGAGCTGAAACACCCATAATGTGTAAAATAGCTGCCTGGAAGGTAGCAAATGGCCCAGGGACATTGCAGGCCCAGTGCTGACACTGTGAGGGTGCTTGTGTACAGTTTTGAAGCACGTAAAGTGTTCTTTTTTCTCCACTTCCATCCAGGGGGAAAACCTGGAATCTTACCCTACTTGGAGCTCCGTAGCCCTGGGTAGAAGGAGTGACTTTGCCCCCTTGGAGCCTAATGTCGAAAACAGCTGCCTGGAGGTTGCAAATGGGCCAGGGACATTGCAGGCCCAGTGCTGACACTGTGAGGGTGCTTGTGTACCGTTTTGAAGCACGTAAAGTGTTCTTTTTTTTCCACTTCCATCCAGGGGGAAAACCTGGAATCTTACCCTACTTGGAGCTCCGTAGCCCTGGGTAGAAGGAGTGACTTTGCCTCCTTGGAGCCTAATGTCGAAAACAGCTGCCTGGAGGTTGCAAATGGGCCAGGGACATTGCAGGCTCACTGCTGGCACTGTGAGGGTGCTTGTGTACAGTTTAAAAGCACGTAAAGTGTTCTTTTTTCTCCACTTCCATCCAGGGGGAAAACCTGGAATCTTACCCTACTTGGAGCTCCGTAGCCCTGGGTAGAAGGAGTGACTTTGCCCCCTTGGAGCTGAAACACCCATAATGTGTAAAATAGCTGCCTGGAAGGTTGCAAATGGCCCAGGGACATTGCAGGCCCAGCGCTGACACTGTGAGGGTGCTTGTGTAACATTTTGAAGCACGTAAAGTGTTCTTTTTTTTTCCACTTCCATCCAGGGGGAAAACCTGGAATATTACCCTACTTGGAGCTCCGTAGCCCTGGGTAGAATGAGTGACTTTGCCCCCTTGGAGCCTAATGTCGAAAACAGCTGCCTGGAGGTTGCAAATGGGCCAGGGACATTGCAGGCCCAGTGCTGACGCTGTGAGGGTGCTTGTGTACCGTTTTGAAGCACGTAAAGTGTTCTTTTTTTTCCACTTCCATCCAGGGGGAAAACCTGGAATCTTACCCTACTTGGAGCTCCGCAGCCCTGGGTAGAAGGAGTGACTTTTCCCTCTTGGAGCTGAAACACCCATAATGTGTAAAATAGCTGCCTGGAAGGTTGCAAATGGCCCAGGGACATTGCAGGCCCAGTGCTGACACTGTGATGGTGCTTGTGTACAGTTTTGAAGCACGAAAAATGATCTTTTTTTCCACTTCCATCTAGGGGGAAAACCTGGAATCTTACCCTACTTGGAGCTCCGTAGCCCTGGGTAGAAGGAGTGACTTTTCCCCCTTGGAGCCTAATGTCGAAAACAGCTGCCTGGAGGTTGCAAATGGGCCAGGGACATTGCAGGCCCAGTGCTGACACTGTGAGGGTGCTTGTGTACCGTTTTGAAGCACGTAAAGTGTTCTTTTTTTTCCACTTCCATCCAGGGGGAAAAACTGGAATCTTACCCTACTTGGAGCTCCGTAGCCCTGGGTAGAAGGAGTGACTTTGCCCCCTTGGAGCTGAAACACTCATAATGTGTAAAATAGCTGCCTGGAAGGGTGCAAATGGCCCAGGGACATTGCAGGCCCAGTGATGACACTGTGAGGGTGCTTGTGTACAGTTTAAAAGCACGTAAAGTGTTCTTTTTTTTCCACTTCCATCCAGGGGGAAAAACTGGAATCTTACCCTACTTGGAGCTCCGTAGCCCTGGGTAGAAGGAGTGACTTTGTCCCCTTGGAGCTGAAACACTCATAATGTGTAAAATAGCAGCCTGGAAGGTTACAAATGGGCCAGGGACATTGCAGGCCCAGTGCTGACACTGTGAGGGTGCTTGTGTACAGTTTTGAAGCACGTAAAGTGTTATTTTTTTTCCACTTCCATCCAGGGGGAAAACCTGGAATCTTACCCTACTTGGAGCTCCGTAGCCCTGGGTAGAAGGAGTGACTTTGCCCCCTTGGAGCCTAATGTCGAAAACAGCTGCCTGGAGCTTGCAAATGGGCCAGGGACATTGCAGGCCCAGTGCTGACGCTGTGAGGGTGCTTGTGTACCGTTTTGAAGCACGTAAAGTGTTCTTTTTTTCCAACTTCCATCCAGGGGGAAATCCTGGAATCTTACCCTACTTGGAGCTCCGTAGCCCTGGGTAGAAGGAGTGACTTTGCCCCCTTGGAGCTGAAACACCCATAATGTGTAAAATAGCTGCCTGGAAGGTTGCAAATGGCCCAGGGACATTGCAGGCCCAGCGCTGACACTGTGAGGGTGCTTGTGTAACATTTTGAAGCACGTAAAGTGTTCTTTTTTTTTCCACTTCCATCCAGGGGGAAAACCTGGAATATTACCCTACTTGGAGCTCCGTAGCCCTGGGTAGAAGGAGTGACTTTGCCCCCTTGGAGCCTAATGTCGAAAACAGCTGCCTGGAGGTTGCAAATGGGCCAGGGACATTGCAGGCCCAGTGCTTGCACTGTGAGGGTGCTTGTGTGCGGTTTTAAAGCACGTAAAGTGTTCTTTTTTTTCCCCACTTCCATCCAGGGGGAAAACCTGGAATCTTACCCTACTTGGAGCTCCGTAGCCCTGGGTAGAAGGAGTGACTTTTCCCCCTTGGAGCCTAATGTCGAAAACAGCTGCCTGGAGCTTGCAAATGGGCCAGGGACATTGCAGGCCCAGTGCTGACACTGTGAGGGTGCTTGTGTACCGTTTTGAAGCACGTAAAGTGTTCTTTTTTTTCCACTTCCATCCAGGGGGAAAACCTGGAATCTTACCCTACTTGGAGCTCCGTAGCCCTGGGTAGAAGGAGTGACTTTTCCCTCTTGGAGCTGAAACACCCATAATGTGTAAAATAGCTGCCTGGAAGGTTGCAAATGGCCCAGGGACATTGCAGGCCCAGTGCTGACACTGTGATGGTGCTTGTGTACAGTTTTGAAGCACGAAAAATGATCTTTTTTTCCACTTCCATCTAGGGGGAAAACCTGGAATCTTACCCTACTTGGAGCTCCGTAGCCCTGGGTAGAAGGAGTGACTTTTCCCCCTTGGAGCCTAATGTCGAAAACAGCTGCCTGGAGGTTGCAAATGGGCCAGGGACATTGCAGGCCCAGTGCTGACACTGTGAGGGTGCTTGTGTACAGTTTTGAAGCACGTAAAGTGTTCTTTTTTCTCCACTTCCATCCAGGGGGAAAACCTGGAATCTTACCCTACTTGGAGCTCCGTAGCCCTGGGTAGAAGGAGTGACTTTGCCCCCTGGGAGCTGAAACACCCATAATGTGTAAAATAGCTGCCTGGAAGGTTGCAAATGGGCCAGGGACATTGCAGGCTCACTGCTGGCACTGTGAGGGTGCTTGTGTGCGGTTTTAAAGCACTTAGGCCCGTATTTATACTTTTTTTAGCGCCGCATTTGCGTCGTTTTTTGACGCAAAAACGGCGCAAACTTGCAAAATACCATTGTATTTTGTAGGTTTGCGCCGTTAGCCGTCAAAAAGCGGCGCAAATGCGGCGCTAAAAAAAGTATAAATACGGGCCTTAAAGTGTTCTTTTTTTTCCACTTCCATCCAGGGGCAAAACCTGGAATCTTACCCTACTTGGAGCTCCGTAGCCCTGGGTAGAAGGAGTGACTTTGCCCCCTTGGAGCTGAAACACCCATAATGTGTAAAATAGCTGCCTGGAAGGTAGCAAATGGCCCAGGGACATTGCAGGCCCAGTGCTGACACTGTGAGGGTGCTTGTGTACAGTTTTGAAGCACGTAACATGTTCTTTTTTTTCCACTTCCATCAAGGGGGAAAACCTGGAATCTTACCCTACTTGGAGCTCCGCAGCCCTGGGTAGAAGGAGTGACTTTTCCCCCTTGGAGCTGAAACACCCATAATGTGTAAAATAGCTGCCTGGAAGGTTGCAAATGGCCCAGGGACACTGCAGGCCCAGTGCTGACACTGTGATGGTGCTTGTGTACAGTTTTGAAGCACGAAAAATGATCTTTTTTTCCACTTCCATCTAGGGGGAAAACCTGGAATCTTACCCTACTTGGAGCTCCGTAGCCCTGGGTAGAAGGAGTGACTTTGCCCCCTTGGAGCCTAATGTCGAAAACAGCTGCCTGGAGGTTGCAAATGGGCCAGGGACATTGCAGGCCCAGTGCTGACACTGTGAGGGTGCTTGTGTACAGTTTTGAAGCACGTAAAGTGTTCTTTTTTTTCCACTTCCATCCAGGGGGAAAACCTGGAATCTAACCCTACTTGGAGCTCCGTAGCCCTGGGTAGAAGGAGTGACTTTGCCCCCTTGGAGCTGAAACACCCATAATGTGTAAAATAGCTGCCTGGAAGGTTGCAAATGGCCCAGGGACATTGCAGGCCCAGTGCTGACACTGTGATGGTGCTTGTGTACAGTTTTGAAGCACGTAAAGTGTTCTTTTTTTTCCACTTCCATCCAGGGGGAAAACCTGGAATCTAACCCTACTTGGAGCTCCGTAGCCCTGGGTAGAAGGAGTGACTTTGCCCCCTTGGAGCTGAAACACCCATAATGTGTAAAATAGCTGCCTGGAAGGTTGCAAATGGCCCAGGGACATTGCAGGCCCAGTGCTGACACTGTGATGGTGCTTGTGTACAGTTTTGAAGCACGAAAAATGATCTTTTTTTCCACTTCCATCTAGGGGGAAAACCTGGAATCTTACCCTACTTGGAGCTCCGTAGCCCTGGGTAGAAGGAGTGACTTTTCCCCCTTGGAGCCTAATGTCGAAAACAGCTGCCTGGAGGTTGCAAATGGGCCAGGGACATTGCAGGCCCAGTGCTGACACTGTGAGGGTGCTTGTGTACCGTTTTGAAGCACGTAAAGTGTTCTTTTTTTTCCACTTCCATCCAGGGGGAAAAACTGGAATCTTACCCTACTTGGAGCTCCGTAGCCCTGGGTAGAAGGAGTGACTTTGCCCCCTTGGAGCTGAAACACTCATAATGTGTAAAATAGCTGCCTGGAAGGGTGCAAATGGCCCAGGGACATTGCAGGCCCAGTGATGACACTGTGAGGGTGCTTGTGTACAGTTTAAAAGCACGTAAAGTGTTCTTTTTTTTCCACTTCCATCCAGGGGGAAAAACTGGAATCTTACCCTACTTGGAGCTCCGTAGCCCTGGGTAGAAGGAGTGACTTTGTCCCCTTGGAGCTGAAACACTCATAATGTGTAAAATAGCAGCCTGGAAGGTTACAAATGGGCCAGGGACATTGCAGGCCCAGTGCTGACACTGTGAGGGTGCTTGTGTACAGTTTTGAAGCACGTAAAGTGTTATTTTTTTTCCACTTCCATCCAGGGGGAAAACCTGGAATCTTACCCTACTTGGAGCTCCGTAGCCCTGGGTAGAAGGAGTGACTTTGCCCCCTTGGAGCCTAATGTCGAAAACAGCTGCCTGGAGCTTGCAAATGGGCCAGGGACATTGCAGGCCCAGTGCTGACGCTGTGAGGGTGCTTGTGTACCGTTTTGAAGCACGTAAAGTGTTCTTTTTTTCCAACTTCCATCCAGGGGGAAATCCTGGAATCTTACCCTACTTGGAGCTCCGTAGCCCTGGGTAGAAGGAGTGACTTTGCCCCCTTGGAGCTGAAACACCCATAATGTGTAAAATAGCTGCCTGGAAGGTTGCAAATGGCCCAGGGACATTGCAGGCCCAGCGCTGACACTGTGAGGGTGCTTGTGTAACATTTTGAAGCACGTAAAGTGTTCTTTTTTTTTCCACTTCCATCCAGGGGGAAAACCTGGAATCTTACCCTACTTGGAGCTCCGTAGCCCTGGGTAGAAGGAGTGACTTTGCCCCCTTGGAACTGAAACACCCATAATGTGTAAAATAGCTTCCTGGAAGGTTGCAAATGGGCCAGGGACATTGCAGGCCCAGTGCTGACACTGTGAGGGTGCTTGTGCACAGTTTTGAAGCACGTAAAGTGTTCTTTTTTCTCCACTTCCATCCAGGGGGAAAACCTGGAATCTTACCCTACTTGGTGCTCCGTAGCCCTGGGTAGAAGGAGTGACTTTGCCCCCTTGGAGCTGAAACACCCATAATGTGTAAAATAGCTGCCTGGAAGGTTGCAAATGGCCGAGGGACATTGCAGGCCCAGTGCTGACACTGTGAGGGTGCTTGTGTACAGTTTTGAAGCACGTAAAGTGTTCTTTTTTCTCCACTTCCATCCAGGGGGAAAACCTGGAATCTTACCCAACTTGGAGCTCCGTAGCCCTGGGTAGAAGGAGTGACTTTGCCCCCTTGGAGCCTAATGTCGAAAACAGCTGCCTGGAGGTTGCAAATGGCCAGGGACATTGCAGGCCCAGTGCTGACACTGTGAGGGTGCTTGTGTACAGTTTTGAAGCACGTAAAGTGTTCTTTTTTTTCCACTTCCATCCAGGGGGAAAACCTGGAATCTAACCCTACTTGGAGCTCCGTAGCCCTGTGTAGAAGGAGTGACTTTGCCCCCTTGAAGCTGAAACACTCATAATGTGTAAAATAGCTGCCTGGAAGGTTGCAAATGGCCCAGGGACATTGCAGGCCCAGTGCTGACACGGTGGGGGTGCTTGTGTACAGTTTTGAAGCACGTAAAGTGTTCTTTTTTCTCCACTTCCATCCAGGGGGAAAACCTGGAATCTTACCATACTTGGAGCTCCGTAGCCCTGGGTAGAAGGAGTGACTTTGCCCCCTTGGAGCTGAAACACTCATAATGAGTAAAATAGCAGCCTGGAAGGTTGCAAATGGGCCAGGGACATTGCAGGCTCACTGCTGGCACTGTGAGGGTGCTTGTGTACAGTTTAAAAGCACGTAAAGTGTTCTTTTTTCTCCACTTCCATCCAGGGGGAAAACCTGGAATCTTACCTTACTTGGAGCTCCGTAGCCCTGGGTAGAAGTAGTGACTTTGCCCCCTTGGAGCCTAATGTCGAAAACAGCTGCCTGGAGGTTGCAAATGGGCCAGGGACATTGCAGGCCCAGTGCTTGCACTGTGAGGGTGCTTATGTGCGGTTTTAAAGCACGTAAAGTGTTCTTTTTTTTCCCCACTTCCATCCAGGGGAAAAACCTGGAATCTTACCCTACTTGGAGCTCCGTAGCCCTGGGTAGAAGGAGTGACTTTTCCCCCTTGGAGCCTAATGTCGAAAACAGCTGCCTGGAGCTTGCAAATGGGCCAGGGACATTGCAGGCCCAGTGCTGACACTGTGAGGGTGCTTGTGTACCGTTTTGAAGCACGTAAAGTGTTCTTTTTTTTCCACTTCCATCCAGGGGGAAAACCTGGAATCTTACACTACTTGGAGCTCCGTAGCCCTGGGTAGAAGGAGTGACTTTGCCCCCTTGGAGCTGAAACACCCATAATGTGTAAAATAGCTGCCTGGAAGGTAGCAAATGGCCCAGGGACATTGCAGGCCCAGTGCTGACACTGTGAGGGTGCTTGTGTACAGTTTTGAAGCACGTAAAGAGTTCTTTTTTCTCCACTTCCATCCAGGGGGAAAACCTGGAATCTTACCCTACTTGGAGCTCCGTAGCCCTGGGTAGAAGGAGTGACTTTGCCCCCTTGGAGCTGAAACACCCATAATGTGAAATATAGCTGCCTGGAAGGTTGCAAATGGGCCAGGGACATTGCAGGCCCAGTGCTGACGCTGTGAGGGTGCTTGTGTACCGTTTTAAAGCACGTAAAGTGTTCTTTTTTTTCCCACTTCCATCCAGGGGGAAAACCTGGAATCTTACCCTACTTGGAGCTCCGTAGCCCTGGGTAGAAGGAGTGACTTTGCCCCCTTGGAGCCTAATGTCGAAAACCGCTGCCTGGAGGTTGCAAATGGGCCAGGGACATTGCAGGCCCAGTGCTGACACTGTGAGGGTGCTTGTGTACCGTTTTGAATCATGTAAAGTGTTCTTTTATTTTTCACTTCCATCCCGGGGTTAAACCTGGAATCTTACCCTACTTGGAGCTCCGTAGCCCCGGGTAGAAGGAGTGACTTTGCCCCCTTGGAGCTGAAACACTCATAATGTGTAAAATAGCTGCCTGGAAGGTTGCAAATGGCCCAGGGACATTGCAGGCCCAGTGCTGACACTGTGAGGGTGCTTGTGTACAGTTTTGAAGCACGTAAAGTGTTCTTTTTTCTCCACTTCCATCCAGGGGGAAAACCTGGAATCTTACCCTACTTGGAGCTCCGTAGCCCTGGGTAGAAGGAGTGACTTTGCCCCCTTGGAGCTGAAACACTCATAATGTGTAAAATAGCAGCCTGGAAGGTCGCAAATGGGACAGGGACATTGCAGGCTCAGTGCTGGCACTGTGAAGGTGCTTGTGTGCGGTTTTAAAGCACGTAAAGTGTTCTTTTTTTTCCCACTTCCATCCAGGGGGAAAACCTGGAATCTTACCCTACTTGGAGCTCCGTAGCCCTGGGTAGAAGGAGTGACTTTGCCCCCTTGGAACTGAAACACCCATAATGTGTAAAATAGCTTCCTGGAAGGTTGCAAATGGGCCAGGGACATTGCAGGCCCAGTGCTGACACTGTGAGGGTGCTTGTGCACAGTTTTGAAGCACGTAAAGTGTTCTTTTTTCTCCACTTCCATCCAGGGGGAAAACCTGGAATCTTACCCTACTTGGTGCTCCGTAGCCCTGGGTAGAAGGAGTGACTTTGCCCCCTTGGAGCTGAAACACCCATAATGTGTAAAATAACAGCCTGGAAGGTTGCAAATGGGCCAGGGACATTGCAGGCTCACTGCTGGCACTGTGAGGGTGCTTGTGTGCGGTTTTAAAGCACGTAAAGTGTTCTTTTTTTCCCCACTTCCATCCAGTGGGAAAACCTGGAATCTTACCCTACTTGGAGCTCCGTAGCCCTGGGTAGAAGGAGTGACTTTGCCCCCTTGAAGCTGAAACACCCATAATGTGTAAAATAGCTCCCTGGAAGGTAGCAAATGGCCCAGGGACATTGCAGGCCCAGTGCTGACACTGTGTGGGTGCTTGTGTACAGTTTTGAAGCACGTAAAGTGTTCTTTTTTCTCCACTTCCATCCAGGGGGAAAACCTGGAATCTTACCCTACTTGGAGCTCCGTAGCCCTGGGTAGAAGGAGTGACTTTGCCCCCTTGGAGCCTAATGTCGAAAACAGCTGCCTGGAGGTTGCAAATGGGCCAGGGACATTGCAGGCCCAGTGCTGACACTGTGAGGGTGCTTGTGTACCGTTTTGAATCATGTAAAGTGTTCTTTTATTTTTCACTTCCATCCCGGGGTTAAACCTGGAATCTTACCCTACTTGGAGCTCCGTAGCCCTGGGTAGAAGGAGTGACTTTGCCCCCTTGGAGCTGAAACACTCATAATGTGTAAAATAGCTGCCTGGAAGGTTACAAATGGGCCCAGGGACACTGCAGGCCCAGTGCTGACACTGTGAGGGTGCTTGTGTACCTCTTTGAAGCACGTAAAGTGTTCTTTTTTTCCCACTTCCATCCAGGGGGAAAACCTGGAATCTTACCCGACTTGGAGCTCCGTAGCCCTGGGTAGAAGGAGTGACTTTACCCCCGTGGAGCTGAAACACTCATAATGTGTAAAACGAGGTTAAAAAAGGGCCAGGGACATTGTAGGCCCAGCGCTGACACTGTGAGGGTGCTTGTGTACCTCTTTGAAGCACGTAAAGTGTTCTCTTTTTTTCCACTTCCATCCAGGGGTAAAACCTGGAATCTTACCCTACTTGGAGCTCCGTAGCCCTGGGTAGAAGGAGTGACTTTGCCCCCTTGGAGCCTAATGTCGAAAACAGCTGCCTGGAGCTTGCAAATGGGCCAGGGACATTGCAGGCCCAGTGCTTGCACTGTGAGGGTGCTTGTGTGCGGTTTTAAAGCACGTAAAGTGTTCTTTTTTTTCCCACTTCCATCCAGGGGGAAAACCTGGAATCTTACCCTACTTGGAGCTCCGTAGCCCTGGGTAGAAGGAGTGACTTTGCCCCCTTGGAGCTGAAACACCCATAATGTGTAAAATAACAGCCTGGAAGGTTGCAAATGGGCCAGGGACATTGCAGGCTCACTGCTGGCACTGTGAGGGTGCTTGTGTACAGTTTAAAAGCACGTAAAGTGTTCTTTTTTCTCCACTTCCATCCAGGGGGAAAACCTGGAATCTTACCCTGCTTGGAGCTCCGTAGCCCTGGGTAGAAGGAGTGACTTTGCCCCCTTGGAGCTGAAACACCCATAATGTGTAAAATAGCAGCCTGGAAGGTTGCAAAAGGGCCAGGGACATTGCAGGCCCAGTGCTGGCACTGTGAGGGTGCTTGTGTGCGGTTTTAAAGCACGTAAAGTGTTCTTTTTTATCCCACTTCCATCCAGGGGGAAAACCTGGAATCTTACCCTACTTGGAGCTCCGTAGCCCTGGGTAGAAGGAGTGACTTTGCCCCCTTGGAGCTGAAACACCCATAATGTGTAAAATAGCTGCCTGGAAGGTTGCAAATGGCCCAGGGACATTGCAGGCCCAGCGCTGACACTGTGAGGGTGCTTGTGTAACATTTTGAAGCACGTAAAGTGTTCTTTTTTTTTCCACTTCCATCCAGGGGGAAAACCTGGAATATTACCCTACTTGGAGCTCCGTAGCCCTGGGTAGAAGGAGTGACTTTGCCCCCTTGGAGCCTAATGTCGAAAACAGCTGCCTGGAGGTTGCAAATGGGCCAGGGACATTGCAGGCCCAGTGCTGACGCTGTGAGGGTGCTTGTGTACCGTTTTGAAGCACGTAAAGTGTTCTTTTTACTCCACTTCCATCCAGGGGGAAAACCTGGAATCTTACCCTACTTGGAGCTCCGCAGCCCTGGGTAGAAGGAGTGACTTTTCCCCCTTGGAGCTGAAACACCCATAATGTGTAAAATAGCTGCCTGGAAGGTTGCAAATGGGCCAGGGACATTGCAGGCCCAGTGCTGGCACTGTGAGGGTGCTTGTGTGCTGTTTTAAAGCACGTAAAGTGTTCTTTTTTTTCCCCACTTCCATCCAGGGGGAAAACCTGGAATCTTACCCGACTTGGAGCTCCGTAGCCCTGGGTAGAAGGAGTGACTTTGCCCCCTTGGAGCTGAAACACTCATAATGTGTAAAATAGCAGCCTGGAAGGTTGCAAATGGGCCAGGGACATTGCAGGCTCACTGCTGGCACTGTGAGGGTGCTTGTGTACAGTTTAAAAGCACGTAAAGTGTTCTTTTTTCTCCACTTCCATCCAGGGGGAAAACCTGGAATCTTACCCTACTTGGAGCTCCGTAGCCCTGGGTAGAAGGAGTGACTTTGCCCCCTTGGAGCTGAAACACCCATAATGTGTAAAATAGCTGCCTGGAAGGTTGCAAATGGCCCAGGGACATTGCAGGCCCAGCGCTGACACTGTGAGGGTGCTTGTGTAACATTTTGAAGCACGTAAAGTGTTCTTTTTTTTTCCACTTCCATCCAGGGGGAAAACCTGGAATATTACCCTACTTGGAGCTCCGTAGCCCTGGGTAGAAGGAGTGACTTTGCCCCCTTGGAGCCTAATGTCGAAAACAGCTGCCTGGAGGTTGCAAATGGGCCAGGGACATTGCAGGCCCAGTGCTGACGCTGTGAGGGTGCTTGTGTACCGTTTTGAAGCACGTAAAGTGTTCTTTTTACTCCACTTCCATCCAGGGGGAAAACCTGGAATCTTACCCTACTTGGAGCTCCGCAGCCCTGGGTAGAAGGAGTGACTTTTCCCCCTTGGAGCTGAAACACCCATAATGTGTAAAATAGCTGCCTGGAAGGTTGCAAATGGCCCAGGGACATTGCAGGCCCAGTGCTGACACTGTGATGGTGCTTGTGTACAGTTTTGAAGCACGAAAAATGATCTTTTTTTCCACTTCCATCTAGGGGGAAAACCTGGAATCTTACCCTACTTGGAGCTCCGTAGCCCTGGGTAGAAGGAGTGACTTTTCCCCCTTGGAGCCTAATGTCGAAAACAGCTGCCTGGAGGTTGCAAATGGGCCAGGGACATTGCAGGCCCAGTGCTGACACTGTGAGGGTGCTTGTGTACCGTTTTGAAGCACGTAAAGTGTTCTTTTTTTTCCACTTCCATCCAGGGGGAAAAACTGGAATCTTACCCTACTTGGAGCTCCGTAGCCCTGGGTAGAAGGAGTGACTTTGCCCCCTTGGAGCTGAAACACTCATAATGTGTAAAATAGCTGCCTGGAAGGGTGCAAATGGCCCAGGGACATTGCAGGCCCAGTGATGACACTGTGAGGGTGCTTGTGTACAGTTTAAAAGCACGTAAAGTGTTCTTTTTTTTCCACTTCCATCCAGGGGGAAAAACTGGAATCTTACCCTACTTGGAGCTCCGTAGCCCTGGGTAGAAGGAGTGACTTTGTCCCCTTGGAGCTGAAACACTCATAATGTGTAAAATAGCAGCCTGGAAGGTTACAAATGGGCCAGGGACATTGCAGGCCCAGTGCTGACACTGTGAGGGTGCTTGTGTACAGTTTTGAAGCACGTAAAGTGTTATTTTTTTTCCACTTCCATCCAGGGGGAAAACCTGGAATCTTACCCTACTTGGAGCTCCGTAGCCCTGGGTAGAAGGAGTGACTTTGCCCCCTTGGAGCCTAATGTCGAAAACAGCTGCCTGGAGCTTGCAAATGGGCCAGGGACATTGCAGGCCCAGTGCTGACGCTGTGAGGGTGCTTGTGTACCGTTTTGAAGCACGTAAAGTGTTCTTTTTTTCCAACTTCCATCCAGGGGGAAATCCTGGAATCTTACCCTACTTGGAGCTCCGTAGCCCTGGGTAGAAGGAGTGACTTTGCCCCCTTGGAGCTGAAACACCCATAATGTGTAAAATAGCTGCCTGGAAGGTTGCAAATGGCCCAGGGACATTGCAGGCCCAGCGCTGACACTGTGAGGGTGCTTGTGTAACATTTTGAAGCATGTAAAGTGTTCTTTTTTTTTCCACTTCCATCCAGGGGGAAAACCTGGAATATTACCCTACTTGGAGCTCCGTAGCCCTGGGTAGAAGGAGTGACTTTGCCCCCTTGGAGCCTAATGTCGAAAACAGCTGCCTGGAGGTTGCAAATGGGCCAGGGACATTGCAGGCCCAGTGCTTGCACTGTGAGGGTGCTTGTGTGCGGTTTTAAAGCACGTAAAGTGTTCTTTTTTTTCCCCACTTCCATCCAGGGGGAAAACCTGGAATCTTACCCTACTTGGAGCTCCGTAGCCCTGGGTAGAAGGAGTGACTTTTCCCCCTTGGAGCCTAATGTCGAAAACAGCTGCCTGGAGCTTGCAAATGGGCCAGGGACATTGCAGGCCCAGTGCTGACACTGTGAGGGTGCTTGTGTACCGTTTTGAAGCACGTAAAGTGTTCTTTTTTTTCCACTTCCATCCAGGGGGAAAACCTGGAATCTTACCCTACTTGGAGCTCCGTAGCCCTGGGTAGAAGGAGTGACTTTTCCCTCTTGGAGCTGAAACACCCATAATGTGTAAAATAGCTGCCTGGAAGGTTGCAAATGGCCCAGGGACATTGCAGGCCCAGTGCTGACACTGTGATGGTGCTTGTGTACAGTTTTGAAGCACGAAAAATGATCTTTTTTTCCACTTCCATCTAGGGGGAAAACCTGGAATCTTACCCTACTTGGAGCTCCGTAGCCCTGGGTAGAAGGAGTGACTTTTCCCCCTTGGAGCCTAATGTCGAAAACAGCTGCCTGGAGGTTGCAAATGGGCCAGGGACATTGCAGGCCCAGTGCTGACACTGTGAGGGTGCTTGTGTACAGTTTTGAAGCACGTAAAGTGTTCTTTTTTCTCCACTTCCATCCAGGGGGAAAACCTGGAATCTTACCCTACTTGGAGCTCCGTAGCCCTGGGTAGAAGGAGTGACTTTGCCCCCTGGGAGCTGAAACACCCATAATGTGTAAAATAGCTGCCTGGAAGGTTGCAAATGGGCCAGGGACATTGCAGGCTCACTGCTGGCACTGTGAGGGTGCTTGTGTGCGGTTTTAAAGCACTTAAGGCCCGTATTTATACTTTTTTTAGCGCCGCATTTGCGTCGTTTTTTGACGCAAAAACGGCGCAAACTTGCAAAATACCATTGTATTTTGTAGGTTTGCGCCGTTAGCCGTCAAAAAGCGGCGCAAATGCGGCGCTAAAAAAAGTATAAATACGGGCCTTAAAGTGTTCTTTTTTTTCCACTTCCATCCAGGGGCAAAACCTGGAATCTTACCCTACTTGGAGCTCCGTAGCCCTGGGTAGAAGGAGTGACTTTTCCCCCTTGGAGCTGAAACACCCATAATGTGTAAAATAGCTGCCTGGAAGGTTGCAAATGGGCCAGGGACATTGCAGGCCCAGTGCTGGCACTGTGAGGGTGCTTGTGTGCTGTTTTAAAGCACGTAAAGTGTTCTTTTTTTTCCCCACTTCCATCCAGGGGGAAAACCTGGAATCTTACCCGACTTGGAGCTCCGTAGCCCTGGGTAGAAGGAGTGACTTTGCCCCCTTGGAGCTGAAACACTCATAATGTGTAAAATAGCAGCCTGGAAGGTTGCAAATGGGCCAGGGACATTGCAGGCTCACTGCTGGCACTGTGAGGGTGCTTGTGTACAGTTTAAAAGCACGTAAAGTGTTCTTTTTTCTCCACTTCCATCCAGGGGGAAAACCTGGAATCTTACCCTACTTGGAGCTCCGTAGCCCTGGGTAGAAGGAGTGACTTTGCCCCCTTGGAGCTGAAACACTCATAATGTGTAAAATAGCAGCCTGGAAGGTTGCAAATGAGCCAGGGACATTGCAGGCTCACTGCTGGCACTGTGAGGGTGCTTGTGTACAGTTTAAAAGCACGTAAAGTGTTCTTTTTTCTCCACTTCCATCCAGGGGGAAAACCTGGAATCTTACCCTGCTTGGAGCTCCGTAGCCCTGGGTAGAAGGAGTGACTTTGCCCCCTTGGAGCTGAAACACCCATAATGTGTAAAATAGCAGCCTGGAAGGTTGCAAAAGGGCCAGGGACATTGCAGGCCCAGTGCTGGCACTGTGAGGGTGCTTGTGTGCGGTTTTAAAGCACGTAAAGTGTTCTTTTTTATCCCACTTCCATCCAGGGGGAAAACCTGGAATCTTACCCTACTTGGAGCTCCGTAGCCCTGGGTAGAAGGAGTGACTTTGCCCCCTTGGAGCTGAAACACCCATAATGTGTAAAATAGCTGCCTGGAAGGTTGCAAATGGCCCAGGGACATTGCAGGCCCAGCGCTGACACTGTGAGGGTGCTTGTGTAACATTTTGAAGCACGTAAAGTGTTCTTTTTTTTTCCACTTCCATCCAGGGGGAAAACCTGGAATATTACCCTACTTGGAGCTCCGTAGCCCTGGGTAGAAGGAGTGACTTTGCCCCCTTGGAGCCTAATGTCGAAAACAGCTGCCTGGAGGTTGCAAATGGGCCAGGGACATTGCAGGCCCAGTGCTGACGCTGTGAGGGTGCTTGTGTACCGTTTTGAAGCACGTAAAGTGTTCTTTTTACTCCACTTCCATCCAGGGGGAAAACCTGGAATCTTACCCTACTTGGAGCTCCGCAGCCCTGGGTAGAAGGAGTGACTTTTCCCCCTTGGAGCTGAAACACCCATAATGTGTAAAATAGCTGCCTGGAAGGTTGCAAATGGGCCAGGGACATTGCAGGCCCAGTGCTGGCACTGTGAGGGTGCTTGTGTGCTGTTTTAAAGCACGTAAAGTGTTCTTTTTTTTCCCCACTTCCATCCAGGGGGAAAACCTGGAATCTTACCCGACTTGGAGCTCCGTAGCCCTGGGTAGAAGGAGTGACTTTGCCCCCTTGGAGCTGAAACACTCATAATGTGTAAAATAGCAGCCTGGAAGGTTGCAAATGGGCCAGGGACATTGCAGGCTCACTGCTGGCACTGTGAGGGTGCTTGTGTACAGTTTAAAAGCACGTAAAGTGTTCTTTTTTCTCCACTTCCATCCAGGGGGAAAACCTGGAATCTTACCCTACTTGGAGCTCCGTAGCCCTGGGTAGAAGGAGTGACTTTGCCCCCTTGGAGCTGAAACACCCATAATGTGTAAAATAGCTGCCTGGAAGGTTGCAAATGGCCCAGGGACATTGCAGGCCCAGCGCTGACACTGTGAGGGTGCTTGTGTAACATTTTGAAGCACGTAAAGTGTTCTTTTTTTTTCCACTTCCATCCAGGGGGAAAACCTGGAATATTACCCTACTTGGAGCTCCGTAGCCCTGGGTAGAAGGAGTGACTTTGCCCCCTTGGAGCCTAATGTCGAAAACAGCTGCCTGGAGGTTGCAAATGGGCCAGGGACATTGCAGGCCCAGTGCTGACGCTGTGAGGGTGCTTGTGTACCGTTTTGAAGCACGTAAAGTGTTCTTTTTACTCCACTTCCATCCAGGGGGAAAACCTGGAATCTTACCCTACTTGGAGCTCCGCAGCCCTGGGTAGAAGGAGTGACTTTTCCCCCTTGGAGCTGAAACACCCATAATGTGTAAAATAGCTGCCTGGAAGGTTGCAAATGGCCCAGGGACATTGCAGGCCCAGTGCTGACACTGTGATGGTGCTTGTGTACAGTTTTGAAGCACGAAAAATGATCTTTTTTTCCACTTCCATCTAGGGGGAAAACCTGGAATCTTACCCTACTTGGAGCTCCGTAGCCCTGGGTAGAAGGAGTGACTTTTCCCCCTTGGAGCCTAATGTCGAAAACAGCTGCCTGGAGGTTGCAAATGGGCCAGGGACATTGCAGGCCCAGTGCTGACACTGTGAGGGTGCTTGTGTACCGTTTTGAAGCACGTAAAGTGTTCTTTTTTTTCCACTTCCATCCAGGGGGAAAAACTGGAATCTTACCCTACTTGGAGCTCCGTAGCCCTGGGTAGAAGGAGTGACTTTGCCCCCTTGGAGCTGAAACACTCATAATGTGTAAAATAGCTGCCTGGAAGGGTGCAAATGGCCCAGGGACATTGCAGGCCCAGTGATGACACTGTGAGGGTGCTTGTGTACAGTTTAAAAGCACGTAAAGTGTTCTTTTTTTTCCACTTCCATCCAGGGGGAAAAACTGGAATCTTACCCTACTTGGAGCTCCGTAGCCCTGGGTAGAAGGAGTGACTTTGTCCCCTTGGAGCTGAAACACTCATAATGTGTAAAATAGCAGCCTGGAAGGTTACAAATGGGCCAGGGACATTGCAGGCCCAGTGCTGACACTGTGAGGGTGCTTGTGTACAGTTTTGAAGCACGTAAAGTGTTATTTTTTTTCCACTTCCATCCAGGGGGAAAACCTGGAATCTTACCCTACTTGGAGCTCCGTAGCCCTGGGTAGAAGGAGTGACTTTGCCCCCTTGGAGCCTAATGTCGAAAACAGCTGCCTGGAGCTTGCAAATGGGCCAGGGACATTGCAGGCCCAGTGCTGACGCTGTGAGGGTGCTTGTGTACCGTTTTGAAGCACGTAAAGTGTTCTTTTTTTCCAACTTCCATCCAGGGGGAAATCCTGGAATCTTACCCTACTTGGAGCTCCGTAGCCCTGGGTAGAAGGAGTGACTTTGCCCCCTTGGAGCTGAAACACCCATAATGTGTAAAATAGCTGCCTGGAAGGTTGCAAATGGCCCAGGGACATTGCAGGCCCAGCGCTGACACTGTGAGGGTGCTTGTGTAACATTTTGAAGCACGTAAAGTGTTCTTTTTTTTTCCACTTCCATCCAGGGGGAAAACCTGGAATATTACCCTACTTGGAGCTCCGTAGCCCTGGGTAGAAGGAGTGACTTTGCCCCCTTGGAGCCTAATGTCGAAAACAGCTGCCTGGAGGTTGCAAATGGGCCAGGGACATTGCAGGCCCAGTGCTTGCACTGTGAGGGTGCTTGTGTGCGGTTTTAAAGCACGTAAAGTGTTCTTTTTTTTCCCCACTTCCATCCAGGGGGAAAACCTGGAATCTTACCCTACTTGGAGCTCCGTAGCCCTGGGTAGAAGGAGTGACTTTTCCCCCTTGGAGCCTAATGTCGAAAACAGCTGCCTGGAGCTTGCAAATGGGCCAGGGACATTGCAGGCCCAGTGCTGACACTGTGAGGGTGCTTGTGTACCGTTTTGAAGCACGTAAAGTGTTCTTTTTTTTCCACTTCCATCCAGGGGGAAAACCTGGAATCTTACCCTACTTGGAGCTCCGTAGCCCTGGGTAGAAGGAGTGACTTTTCCCTCTTGGAGCTGAAACACCCATAATGTGTAAAATAGCTGCCTGGAAGGTTGCAAATGGCCCAGGGACATTGCAGGCCCAGTGCTGACACTGTGATGGTGCTTGTGTACAGTTTTGAAGCACGAAAAATGATCTTTTTTTCCACTTCCATCTAGGGGGAAAACCTGGAATCTTACCCTACTTGGAGCTCCGTAGCCCTGGGTAGAAGGAGTGACTTTTCCCCCTTGGAGCCTAATGTCGAAAACAGCTGCCTGGAGGTTGCAAATGGGCCAGGGACATTGCAGGCCCAGTGCTGACACTGTGAGGGTGCTTGTGTACAGTTTTGAAGCACGTAAAGTGTTCTTTTTTCTCCACTTCCATCCAGGGGGAAAACCTGGAATCTTACCCTACTTGGAGCTCCGTAGCCCTGGGTAGAAGGAGTGACTTTGCCCCCTGGGAGCTGAAACACCCATAATGTGTAAAATAGCTGCCTGGAAGGTTGCAAATGGGCCAGGGACATTGCAGGCTCACTGCTGGCACTGTGAGGGTGCTTGTGTGCGGTTTTAAAGCACTTAAGGCCCGTATTTATACTTTTTTTAGCGCCGCATTTGCGTCGTTTTTTGACGCAAAAACGGCGCAAACTTGCAAAATACCATTGTATTTTGTAGGTTTGCGCCGTTAGCCGTCAAAAAGCGGCGCAAATGCGGCGCTAAAAAAAGTATAAATACGGGCCTTAAAGTGTTCTTTTTTTTCCACTTCCATCCAGGGGCAAAACCTGGAATCTTACCCTACTTGGAGCTCCGTAGCCCTGGGTAGAAGGAGTGACTTTGCCCCCTTGGAGCTGAAACACCCATAATGTGTAAAATAGCTGCCTGGAAGGTAGCAAATGGCCCAGGGACATTGCAGGCCCAGTGCTGACACTGTGAGGGTGCTTGTGTACAGTTTTGAAGCACGTAACATGTTCTTTTTTTTCCACTTCCATCAAGGGGGAAAACCTGGAATCTTACCCTACTTGGAGCTCCGCAGCCCTGGGTAGAAGGAGTGACTTTTCCCCCTTGGAGCTGAAACACCCATAATGTGTAAAATAGCTGCCTGGAAGATTGCAAATGGCCCAGGGACACTGCAGGCCCAGTGCTGACACTGTGATGGTGCTTGTGTACAGTTTTGAAGCACGAAAAATGATCTTTTTTTCCACTTCCATCTAGGGGGAAAACCTGGAATCTTACCCTACTTGGAGCTCCGTAGCCCTGGGTAGAAGGAGTGACTTTGCCCCCTTGGAGCCTAATGTCGAAAACAGCTGCCTGGAGGTTGCAAATGGGCCAGGGACATTGCAGGCCCAGTGCTGACACTGTGAGGGTGCTTGTGTACAGTTTTGAAGCACGTAAAGTGTTCTTTTTTTTCCACTTCCATCCAGGGGGAAAACCTGGAATCTAACCCTACTTGGAGCTCCGTAGCCCTGGGTAGAAGGAGTGACTTTGCCCCCTTGGAGCTGAAACACCCATAATGTGTAAAATAGCTGCCTGGAAGGTTGCAAATGGCCCAGGGACATTGCAGGCCCAGTGCTGACACTGTGATGGTGCTTGTGTACAGTTTTGAAGCACGAAAAATGATCTTTTTTTCCACTTCCATCTAGGGGGAAAACCTGGAATCTTACCCTACTTGGAGCTCCGTAGCCCTGGGTAGAAGGAGTGACTTTTCCCCCTTGGAGCCTAATGTCGAAAACAGCTGCCTGGAGGTTGCAAATGGGCCAGGGACATTGCAGGCCCAGTGCTGACACTGTGAGGGTGCTTGTGTACCGTTTTGAAGCACGTAAAGTGTTCTTTTTTTTCCACTTCCATCCAGGGGGAAAAACTGGAATCTTACCCTACTTGGAGCTCCGTAGCCCTGGGTAGAAGGAGTGACTTTGCCCCCTTGGAGCTGAAACACTCATAATGTGTAAAATAGCTGCCTGGAAGGGTGCAAATGGCCCAGGGACATTGCAGGCCCAGTGATGACACTGTGAGGGTGCTTGTGTACAGTTTAAAAGCACGTAAAGTGTTCTTTTTTTTCCACTTCCATCCAGGGGGAAAAACTGGAATCTTACCCTACTTGGAGCTCCGTAGCCCTGGGTAGAAGGAGTGACTTTGTCCCCTTGGAGCTGAAACACTCATAATGTGTAAAATAGCAGCCTGGAAGGTTACAAATGGGCCAGGGACATTGCAGGCCCAGTGCTGACACTGTGAGGGTGCTTGTGTACAGTTTTGAAGCACGTAAAGTGTTCTTTTTTTTCCACTTCCATCCAGGGGGAAAACCTGGAATCTTACCCTACTTGGAGCTCCGTATCCCTGTGTAGAAGGAGTGACTTTGCCCCCTTGGAGCTGAAACACTCATAATGTGTAAAATAGCTGCCTGGAAGGTTACAAATGGGCCCAGGGACACTGCAGGCCCAGTGCTGACACTGTGAGGGTGCTTGTGTACCTCTTTGAAGCACGTAAAGTGTTCTTTTTTTCCCACTTCCATCCAGGGGGAAAACCTGGAATCTTACCCTGCTTGGAGCTCCGTAGCCCTGGGTAGAAGGAGTGACTTTGCCCCCTTGGAGCTGAAACACCCATAATGTGTAAAATAGCAGCCTGGAAGGTTGCAAAAGGGCCAGGGACATTGCAGGCCCAGTGCTGGCACTGTGAGGGTGCTTGTGTGCGGTTTTAAAGCACGTAAAGTGTTCTTTTTTATCCCACTTCCATCCAGGGGGAAAACCTGGAATCTTACCCTACTTGGAGCTCCGTAGCCCTGGGTAGAAGGAGTGACTTTGCCCCCTTGGAGCTGAAACACCCATAATGTGTAAAATAGCTGCCTGGAAGGTTGCAAATGGCCCAGGGACATTGCAGGCCCAGCGCTGACACTGTGAGGGTGCTTGTGTAACATTTTGAAGCACGTAAAGTGTTCTTTTTTTTTCCACTTCCATCCAGGGGGAAAACCTGGAATATTACCCTACTTGGAGCTCCGTAGCCCTGGGTAGAAGGAGTGACTTTGCCCCCTTGGAGCCTAATGTCGAAAACAGCTGCCTGGAGGTTGCAAATGGGCCAGGGACATTGCAGGCCCAGTGCTGACGCTGTGAGGGTGCTTGTGTACCGTTTTGAAGCACGTAAAGTGTTCTTTTTACTCCACTTCCATCCAGGGGGAAAACCTGGAATCTTACCCTACTTGGAGCTCCGCAGCCCTGGGTAGAAGGAGTGACTTTTCCCCCTTGGAGCTGAAACACCCATAATGTGTAAAATAGCTGCCTGGAAGGTTGCAAATGGCCCAGGGACATTGCAGGCCCAGTGCTGACACTGTGATGGTGCTTGTGTACAGTTTTGAAGCACGAAAAATGATCTTTTTTTCCACTTCCATCTAGGGGGAAAACCTGGAATCTTACCCTACTTGGAGCTCCGTAGCCCTGGGTAGAAGGAGTGACTTTTCCCCCTTGGAGCCTAATGTCGAAAACAGCTGCCTGGAGGTTGCAAATGGGCCAGGGACATTGCAGGCCCAGTGCTGACACTGTGAGGGTGCTTGTGTACCGTTTTGAAGCACGTAAAGTGTTCTTTTTTTTCCACTTCCATCCAGGGGGAAAAACTGGAATCTTACCCTACTTGGAGCTCCGTAGCCCTGGGTAGAAGGAGTGACTTTGCCCCCTTGGAGCTGAAACACTCATAATGTGTAAAATAGCTGCCTGGAAGGGTGCAAATGGCCCAGGGACATTGCAGGCCCAGTGATGACACTGTGAGGGTGCTTGTGTACAGTTTAAAAGCACGTAAAGTGTTCTTTTTTTTCCACTTCCATCCAGGGGGAAAAACTGGAATCTTACCCTACTTGGAGCTCCGTAGCCCTGGGTAGAAGGAGTGACTTTGTCCCCTTGGAGCTGAAACACTCATAATGTGTAAAATAGCAGCCTGGAAGGTTACAAATGGGCCAGGGACATTGCAGGCCCAGTGCTGACACTGTGAGGGTGCTTGTGTACAGTTTTGAAGCACGTAAAGTGTTATTTTTTTTCCACTTCCATCCAGGGGGAAAACCTGGAATCTTACCCTACTTGGAGCTCCGTAGCCCTGGGTAGAAGGAGTGACTTTGCCCCCTTGGAGCCTAATGTCGAAAACAGCTGCCTGGAGCTTGCAAATGGGCCAGGGACATTGCAGGCCCAGTGCTGACGCTGTGAGGGTGCTTGTGTACCGTTTTGAAGCACGTAAAGTGTTCTTTTTTTCCAACTTCCATCCAGGGGGAAATCCTGGAATCTTACCCTACTTGGAGCTCCGTAGCCCTGGGTAGAAGGAGTGACTTTGCCCCCTTGGAGCTGAAACACCCATAATGTGTAAAATAGCTGCCTGGAAGGTTGCAAATGGCCCAGGGACATTGCAGGCCCAGCGCTGACACTGTGAGGGTGCTTGTGTAACATTTTGAAGCATGTAAAGTGTTCTTTTTTTTTCCACTTCCATCCAGGGGGAAAACCTGGAATATTACCCTACTTGGAGCTCCGTAGCCCTGGGTAGAAGGAGTGACTTTGCCCCCTTGGAGCCTAATGTCGAAAACAGCTGCCTGGAGGTTGCAAATGGGCCAGGGACATTGCAGGCCCAGTGCTTGCACTGTGAGGGTGCTTGTGTGCGGTTTTAAAGCACGTAAAGTGTTCTTTTTTTTCCCCACTTCCATCCAGGGGGAAAACCTGGAATCTTACCCTACTTGGAGCTCCGTAGCCCTGGGTAGAAGGAGTGACTTTTCCCCCTTGGAGCCTAATGTCGAAAACAGCTGCCTGGAGCTTGCAAATGGGCCAGGGACATTGCAGGCCCAGTGCTGACACTGTGAGGGTGCTTGTGTACCGTTTTGAAGCACGTAAAGTGTTCTTTTTTTTCCACTTCCATCCAGGGGGAAAACCTGGAATCTTACCCTACTTGGAGCTCCGTAGCCCTGGGTAGAAGGAGTGACTTTTCCCTCTTGGAGCTGAAACACCCATAATGTGTAAAATAGCTGCCTGGAAGGTTGCAAATGGCCCAGGGACATTGCAGGCCCAGTGCTGACACTGTGATGGTGCTTGTGTACAGTTTTGAAGCACGAAAAATGATCTTTTTTTCCACTTCCATCTAGGGGGAAAACCTGGAATCTTACCCTACTTGGAGCTCCGTAGCCCTGGGTAGAAGGAGTGACTTTTCCCCCTTGGAGCCTAATGTCGAAAACAGCTGCCTGGAGGTTGCAAATGGGCCAGGGACATTGCAGGCCCAGTGCTGACACTGTGAGGGTGCTTGTGTACAGTTTTGAAGCACGTAAAGTGTTCTTTTTTCTCCACTTCCATCCAGGGGGAAAACCTGGAATCTTACCCTACTTGGAGCTCCGTAGCCCTGGGTAGAAGGAGTGACTTTGCCCCCTGGGAGCTGAAACACCCATAATGTGTAAAATAGCTGCCTGGAAGGTTGCAAATGGGCCAGGGACATTGCAGGCTCACTGCTGGCACTGTGAGGGTGCTTGTGTGCGGTTTTAAAGCACTTAAGGCCCGTATTTATACTTTTTTTAGCGCCGCATTTGCGTCGTTTTTTGACGCAAAAACGGCGCAAACTTGCAAAATACCATTGTATTTTGTAGGTTTGCGCCGTTAGCCGTCAAAAAGCGGCGCAAATGCGGCGCTAAAAAAAGTATAAATACGGGCCTTAAAGTGTTCTTTTTTTTCCACTTCCATCCAGGGGCAAAACCTGGAATCTTACCCTACTTGGAGCTCCGTAGCCCTGGGTAGAAGGAGTGACTTTTCCCCCTTGGAGCTGAAACACCCATAATGTGTAAAATAGCTGCCTGGAAGGTTGCAAATGGGCCAGGGACATTGCAGGCCCAGTGCTGGCACTGTGAGGGTGCTTGTGTGCTGTTTTAAAGCACGTAAAGTGTTCTTTTTTTTCCCCACTTCCATCCAGGGGGAAAACCTGGAATCTTACCCGACTTGGAGCTCCGTAGCCCTGGGTAGAAGGAGTGACTTTGCCCCCTTGGAGCTGAAACACTCATAATGTGTAAAATAGCAGCCTGGAAGGTTGCAAATGGGCCAGGGACATTGCAGGCTCACTGCTGGCACTGTGAGGGTGCTTGTGTACAGTTTAAAAGCACGTAAAGTGTTCTTTTTTCTCCACTTCCATCCAGGGGGAAAACCTGGAATCTTACCCTACTTGGAGCTCCGTAGCCCTGGGTAGAAGGAGTGACTTTGCCCCCTTGGAGCTGAAACACTCATAATGTGTAAAATAGCAGCCTGGAAGGTTGCAAATGGGCCAGGGACATTGCAGGCTCACTGCTGGCACTGTGAGGGTGCTTGTGTACAGTTTAAAAGCACGTAAAGTGTTCTTTTTTCTCCACTTCCATCCAGGGGGAAAACCTGGAATCTTACCCTGCTTGGAGCTCCGTAGCCCTGGGTAGAAGGAGTGACTTTGCCCCCTTGGAGCTGAAACACCCATAATGTGTAAAATAGCAGCCTGGAAGGTTGCAAAAGGGCCAGGGACATTGCAGGCCCAGTGCTGGCACTGTGAGGGTGCTTGTGTGCGGTTTTAAAGCACGTAAAGTGTTCTTTTTTATCCCACTTCCATCCAGGGGGAAAACCTGGAATCTTACCCTACTTGGAGCTCCGTAGCCCTGGGTAGAAGGAGTGACTTTGCCCCCTTGGAGCTGAAACACCCATAATGTGTAAAATAGCTGCCTGGAAGGTTGCAAATGGCCCAGGGACATTGCAGGCCCAGCGCTGACACTGTGAGGGTGCTTGTGTAACATTTTGAAGCACGTAAAGTGTTCTTTTTTTTTCCACTTCCATCCAGGGGGAAAACCTGGAATATTACCCTACTTGGAGCTCCGTAGCCCTGGGTAGAAGGAGTGACTTTGCCCCCTTGGAGCCTAATGTCGAAAACAGCTGCCTGGAGGTTGCAAATGGGCCAGGGACATTGCAGGCCCAGTGCTGACGCTGTGAGGGTGCTTGTGTACCGTTTTGAAGCACGTAAAGTGTTCTTTTTACTCCACTTCCATCCAGGGGGAAAACCTGGAATCTTACCCTACTTGGAGCTCCGCAGCCCTGGGTAGAAGGAGTGACTTTTCCCCCTTGGAGCTGAAACACCCATAATGTGTAAAATAGCTGCCTGGAAGGTTGCAAATGGGCCAGGGACATTGCAGGCCCAGTGCTGGCACTGTGAGGGTGCTTGTGTGCTGTTTTAAAGCACGTAAAGTGTTCTTTTTTTTCCCCACTTCCATCCAGGGGGAAAACCTGGAATCTTACCCGACTTGGAGCTCCGTAGCCCTGGGTAGAAGGAGTGACTTTGCCCCCTTGGAGCTGAAACACTCATAATGTGTAAAATAGCAGCCTGGAAGGTTGCAAATGGGCCAGGGACATTGCAGGCTCACTGCTGGCACTGTGAGGGTGCTTGTGTACAGTTTAAAAGCACGTAAAGTGTTCTTTTTTCTCCACTTCCATCCAGGGGGAAAACCTGGAATCTTACCCTACTTGGAGCTCCGTAGCCCTGGGTAGAAGGAGTGACTTTGCCCCCTTGGAGCTGAAACACCCATAATGTGTAAAATAGCTGCCTGGAAGGTTGCAAATGGCCCAGGGACATTGCAGGCCCAGCGCTGACACTGTGAGGGTGCTTGTGTAACATTTTGAAGCACGTAAAGTGTTCTTTTTTTTTCCACTTCCATCCAGGGGGAAAACCTGGAATATTACCCTACTTGGAGCTCCGTAGCCCTGGGTAGAAGGAGTGACTTTGCCCCCTTGGAGCCTAATGTCGAAAACAGCTGCCTGGAGGTTGCAAATGGGCCAGGGACATTGCAGGCCCAGTGCTGACGCTGTGAGGGTGCTTGTGTACCGTTTTGAAGCACGTAAAGTGTTCTTTTTACTCCACTTCCATCCAGGGGGAAAACCTGGAATCTTACCCTACTTGGAGCTCCGCAGCCCTGGGTAGAAGGAGTGACTTTTCCCCCTTGGAGCTGAAACACCCATAATGTGTAAAATAGCTGCCTGGAAGGTTGCAAATGGCCCAGGGACATTGCAGGCCCAGTGCTGACACTGTGATGGTGCTTGTGTACAGTTTTGAAGCACGAAAAATGATCTTTTTTTCCACTTCCATCTAGGGGGAAAACCTGGAATCTTACCCTACTTGGAGCTCCGTAGCCCTGGGTAGAAGGAGTGACTTTTCCCCCTTGGAGCCTAATGTCGAAAACAGCTGCCTGGAGGTTGCAAATGGGCCAGGGACATTGCAGGCCCAGTGCTGACACTGTGAGGGTGCTTGTGTACCGTTTTGAAGCACGTAAAGTGTTCTTTTTTTTCCACTTCCATCCAGGGGGAAAAACTGGAATCTTACCCTACTTGGAGCTCCGTAGCCCTGGGTAGAAGGAGTGACTTTGCCCCCTTGGAGCTGAAACACTCATAATGTGTAAAATAGCTGCCTGGAAGGGTGCAAATGGCCCAGGGACATTGCAGGCCCAGTGATGACACTGTGAGGGTGCTTGTGTACAGTTTAAAAGCACGTAAAGTGTTCTTTTTTTTCCACTTCCATCCAGGGGGAAAAACTGGAATCTTACCCTACTTGGAGCTCCGTAGCCCTGGGTAGAAGGAGTGACTTTGTCCCCTTGGAGCTGAAACACTCATAATGTGTAAAATAGCAGCCTGGAAGGTTACAAATGGGCCAGGGACATTGCAGGCCCAGTGCTGACACTGTGAGGGTGCTTGTGTACAGTTTTGAAGCACGTAAAGTGTTATTTTTTTTCCACTTCCATCCAGGGGGAAAACCTGGAATCTTACCCTACTTGGAGCTCCGTAGCCCTGGGTAGAAGGAGTGACTTTGCCCCCTTGGAGCCTAATGTCGAAAACAGCTGCCTGGAGCTTGCAAATGGGCCAGGGACATTGCAGGCCCAGTGCTGACGCTGTGAGGGTGCTTGTGTACCGTTTTGAAGCACGTAAAGTGTTCTTTTTTTCCAACTTCCATCCAGGGGGAAATCCTGGAATCTTACCCTACTTGGAGCTCCGTAGCCCTGGGTAGAAGGAGTGACTTTGCCCCCTTGGAGCTGAAACACCCATAATGTGTAAAATAGCTGCCTGGAAGGTTGCAAATGGCCCAGGGACATTGCAGGCCCAGCGCTGACACTGTGAGGGTGCTTGTGTAACATTTTGAAGCACGTAAAGTGTTCTTTTTTTTTCCACTTCCATCCAGGGGGAAAACCTGGAATATTACCCTACTTGGAGCTCCGTAGCCCTGGGTAGAAGGAGTGACTTTGCCCCCTTGGAGCCTAATGTCGAAAACAGCTGCCTGGAGGTTGCAAATGGGCCAGGGACATTGCAGGCCCAGTGCTTGCACTGTGAGGGTGCTTGTGTGCGGTTTTAAAGCACGTAAAGTGTTCTTTTTTTTCCCCACTTCCATCCAGGGGGAAAACCTGGAATCTTACCCTACTTGGAGCTCCGTAGCCCTGGGTAGAAGGAGTGACTTTTCCCCCTTGGAGCCTAATGTCGAAAACAGCTGCCTGGAGCTTGCAAATGGGCCAGGGACATTGCAGGCCCAGTGCTGACACTGTGAGGGTGCTTGTGTACCGTTTTGAAGCACGTAAAGTGTTCTTTTTTTTCCACTTCCATCCAGGGGGAAAACCTGGAATCTTACCCTACTTGGAGCTCCGTAGCCCTGGGTAGAAGGAGTGACTTTTCCCTCTTGGAGCTGAAACACCCATAATGTGTAAAATAGCTGCCTGGAAGGTTGCAAATGGCCCAGGGACATTGCAGGCCCAGTGCTGACACTGTGATGGTGCTTGTGTACAGTTTTGAAGCACGAAAAATGATCTTTTTTTCCACTTCCATCTAGGGGGAAAACCTGGAATCTTACCCTACTTGGAGCTCCGTAGCCCTGGGTAGAAGGAGTGACTTTTCCCCCTTGGAGCCTAATGTCGAAAACAGCTGCCTGGAGGTTGCAAATGGGCCAGGGACATTGCAGGCCCAGTGCTGACACTGTGAGGGTGCTTGTGTACAG
Organism: Pleurodeles waltl; assembly: GCF_031143425.1. NCBI lineage: Eukaryota > Metazoa > Chordata > Amphibia > Caudata > Salamandridae > Pleurodeles > Pleurodeles waltl. The sequence continues at coordinate 348,551 of NW_027149894.1, forward strand.
TTTTGAAGCACGTAAAGTGTTCTTTTTTCTCCACTTCCATCCAGGGGGAAAACCTGGAATCTTACCCTACTTGGAGCTCCGTAGCCCTGGGTAGAAGGAGTGACTTTGCCCCCTGGGAGCTGAAACACCCATAATGTGTAAAATAGCTGCCTGGAAGGTTGCAAATGGGCCAGGGACATTGCAGGCTCACTGCTGGCACTGTGAGGGTGCTTGTGTGCGGTTTTAAAGCACTTAAGGCCCGTATTTATACTTTTTTTAGCGCCGCATTTGCGTCGTTTTTTGACGCAAAAACGGCGCAAACTTGCAAAATACCATTGTATTTTGTAGGTTTGCGCCGTTAGCCGTCAAAAAGCGGCGCAAATGCGGCGCTAAAAAAAGTATAAATACGGGCCTTAAAGTGTTCTTTTTTTTCCACTTCCATCCAGGGGCAAAACCTGGAATCTTACCCTACTTGGAGCTCCGTAGCCCTGGGTAGAAGGAGTGACTTTGCCCCCTTGGAGCTGAAACACCCATAATGTGTAAAATAGCTGCCTGGAAGGTAGCAAATGGCCCAGGGACATTGCAGGCCCAGTGCTGACACTGTGAGGGTGCTTGTGTACAGTTTTGAAGCACGTAACATGTTCTTTTTTTTCCACTTCCATCAAGGGGGAAAACCTGGAATCTTACCCTACTTGGAGCTCCGCAGCCCTGGGTAGAAGGAGTGACTTTTCCCCCTTGGAGCTGAAACACCCATAATGTGTAAAATAGCTGCCTGGAAGATTGCAAATGGCCCAGGGACACTGCAGGCCCAGTGCTGACACTGTGATGGTGCTTGTGTACAGTTTTGAAGCACGAAAAATGATCTTTTTTTCCACTTCCATCTAGGGGGAAAACCTGGAATCTTACCCTACTTGGAGCTCCGTAGCCCTGGGTAGAAGGAGTGACTTTGCCCCCTTGGAGCCTAATGTCGAAAACAGCTGCCTGGAGGTTGCAAATGGGCCAGGGACATTGCAGGCCCAGTGCTGACACTGTGAGGGTGCTTGTGTACAGTTTTGAAGCACGTAAAGTGTTCTTTTTTTTCCACTTCCATCCAGGGGGAAAACCTGGAATCTAACCCTACTTGGAGCTCCGTAGCCCTGGGTAGAAGGAGTGACTTTGCCCCCTTGGAGCTGAAACACCCATAATGTGTAAAATAGCTGCCTGGAAGGTTGCAAATGGCCCAGGGACATTGCAGGCCCAGTGCTGACACTGTGATGGTGCTTGTGTACAGTTTTGAAGCACGAAAAATGATCTTTTTTTCCACTTCCATCTAGGGGGAAAACCTGGAATCTTACCCTACTTGGAGCTCCGTAGCCCTGGGTAGAAGGAGTGACTTTTCCCCCTTGGAGCCTAATGTCGAAAACAGCTGCCTGGAGGTTGCAAATGGGCCAGGGACATTGCAGGCCCAGTGCTGACACTGTGAGGGTGCTTGTGTACCGTTTTGAAGCACGTAAAGTGTTCTTTTTTTTCCACTTCCATCCAGGGGGAAAAACTGGAATCTTACCCTACTTGGAGCTCCGTAGCCCTGGGTAGAAGGAGTGACTTTGCCCCCTTGGAGCTGAAACACTCATAATGTGTAAAATAGCTGCCTGGAAGGGTGCAAATGGCCCAGGGACATTGCAGGCCCAGTGATGACACTGTGAGGGTGCTTGTGTACAGTTTAAAAGCACGTAAAGTGTTCTTTTTTTTCCACTTCCATCCAGGGGGAAAAACTGGAATCTTACCCTACTTGGAGCTCCGTAGCCCTGGGTAGAAGGAGTGACTTTGTCCCCTTGGAGCTGAAACACTCATAATGTGTAAAATAGCAGCCTGGAAGGTTACAAATGGGCCAGGGACATTGCAGGCCCAGTGCTGACACTGTGAGGGTGCTTGTGTACAGTTTTGAAGCACGTAAAGTGTTCTTTTTTTTCCACTTCCATCCAGGGGGAAAACCTGGAATCTTACCCTACTTGGAGCTCCGTATCCCTGTGTAGAAGGAGTGACTTTGCCCCCTTGGAGCTGAAACACTCATAATGTGTAAAATAGCTGCCTGGAAGGTTACAAATGGGCCCAGGGACACTGCAGGCCCAGTGCTGACACTGTGAGGGTGCTTGTGTACCTCTTTGAAGCACGTAAAGTGTTCTTTTTTTCCCACTTCCATCCAGGGGGAAAACCTGGAATCTTACCCTGCTTGGAGCTCCGTAGCCCTGGGTAGAAGGAGTGACTTTGCCCCCTTGGAGCTGAAACACCCATAATGTGTAAAATAGCAGCCTGGAAGGTTGCAAAAGGGCCAGGGACATTGCAGGCCCAGTGCTGGCACTGTGAGGGTGCTTGTGTGCGGTTTTAAAGCACGTAAAGTGTTCTTTTTTATCCCACTTCCATCCAGGGGGAAAACCTGGAATCTTACCCTACTTGGAGCTCCGTAGCCCTGGGTAGAAGGAGTGACTTTGCCCCCTTGGAGCTGAAACACCCATAATGTGTAAAATAGCTGCCTGGAAGGTTGCAAATGGCCCAGGGACATTGCAGGCCCAGCGCTGACACTGTGAGGGTGCTTGTGTAACATTTTGAAGCACGTAAAGTGTTCTTTTTTTTTCCACTTCCATCCAGGGGGAAAACCTGGAATATTACCCTACTTGGAGCTCCGTAGCCCTGGGTAGAAGGAGTGACTTTGCCCCCTTGGAGCCTAATGTCGAAAACAGCTGCCTGGAGGTTGCAAATGGGCCAGGGACATTGCAGGCCCAGTGCTGACGCTGTGAGGGTGCTTGTGTACCGTTTTGAAGCACGTAAAGTGTTCTTTTTACTCCACTTCCATCCAGGGGGAAAACCTGGAATCTTACCCTACTTGGAGCTCCGCAGCCCTGGGTAGAAGGAGTGACTTTTCCCCCTTGGAGCTGAAACACCCATAATGTGTAAAATAGCTGCCTGGAAGGTTGCAAATGGGCCAGGGACATTGCAGGCCCAGTGCTGGCACTGTGAGGGTGCTTGTGTGCTGTTTTAAAGCACGTAAAGTGTTCTTTTTTTTCCCCACTTCCATCCAGGGGGAAAACCTGGAATCTTACCCGACTTGGAGCTCCGTAGCCCTGGGTAGAAGGAGTGACTTTGCCCCCTTGGAGCTGAAACACTCATAATGTGTAAAATAGCAGCCTGGAAGGTTGCAAATGGGCCAGGGACATTGCAGGCTCACTGCTGGCACTGTGAGGGTGCTTGTGTACAGTTTAAAAGCACGTAAAGTGTTCTTTTTTCTCCACTTCCATCCAGGGGGAAAACCTGGAATCTTACCCTACTTGGAGCTCCGTAGCCCTGGGTAGAAGGAGTGACTTTGCCCCCTTGGAGCTGAAACACCCATAATGTGTAAAATAGCTGCCTGGAAGGTTGCAAATGGCCCAGGGACATTGCAGGCCCAGCGCTGACACTGTGAGGGTGCTTGTGTAACATTTTGAAGCACGTAAAGTGTTCTTTTTTTTTCCACTTCCATCCAGGGGGAAAACCTGGAATATTACCCTACTTGGAGCTCCGTAGCCCTGGGTAGAAGGAGTGACTTTGCCCCCTTGGAGCCTAATGTCGAAAACAGCTGCCTGGAGGTTGCAAATGGGCCAGGGACATTGCAGGCCCAGTGCTGACGCTGTGAGGGTGCTTGTGTACCGTTTTGAAGCACGTAAAGTGTTCTTTTTACTCCACTTCCATCCAGGGGGAAAACCTGGAATCTTACCCTACTTGGAGCTCCGTAGCCCTGGGTAGAAGGAGTGACTTTGCCCCCTTGGAGCTGAAACACTCATAAGGTGTAAAATAGCAGCCTGGAAGGTTGCAAATGGGCCAGGGACATTGCAGGCCCAGTGCTGACACTGTGAGGGTGCTTGTGTACAGTTTAAAAGCACGTAAAGTGTTCTTTTTTTTCCACTTCCATCCAGGGGGAAAACCTGGAATCTTACCCTACTTGGAGCTCCGTAGCCCTGGGTAGAAGGAGTGACTTTGCCCCCTTGGAGCCTAATGTCGAAAACAGCAGGCTGGAGGTTGCAAATGGGCCAGGGACATTGCAGGCCCAGTGCTGGCACTGTGAGGGTGCTTGTGTACGGTTTTGAAGCACGTAAAATGTTCTTTTTTTTTCCCCACTTCCATCCAGGGGGAAAACCTTGAATCTTACCCTACTTGGAGCTCCGCAGCCCTGGGTAGAAGGAGTGACTTTGCCCCCTTGGAGCTGAAAAAGGAAACATGTACACATATTCTCGACTATTAAGCCCCCACAGTGTGGGGGCTTACAAAAGCGTGTGAGGAACAAAAAGTCGAGTTATCCCGGCCGGCTGGCACTCCGGCCATCTGGTCGGCCACGTGTGCAACCAGATGGCTCAGCGTGATGTGCGACCAGATGGCCGGAGTGCCAGCCGGCCGGGATAACTCGACTTTTTGTTCTTTACCCGCATTTGTAAGCCCCCACCCTGTGGGGGCTTAATAGTCGAAAATACGGGAAGGTGTAAAGAAATTGGGTATGGGCCTGGAGAGCAGCCCAACCCGGCAGGGAAAATGTAATAAAATGGTGTCGTATACACACAGCTCTGTTATGATCCAGTGGGCGGCCCTCAGAAGGGCCTTTAGGTTGTTTTTTTGTGCGTTCTCGGCGAGTGGTGTTTAACCGCCAAATCCGTAGAGAGTACGTCCCTGGCGCTTCAGGGCGTACACCACATCCATGGCGGTGACGGTCTTTCTCTTGGCGTGCTCGGTATAGGTGACGGCGTCCCGGATGACGTTCTCCAGGAAAACCTTCAGCACACCGCGGGTCTCCTCGTAGATGAGGCCGGAGATGCGCTTGACACCGCCGCGGCGAGCCAGGCGGCGAATGGCGGGCTTGGTGATGCCCTGGATGTTGTCGCGGAGCACCTTCCTGTGCCTCTTGGCACCGCCTTTGCCGAGCCCCTTTCCTCCTTTGCCGCGTCCAGACATGCTCTCTTCTCGGTCGAAGCAGAAATACGAGCAGCAGCCCGAGAACGGCTGCTTATATGGAGCAGCTGCGGACCGGCGAGGGAGCCTCTGACGTGTGAGGCCGAGAGGCGGGAGAGCCGCTGTCCGGCCCGCCCTCTGCAGAGAGCGGGCCCCGAGCGGCCGCTGCCGTTTGAAAAAGCGCGGGCTCCCAGCGCCCCTTTGTCCTGGGCTCGCCTGCGGGCGGGCGGGCTCCGCAGCTTCTGCTCTTCCCTCCTCACACGCCACCGGCGTTCAGGCCACGCAAACGGAACGGTGCAAAGCACCCCAGCCCCTCGCTGGTTGTTCCGGCCTGAAGCAACCCTAACCCGGGGTCCCCCTCCGACCGCTCTCAAATGTCTCAATGGGGCCAGCGCACCGAAGCCCTCCCCGGCGCCACCGCGCTGCGTGCGTGCAGCCACAACATGCACACGTTCACACCCCGCGCCCGGTAGCGGCGTGCCCGCAAACTGAAAAATATATATGTATAAACATGAATAAAAAGTATGGACCGCAAGGTAGCCTTAGCGGCTGTGTTAACATTATTCACGTGCATCGCCGGAGGGTCGGACACGCCGCCCGGTGAGGCGAAGGTGCGAGCGCTGAATTTAAAGAAGCCGGCAAAAGTGAGACTTAGAAGGGATAAGCTCTTTGATGGAATCTGTGTGCGGCCCTGAAAAGAGCCCTTGTGTTTATAATGTATTTATACGGTGGTTCGTAAGGGAGGCTGCGGCGCTTCACTTGCTTGCTTTGCCCCCAGCCTTGTGGCTCTCGGTTTTCTTGGGCAGCAGCACGGCCTGGATGTTTGGCAGGACGCCTCCCTGGGCGATGGTGACTCTGCCCAGCAGCTTGTTGAGCTCCTCGTCGTTGCGGATGGCGAGCTGGAGGTGCCTGGGGATGATGCGGGTCTTCTTGTTGTCCCGGGCCGCGTTGCCGGCCAGCTCGAGGATCTCGGCCGTCAGGTACTCCAGGACTGCAGCCAGATAGACGGGGGCACCGGCGCCGACCCGCTCGGCGTAGCTTCCCTTTCGGAGCAGCCTGTGCACACGGCCCACAGGGAACTGCAGTCCGGCTCTGGAAGAGCGTGTCTTGGCCTTAGCGCGGGCCTTGCCTCCTTGCTTTCCGCGTCCAGACATGGCGAGCAGCTGCTGTAGGTTCTCGGGCTAAGAAGACAGAGAGACTATCCCTGCGTGCTCCGGACCCCGGTCATATAAAGACTTCGGGTCGTCTCTGATTGGTTGCCCGCTAAGCTCTGAGGCCCACATTGGAGGAAGGAATAACCTACTCCACCAATCAGAATTACAGAAGTGAAAGGCGCGTATTAAGATGAGGACGGAGGGGGTGCCGGTTGTGCCTACCAATGGGAACGGAGAATGGAACAAGCAGCTGCTTTACACGCCCAGCCTATAAGTACAGCAGCCCGGGCGCAGCTTCCGCATTTCTCCTGATTGCACAGCGAGCGCCTGCCCAGTGTCGATCATGCCTGAACCAGCCAAGTCCGCGCCGGCTCCCAAGAAGGGCTCCAAGAAAGCGCTGTCCAAGCCGCCCAAGAAGGACGGCAAGAAGCGCAAGAGGACCAGGAAGGAGAGCTACGCTATCTACATTTACAAAGTGATGAAGCAGGTGCACCCCGACACCGGCATCTCCTCCAAGGCCATGGGCATCATGAACTCCTTCGTCAACGACATCTTTGAGCGCATCGCCGGGGAGGCTTCCCGCCTGGCTCACTACAACCAGCGGCGCACCATCACCTCCCGGGAGATCCAGACCGCCGTGCGCCTGCTGCTCCCCGGAGAGCTGGCCAAGCACGCCGTGTCCGAGGGCACCAAGGCCGTCACCAAGTACACTAGCGCCAAGTAAGGCTTCGAGGCACATCTCCAATTAACACAAGGGCTCTTTTAAGGGCCAACACTTTTTCCTCTAAGAGCTGCTGTGCGGATATTATCGGTGAAGAGGTACCCTTAGCGTGTCTTATGAATGAAGCGTAGTGTGGTGCGCATTAGGTCCCGCTCTGACGGGGCCTGCAGCAGAGCGAGGGACGGTAGAGCAGAGCGCCCTTCCTAATAAAACGTCTATGTGAACAGGCTTTGTTGGGGATAAAGTGTCACTAAGCGCTGTAATGTAATAGCGTTTGACCCGCACGGACGGTCCCGCTATTGCTTTCCACGTTAGGGGAGAAGTGTGTAAAGTTTGCACGGGGCACGTTCCGTTCGTACTTAAAAACCAAGGGAGACGAGAGCGGCTACAAGTCGCCCCCGAGCAGGCGCTCCCTCTGCTGAAGCCGGACAAGATTACCGGGGGTTTAAAAGTAGCACAGACACCACACAGCCCCGGCTTGCGAGGTGCCGGTCGCTGCACAACCCGTCTGCCAAACAAAGCACTTTATCATATGAAAAGGAGGCGCTCTGCTTTCCGAGTGCCGGTATGAGTTAATGAGTACCGGTGCCTACCAACACCTTCCTTTCGCCCCCGCCTCCCCCCGTGTACAACACACGGATATGAACAGCTCCTACGTGACAAGGTGGTGGCTCTTAGAAGAGCCCTTGTGGTATATGTGGGGTCGGTTAGGGTCGGTCCTTAGGCCCTCTCGCCGCGGATACGACGGGCCAGCTGAATGTCCTTGGGCATGATGGTGACCCTCTTGGCGTGGATGGCGCACAAGTTGGTGTCCTCAAAGAGCCCGACCAGGTAGGCCTCGCTGGCCTCCTGCAGGGCCATGACGGCCGAGCTCTGGAAGCGCAGGTCGGTCTTGAAGTCCTGCGCGATCTCCCGCACCAGGCGCTGGAAGGGCAGCTTGCGGATGAGCAGCTCGGTGGACTTCTGGTAGCGGCGGATCTCGCGGAGAGCCACGGTCCCGGGCCTGTAGCGGTGAGGCTTCTTGACTCCTCCGGTGGCAGGCGCGCTCTTGCGGGCAGCCTTGGTGGCCAGCTGCTTGCGAGGCGCCTTCCCTCCGGTGGACTTGCGGGCGGTCTGCTTGGTGCGGGCCATGGCGAAGACGGAGCTTTCTCTGCGCGGCGTGCGAGAAGGAATGGGGCCTGCCTCGCACAGAGGCCTATTTATGCCCTGGGAGACGGAGGGCTGCTCTGATTGGTTGAAACCACGGGCCCAAGTTTGGAAATAGCAAGGATTGGTTACTCACTGAAGAGGCGGCTCGTGGCTGTCTGTAGCCAATGAAATGTGGTCAAAATGGAAAGCAGCCCCCCGATTGGTTGATGTACCCCGAGCCGAAAAAGCCCGCGTTTTGGGCAGGTCTTCTCCCCCTTGCCCCCCCGGCTAGCTGCCGCCCCACCAGTCACCCCCTCCCCGTCTCGGTCACCTGCGGGGGACAAGCCCACGGTGTTATAGCCCCTTTGGTCACCCTGGCACACGCCGTTACCTCCTACGGATTTAAGGCGCACACTCGTCTGCTTCAAGCAGACACTATTCCCAGTCCGCCTCGGACATAGTGTTTGCGGCTAAGCACACACGTAATCACCCGAATGTGTCATCCACCGAGGTCTAGTACCTCCCACACGTATAGTTAGCCTTAAAACTATCAAGGAGTTATAATAACCTCCGTGCGAGCATCCGCCCAAGATCACACGCGGCGCTCGAGCGCGGAGAGGCGCGCCGGGATTTCACGGTGCCGTTTATGGCTGGGGAGCGGGGCACGGCGTGCGCGGGGCTGGGGGGTGAACAGGCTCTCTTCTAGACCGGGTGGGTGGCTCTTAAAAGAGCCCTTGTGTTCGCAGTGTCTGGCAGGAGCCCTTACTTCTTCTTGGGCGCTGCCTTTTTGGGCTTGGCTGCTTTGGGTTTGGCCGCCTTGGGTTTCACCACCTTGGCGGGGCTTTTCTTGGCTGCCTTGGGCTTGGCCGCCTTTGCTTTCGCGGGACTCTTGGCAGCCTTCTTGGCCGGGGCAGCTTTGGGCTTCTTGGGGCTCTTGGCCGCCGCCGGCTTCTTGGCCTTCTTCGGGCTCTTCTTCACCCCCGCGGGGGCCTTCTTGGGCTTCTTGGCGGCCGGGGCGGCTTTCTTGGCCGCTGGTTTCTTGGCCGCCTTCTTGCCCTCCAGCTGCTTCTTGTTCACCTTGAAGGAGCCGGAGGCGCCGGTGCCCTTCAGCTGGGCCAGGGCGCCCTTGCTGACCAGGCCCTTGAGGGCGGCCTTGACGCGGCTCTTGTTCTTGTCCACATCGTAGCCGTCGGCGCTCAGCACCTTCTTCAGCGCCGCCAGGGAGACCCCCTTCCTCTCGGCAGAGGCGGTGACCGCTTTCAGGATGAGCTCGGCGACGCTGGGTCCCGCGGGCTTCTTGGCCTTAGACGGCCCCGCCGCCTTCTTCGCCTTCTTCTTGGGGGCTACTTCAGCGGGAGGGGCCGCGGCAGCTGGAGCGGTTTCAGCCATGGTACAGAGAGTCGAGGCGCTAGCACAGATGAGAAATGTCCCTCCCGCCGGAGCTCCGCGCATATATAGGGAGGAGCCACCTCCTGATTGGTCCCCAGGAGGGGAGGCTGTTCGCGGCACACTCGGCTCTCTGCTCCGAGCTGGCTTTTGTGTTTCCTCTCATCAGATTATCTATGTTTTAAAACAGTAAACGTTAGAACTGGGCTTTCATTTATACATCAAAAGAAGCCCAACTTCATCCCTTTCCTATGCGTGCTCTCCTCTCGTTTCAGCGCGCTGCCACCGGCTTTTAGTCAGCTGGTAGACTCCACACTCCTCCGATGGCTGATGCCTTTGTGTCAGAAAACTTTGTCCACGAGCCCATTTTCACCTACACAGTCTTAACGTTTGTGGTCAGAAAAGATAGCATATCAATCGTAGCGTGCTTCTGTACCGAATGACTCGTGGGGCACCACAATGGGGTTCTTGGCACCCGTGAAACAACGTTTTATAAACTGCAGAAATAACACAAGCCTTCGTGTGCCCAGCGAGAGGGGAAACAGGAGCCAGGAGGATAGAAACGGGCCAAACTCACTGAATGCACACCGCTGATACAGTGAAGGTGCCTGCCTACCTTATTTAACCATGTAAACTATTATTTTGTTCACCTGCATACAAGGGAGAAAACCTGGAATCTTACCCGACTTGGAGCTCCGTAGCCCTGGGTAGAAGGAGTGATGTTGCCCCCTCGGAGCTGAAACACACATAATGTGTAAAATAGCTGCCTGGAGGTTACAAATGAGCCCAGGGACATTGCAGGCCCAGTACTGACATTGTGAGGGTGCTTGTGTACCTTTTGGAATCATGTAAAGTGTTGTTTTTTTTCCACTTCCATCCAGGGGGAAAACCTGGAATCTTACCCTACTTGGAGCTCCGTAGCCCTGGGTAGAAGGAGTGACTTTGCCCCCTTGGAGCTGAAACACCCATAATGTGTAAAATAGCTGCCTGGAAGGTTGCAAATGGCCCAGGGACATTGCAGGCCCAGTGCTGACACTGTGAGGGTGCTTGTGTACAGTTTTGAAGGACGTAAAGTGTTCTTTTTTCTCCACTTCCATCCAGGGGGAAAACCTGGAATCTTACCCTACTTGGAGCTCCGTAGCCCTGGGTAGAAGGAGTGACTTTGCCCCCTTGGAGCCTAATGTCGAAAACAGCTGCCTGGAGGTTGCAAATGGGCCAGGGACACTGCAGGCCCAGTGCTGACACTGTGAGG